>NC_142695.1:29379908-29979908 GCF_029641045.1 Salvia hispanica
ATGGGCTCACCCAATTAGCTTTTACTAATTAAATTGAACCCACAATTTAATACAAACTTATATTGGAATATTACGAGCACCCACTACAGAAGTAATATTGAACTCTCCCCATCCAAATTCAAAATTACAAGTAATTCGGGTTTTCGTTATTTATATTATTTATTTCCCGCACTTAAGATATAAATGACCATTAATTAATTAATGTCTGCTATGGACTTAATTAATTAATATCTTATTAATTCCAAGAGTGGACTTAGCAAGAAACACTTATTTATTATTCATAGAGTAATAAAACTTCAACTGGCCAGTTTTCCGAATAATAAAACCTTGTTTGAGCTCCTCTTGAGGACATTATCAAACGAGACTCACCTCGCGCGTGATTCAACATAATAGCAATCCTAGCACCGCTAGATATTAATCACCACTACCCAATATATCAGGATTATTGGGTTGCGAAAAACCCGCACCATTTGATAAGTCAAGGTAGTGCATAATCAATACCGTATGCTCAATGCTAACAAATGTAGATTAAGAAATAGTATTTATTCAAGAGCTAGTCTTTCAATAGATAGCATAAAGACACGTCTTGCTGTTAGATCCGTCCAGTGCTATACCACACCAATGTCATCTTATTTCAGTAAGGCTTAGAAATAATCGGACTGTCATTGCAACATTTCATGATAGGTAGCCAAAGCCCATCTAGGTTGTGAAATTCTTCTTTTTCTTTTGCAAAGCATTGCATAGATCTGACCGTGTTACCTTAAAGTGAGCGACACCCGCAACCGGTCTACTAAGCAAAAAACATAGACTTTGTTTGCTTCTTATACATTTAAATGTTTATAGAACATCTAATAAATACACAAGCAAACACAATGTAATAATATACTGATTCTATTCGTGCAAAACTGCTCGAATAATATTGAATCGGGTTAAAAATGGATTGTAGAGTTTTTCGTATACAAGCAAGATTCTATTCGCTTGAAACTACTCGAAACATGCTTTTCAGTATACCAAACCTAACAATGTTAGTAATCAACGTTTGCATCGCATGAGCATAAGCTAGGTGACTCGTTCTATCATATCAAAGTAATAACTGTGCTAGGGTATTGTAGTTTGGAATTTGTATAACCATAACTGTGAATGCATATCCCTCAAATTCCCTTATCTCTATATTTTATCTCCGTGTTTTATCTGCATCAATTTGTTTACTGCTTTCTATTGCTTTCCGTTTTCAAAATCTTCCGGTTCTCCAAATAGTAATTAAGTTTTAGTAGAAGCTAGACATTCTGTGTTTGTTTTCCCCGTGTTCGATATCCGGTTGTGACCTTTAGCTATACTGTTGCTACTCTGTATACTTGCAGGTATTAATGGTGCTAAAAAATTGTACATCATTTTGCCCCTCGAGTTTGTTTTCTTTTAGGATTGCAGAAAGAGAATTTAAAGACATTTTGACGATTTAATTTTTACTGCAAAACAGAAGATTTGAACCATTTTTCATAAACTTATGTAAGGAAGTTGAAGAGATTAACCATAAAACTTTTCAAAGTCTTACATGTAATTATCGCTTAGATGTTTTGATTATGGTTTTTAATTAATTATCCTTAGTTTTAAGGGAGAAAAGAGTTAATTAAATTCTGTTGGTATTTAAGTTGCTGAATATTAAAACTTTTATTATCTTGCTTTTAGAAAATTAAATGAATTAGCTAAAAGGGCGGACGGGAAAGTTATATCCGTTCCTTCTATCAACAATAAAGGGCGGGCGAGACAATTATACTAGTATTATTATTGTGTAGTGATTTTTTTATAAAGTACTCCTACCGTTCATAATTAATTGGTGTAAATCTTTTTGTTACTCCTCTGCAATTAGTTGGCGTAAATTTTCTTTTATTACACTTCCACGATTAATTGTCTCATTTACTTTTTATTACTGTTGGTAATGATTTTCACGTTCAACTAGTCCGTTTCATTAAAATGTTATTATATAACTAATAGTAATATATGTAAATAGGACTTGCATTTCACTAATTTTATCCACATATTTTCTCCTCTATTTTTTAAAATCTGAGTAGAATCAAATCATGCCAATTATCATGCTCGGAAGGAGTACTAGTATCTTTTTTATATTATTTATACTTAAATTTTACAGGTTATTACATTAGCAAAACAAAACAACTACAATAATTTACTCGTCATTTAACTTTATTGAATGTTGTTATTGTATATTATATGTTTATATTTTATATAATTGTTGTGAACGTGATTTTTTATAATACATTGTGTTATATATATACTCTCTACATTTCTTTTAAATATAGTCTATTTTAATTTATTTGATTCATTTGTTCATTCTAAAATTTTGAAAACCTTTTCACCACATGTTATACTACTAATGATGCGGGTTCCATTGTGACTAATATTATTTCAATTAGTTTATCAATTTTTGTTTCATACTATACTAATGTCATTTTAAAACTAGTGTCATCACAGAAATTTCTATTTTTAAAAGATTAAAGGAGTGTATGTTAATTAAACAAAATTTACGGTACAGCCTCTGCCATAAAATATTTATGCGTCCGTCACGGATGAAAAACTAGTTCATGTAAAATTATTAGTCACGTTTATTTATTTATTTTTTTGAAATGGCGCACTATAGATTTTGGATGACAGGATAATATCAAACTTGTGTATGTGAAGGAACGAGGCCTACTTGGAAGTGAGAGTGAAAGTTTGGATGATAGTATCTCCACATATATTAATAATAATAAAAAATTGAAATGATAATCCCCTATTTCAAAATAAAAAATTGCAATGGTCCCATTTTTCAAATTTCATTTTAAACGTGCAATTCTAAAGCCCTCTCTATAAATATGGTGTGAATAAATGCAATCTCATCAACTATTCATCTACTTCACTCAAAAGGAAATCAATCACGCAGTCAATACTAGATAATCCATCACTTTGTCTAGGCAAAAACAACATTAAATCCATCTATTATATACTCCCTCCGTCCCAGAGAATGGCACGGGATTTTAGGAGGTTTTATTTTGTATGTTAAATGGAGAGAGAAAATATAATTTTTATATTCATGCGAGAGAGAACTTTTTCCAAAAAGGGAAATGTGACATCTTTTGTGGGACAAACTAAAAAGGAAAGTTTGCCAACTTCTCTGGGACGGAGGGAGTATATATATAGTGGGGTGTTAGGGTGTCACCACCTCTTAAAATAACACCATACCACCATTCCTAGCCAATCATTTGTACACGTGGACGAATAATAAGCTGCCACGTGGCAAAAAAAAATCTGAAAAAGACGGCCATCAATATTTTGTTCACTATACAACAATTTTTCTTGGCCAGCAATATCCAATAATGTTGTATAGCGTTTATAATATTGTTGTGTAACGTTTATAATATTGCTGTATAAGTGGTGTCACAGTGTCATTTTAAGAGAGTTTGTCATTTTAACACAAACATATATATATATATATAGGGATGTATTCAGATTAATATATAAAAAGTTGTATAGGGATGTATATATATATATATATATATATATATATATATATATATATTCAGATTAAAATGTAAAACTAATTACATCCCTTGATTTAGTGTGATCTAATGGTTAATATAAGATCCACTTGGAATTAAATTAATTAATAAAAAAATAAAAAAGGGTAAGATTGGGAGAGCCAAAAAACGTCAGTTTTGCACATCCCATGATTCACGTTCCTTTTTTTTTAATTGGGAGATTAGTTTTCCTTAATTATCAAACCCAAACCTACACCATCAAAACTCTTCTATGCGCCAATTTTGAAGAAGAAAGCTGTTGTGTTATTGCTGCATCAAATTTGAACAACCGTAGTTTTCCTTAATTATCACACAATATAGGAATGTATTCAGATTAATGTATAAAAAGCTGTTAAAATGTAAAACTAATTACATCCCTTGATTTAGTGTGATCTGATGGTTAATATAAGATCCACTTGGAATTAAATTAATTAATAAAAAAATCAAAAAGGGTAAGATTGGGAGAGCCAAAAAACGTCAGTTTTGCACATCCCATGATTCATGTTCCTTTTTTTTAATTGGGAGATTAGTTTTTCTTAATTATCAAACCCAAACCTACACCGTCAAAACTCTTCTATGCGCCGATTCTGAAGAAGAAAGCTGTTGTGTTATTGCTGCATCAAATTTGAACAACCGTAGTTCTTCATCTCGTGAGTTTCAGTAGTATCATCTGGGGTTATCAACAATGGAAGAAGGTAATTTATGTTTTGAAGCTTGATTTTTAAATAGTAATTAGGTTCCTCGAATTGCTTGAATTTTTTCTGGATTTCATCAACCGAATGTTGGGAGACAACCATAATTTGATTGGCTTTGAGTAAATCTCTTTTGTGTCGTGTTCCTGTCTTTTTTGTTTGGTATTGCCTGAAGTTGCAGCACGTAGTTTTCAATATATTTTTATGTTTGCCTCATGTATAATCCTTTCCCCTAGGTTTAGCAATCCATTTGGCTAGGGCATAGTACCAACACTTTCATGTAATTTACGTTTTACTTTTGTGTTTCTGGTTTCTAAGAAATTTGATGTACGGATATAGTTTGTTAATGTATACATATGATTTTTTAATGTACATGCTCTTTCTGCATAACGTACGAAATAAGCAATTTAATGTTTTGGTGTAGTTGAATCCATACCCTTTGGGTTTAGCAACTCTTCGGCCTAGGTTGTAGTACCGATTGACTAAAGAAAACTTCATCAAGGCCATGGAGATTAATCCTTTTCCGTATGGTTTATAAATCCATTATGCTAGGGTATATTACCTTCACTGTCATAGAAAATTTATGTTTTTACTCTTTGGTTTTGGTTTCATATAGAATTTGATGTACGAATGCATTTTTGTAATGTATATGTGCTCTTTGATTAATGTATAAAAGAAGTAGTTTAATGTGTGAATCTAGTTGAGTCCATACCCTTTGGGTTTCGCAATCCATGGGATTAGGTTGTAGTACCGACTCACAAACGAAACTATCACCAATTGCATGGAGTTAGAATCATTCCCCTAGGGTTTAGCAATCCATGAGGCTAGGGCATATTACCAACACATGCTTATAATTTCGTTTTCTAATGTGAGTTTTGGATTTATATAGAAAATAATGTACGAATATAGTCTTATAATGTACATGCCTAACAATGACTAATGTAGAAAATTAATCTTATAATGTATACTGTTTTGGATTATGTTTGGTGACAGTTATACTTGTTTTTTATGTACAGATGCTAGTTGTATTATCTCTCAAAGGGAAAAGGCTATAAAGAAGGCGAGCTAATCGCTTCGAAAGTGTATTACATGTGGTGCGATGTGCCATCACGATCTAAATCATGTCCAAAAGAGATACGGATATAGGCAATGAGAAGCGTAAGGGGGAAAGGAAATTGTGATAATTTTTTGATTGTTTTACAACTTGTTTCTAATAGTTGCTTTGACATTTACATTATTTAGTACCGAATAATTACATTATTAATGAGTTTTCGTACATATTTACTGTTGAATGACTACATTATTTATGAGTTTTTATACATCATTCGTTTAGGTAGTGAATGACTACATTATTTACTATTCAATGACTATATTATATATGAGTGAATAACTACATTAGTTATGACTTGTACGTAGCTCTTCCAATTATTCTATTACAATGGTACATTACTATGTCATGATACATTACATTATCCCTACATGTACATTACCAACACACTTAATAAATAATGTACGCGTTTTTATACATTTAATGTAGTATTCATAAATAAATAATGTACAGTTGCATAATGCACGCAATGCTATCTTTAATGTACAAAAGTCAAATTGTACATTAAAACATAAATATTATAAAATTTAACCTAAATAATGTAACCTAATTGAACCCTATGAGAACGACTCTAAATCCTTGCCTTTAGTGAACGTTGTGCTACTGGGTTGGTAATACACCCTAGCCCCATGACTACTAAACCCTTGGAGATTAGACATAACTTCTGCCCCTCATGAAATGAATTATAATCTACATTACTCACGCGGTGACATATACATTATAATACAACTTTCGTACATAACATACTACAACACAATAATAATGTAGCACATCTTTAAACATCTTTAAAGCCAGTCATTGCGCTAATGCCATGGGCATGACATCGTCAAAGTCGTCCTCGTAATCGATTCTTGCACTCGTTGAACCTATTCAAAAACACATTTAATGCAGTGTTAGTTAATGTACATCTATAACTAAATAATGTAATGTAACATGATGTACAAATCTAGCTACATGATGCATAAATGTACATATTTGAACAGAAATAATGTACAATGACAATAACAATTAATATACAGGTTCTGGTATACAATAATGTATAAATTTGAATGAATAATGTACTAAAATATGATGCAGAGAACTACCTACATGATGTAGCATGAGACGATGCCTAAAATAAACAACTATTCATGTACTAATCTATCTAAATGATGTAACAAAATGGATGTTCTTACTTCATGTACAATGTTGTATAATGTAGCAGTAGATCAAACACTAATGTACAAATATGCATGAAGAATAAAGAAATCTGAACAAGAATTGCAGAGCAACAGAAAATTACAAAAGCTTGAATTCAGAGCACCAATACCCATCTCAATCAGCGACAAATGATCTTGAACATAAACTACACTACAAATACCCATCTCAATCAAAATTGATATGTACATAAACAATCAAATACCGGTTCCAAAAGTTTAGAATAAACTGAAATTTGATGAAAAATTTTCGTTTTTGGGCTTTACCTTTCACGCCGCCATCCGAGCTCTAGAGAATCGATCGATTCTCCGTCGTCTGAATCGATTTGCCGCCGTCTACACGGTGGAAACGCGTCGTGATGGTGATTGATTCTTCATCATCTACGCCGTGAGAAACACATCGAGAGAAGAGACGGAGAGACGGCGGTTAGGGTTCTTGATGAATACCGATTAATGCGAGGAGAGAAGGTGGAACTAATGGTGGGAGAGAGTGGGAGGGGAAATAATCGTCGCTGAAATTAAATCCCGTAAATCTCGTCAATGCATATTTAAAAATAGAACCGCTTACTGAGTTGATACCAAAACTGCCCTTTAATGTTCGAAATTACCAACTTAATGTACCGCGTGACTTTTACTTTCAGCCATCAGATTTGTTGATCCAAGGGATTAAATTAGACCTATGTTTTACACTAGGGGGTGATAAGGAGGGTAATGTACCCCTATATATTATATATAATATATAGGGGTACATTACCCTCCTTATCACCCCCTAGAGTATATAGGGAGATGATCAAAATAAGTATGCATTTAAATCAAGAAATGCAGCCCAAATCTGGGCCATAGGATTAGATGATCTAATGGCCAATAATTAACCTAAAATACGAAAGGTCATAATTAAGTAGTTTTAGGTCATATTATAAGATTTGGGTTTATGTCATGTTAAGATCATTTTAGGTCATACTTTGTTAGCATGACATAAAAATAAACTAACTATGACCTAAAAATGGCCTACGTATGATCTTATTTTGCGTTTCTGTATTTAAATCTAGTCTTTATGGATCAAAACCTTATATATATATATATATGGATGTGATCAAATGAAAACTCTAAATATTGTACAAACTCAGAACTATGATCTGGACCATTGAAAAATGTCAACAGATCACAAAAAAAGCATCAACAGGAAAATGTCAACAGAATTTCAACGGTAGTCCATGATTGATGTTGTGTTGATATTGTGTTGATACTGTGTTGACATTAAAATCTTGAAATTTTACAATGCATTTATTTATATATATATATATATAGGGGCATGTTAGGGTGCCACCACCCCTTAAAATAACACCATACCACCTTTTCTAGCCAATCATTTGTACACGTGGACGAATAATAAGCTGACACGTGGAAAAAAAGAAAAACCCCCCAAAAAAGACGGGCAGCAATATGCTGGCCTTTAAACAGCAATTTTTCTTGAACAGCAATATCCAACACGTTAGACAGCAATCTATAAATTGTTGTCTAACGTGTTGGATATTGCTGTGTAACGTTTATAATATTGCTGTATAAGCGTTGTCACGTTGTCATTTTAAGAGGGGTTGTCATTTTAACACAAACCTATATATATATATATATATAGTACATATGTCTATACATAACTTGAGATGGAATTTAAATTTAGTTTTAATGTGAATGTAGGTGTAGGGAAGGATTTTTGCCGGAGTTGGTGGCGAAAAAGGGCGAAGAGGCAGCCTTGGTGATAGAGAGTGAGAATGTGTTTGTGAGGGCGATAATTATATTAGAAGGAACTCCCACTACAAAGGAAATCAATTGTTCCCGCGTCAGGGTTTGGGTGGACGAATGTGGTTACGTTGTTACCGCTCCCTATGTCGGTTAAATTGGAGTACTATAATACTCCTTCCGTCCCAGGGTATTAGACTCGTATACCATTTTGGGGTGTCCCAACATACTTGACCACTTTCTATTTATGGTAAAAATTAAAGAATTTAAGTTACACCCTTATTACAATTATGATTAAAATAATGTTAATTAATCCAATGTTAATTGAATGGAAATCGGTACCCAACCCACCAACATCATTTCATTTTTTGTCTTCTCTCTCTTCCAGACTCAATCCCTCATTCCCTCTCCACGCCTCTTCCAAAAAAAAACCCTAGATCTAACATTTTCTGTCAAACTCACGCATCCATGGCTCCAACGACGAAATATGTGAGCCTAATCCAAGCGATGATGGGTGGGTTAACCCCCGACGCCCCCTTACTCGCTCGCCGTCGTGGTCTACTGGCAGTGGCAGTGGCGGAGGAAAATCACTCGTCGTGGTGCAAGGAAAGAGGAAAGCTCCGGTTGCCGACGCCACCACCCCTGCCGTAAAGAAGTTCAAGAGCGGTCAGCTGAAATTAAAAGATCTGAAAGTTGTGTTCCATTTATTTTAAATTTAAAAATAAAAATACATCACATCACCTAATCTACTTTATTACCAACTTCATTTACACCACTAAACATCACCTCCTAAAATCCTGTGCCCAAAAGAAGCGAGTCTAATACTCTGGGACTGAGGGAGTAACTCTTTGTGATTCATCCGTTATGTTTTATTTTTTTGTTTTTATGTTAACGTTACGTCGAATAAAATGATGGATCTGATTTTATGGAGTTCTTACAATGAATAAATTGTTATCTTGTTATTTTAAGATATTATTTGTGCATGAAATTGATGTTTCTGGCTTCATACGTAAGTTTGGCTTTAAATATTTTTAGAAAATACTACATATACCATACTATATAGAAAGTAAAGATTCCATCCAAAAAAAGGAAAAACTAAAAACAAGGCACAATTCGAGAAAAAAACACTGCCCAAAAAATAGCCACTAATTAAAGTCTAATTTGGCAAAAAAAAATATTGGATTAACTTTTATTTGACATATATATGGATTTCTTAAATTAAAGAATAATTTCACAATAATGACATGTGAATCTGAATAAATTTTTGATCTCGATTTTACTTTCAATTTCGATAGTAATGAACTAAACATATTTTTAAATTAAATTTTAAACTAGATGTTTTTACGATAAAATATTACTGTAACTATTAGTTTTGATCGACTAGTATTAACACTTGTGCAATACACAGAACTTAAAAATTTCAAATAATGAATACAAAATATAATAAATATATAAAAAATATACATTCTAATCAATATGAAGATTTTAAAAAAAAGAAATGTATTTATCTTGTCTAAGTCTAAATGAAGAATTTACTACTCCCTAATGAATGCAAAATCTATACAATTTTAATTTATAATTTAAATGGAGTAAAAACAATAAAAATTAATGACAAAAGGAAGATGTGTAACTATATTCAAAGAATATGACTTAATTAGAATAAGATATACAAATAAAGAAAATATGTGTAAGTAAAAATATTTATTGATAGTGCTATGGTGGTCATTAATTCAAATAAAAGGTAAATTAAAATTCTTTCTCCTTGCTCTTTCTTCTTCTTCTCACCCTTCTCTCTAATTGTTTCATTTTGCAGATTCAATGTTACCTTATAATTATTTCAAATCTTGATTGGGAAGCTATCATTTAATTGGATCAATTTTCTTTTCAATGGTTGTCATTTCTCAAAATGACCAAAAGGATAAACAAAATAGCTTTATATTTTCCCTCCAAAAAGAACAATATTGTATTTCAATCAACTCTTCCTTCTAGTAGAAAGGGCAATATTGACTTTTCAATCAACTCTTCCTTTTAGTAGCATAGATTCATCTAAGAATTTGTATGTTGCGTGTGAAAATAAAACTGTTACTAACACTTGTCAATTTGTGTATTTGATCAAGTAATATAAATTGGTCTCATCATGGAGAATTGATTATTATTCACATTACTAACTAAATTGCATTGGTTACTCTTGATTTATTTTATTTTTCAATTCAAACAATCTTGATTTTTTTTATAATAAAGAATAATATCAACCCTGTATACGTGAAGGAGGGAAAATTATTACTCCATCCGTTCTCTCATAATTGAGACAAAACTTTTCAGCACGAAATTTAAGAAACAAATGTTTAATGTGTTAAATAAATAGATAAAAAAGTAAGAGAGAGAAAAAAATAGGGAGAAAAAAGTAGAAAGTGAATAAAGTAGAGAGAATAAACTAAAATAGAGTAAAGTAAGAAAAAAAATAAGTTACTCCATCTGTTCCATAGTAATAGAATCATTTTCCTTTTTAGTGAAAGTCAACACATTTTTCCACACCTATTTTACCCTCTCTTACTTTTTTCTCTCTTCATATCTTTATCTCTTTCATTTTTCATTTTATTCTCCTTTACTTAACTCACCTAACACAATTTTTCATAATCTCCGTATCGAAAAGAAACGTCTCCATTATTATGGAACAGAAGGAGTACTATCTATGGAAATGACTTAACTATGAGAGAACTTTATGAAATGGAAAAATAACTCAATTACAAGGGAACTGAGCGAGTAAAGTTAAGAGTGAATGTTTGGAAAATATATGTCCACAAAAATTCATAACAAGAAAAATTACAAATTTGAATGATAACCCCCCTAAATATAAATAAAATATTTGCAATTTCAAACTTCGTTTAAACTTGAAATTTATTTGTCTCTATCTGCATCTGTCCTCAATTTTACGAAATTCTCACTACTACTGTCGGTTTTATTCTTATTTTATTCTATTCTATAATAAGAAACAAATACTGCTACTACATATTTCAATCAATTTCGAGGGTTATGAAGTAAACAATTCTTTATTAATTAAACTAGAGGATTTAAGGATGAAATAGTGTAACTATATTACATTTGTTATTTTTTTATTTTTAAATTATAGTACGCTCTTGATTATTTTTATTGTTTGAATTGCTGGAGAATTAGTAGTCACATACTCACAATACCAAATTACAGCACACTCTTTATTTTTATTTTTTGAATTGACACACTCTTGATTTCATTTTTAAGATAGGAAAAGAATCATAAGATCAATGTACTCTCCACATAAATCTGGATAATTTATCGCTAAATAAATTCGTAAAAAAAAATCAAAATTGCAAATGATAGTACAAAAATTACAATGGTCCTCAAACTCATGTCTAAACGTGATTTTGTTTTTTAAAAAAACACGTTAGTTCAAATAATCCATCTCTCTTTTGCCAGACCAAATTGTTTGGGTTTAGGCATTTTCTCTGGTCCAAATTATTTGTTGTTGACAAAAATATAAGTAGGTGTAATGTGTTAATATCTGATTAATGACAATAAATTTGCTATCCGACACATTGTTATATTGTGTTAATATCTGATTAATGACAATAAATTTGGATATCAATGTCAACACATTAATATGACATTGTTAATTTTGAGTAAGTTTTCACAGTTTTGGTTTCGGGTAACTTTCCCTGAAGGCTCAATTTTAAAGAAATCGAGATACTATCATTTATACATTAATTGCAACTTCACTTATTACCGAGGTAGGATAGTTTACACCCAAATGACAAAATATTGATTTGTGTATGAATTTACACATTCTTTATTTTTTTTGTTTTTTTGTGTGTGAAAAGATAAGATCATCTTGTGTGGTACAAAATGATAATTGAAAATTGCAATGGGCCCAATTCATTGTAAACTCATAAACACGTGCGATTTTCTCTCTATTTATATGATGTGAGGTAATGTGGCAATATACCATCATCACTCATCTACTCCACTCAAGCGCAATCGCAATCAACAAGAATCAAGCATGCAATCAATAATAGATTCACAAGGTCTAGAATGTCGGCAAGAACAACCCAGTTTAATTCTCTCTAGCTACATATGTTTTATTGAATGTGTACAAATAAGTTGAGATGAATATTTATGTATGTGATTGTGATTGTGAATGTGTATATGTATAGGGAAGCTTTCGTGGCCGGAATTGGTGGGGAAAGAATGCCAAAGAGGCGACGACGGTGATAGACCGGAATTGGTGGGGAAAGAATGCCAAAGAGGCGACGACGGTGATAGAGACTGAGAATAAGTTTGTGGATGTAGTCATTATAAATGTAAGTGCAGGAACTCCCATTCCACCTGGTTTCAACTGCACCCGCGTCATGGTTTTTGTCAATCTTTTTGGAAATGTCATCCACATTCCCACCGTCGGTTAAACGACGTATTATAATTACTTTTCGACGTTCATCTTTATATTTCCTTTTTGTTTTGTCCAATAAAGTGATGGATCTCATGGCTAATCATCGATGTTCCTTATGTTAATGCTATAAGTGCACAATAAATAAATTGTATCTTGTCTCATATAGAAGGACCTTGTGCAAAAATAGTTTCACCTTTTTTACTCGTTATGTACAAACATGTAAAGGTTTTTGTATGCATCCAGTTCCGAAAATCAATGGTGGACCTACTATGCACCTGGCTAACAAGGGGTTACTCTCTTACTTTATTCATCTCTCGTAGTTTTAAACACCTAACTACTTTTTCTCTCTCTTATTATATTTTTTACTCATATTTTAAAACATCGAACAATTTTTTTCTCTATTACTTTATTCTTCTTTCCTACTTTAAAGCATCCATCAATCTTTTTTCTCTCCTTGAATGAACACCTTAAAGTATGGATTTTACTTCTGATGCAACACTATGGATTCTACTTCTGAAATATGGTTCGTTTTCTTTTTGAGACGACCTATTTCAGTGACGGAAACAAAACAGAAACTTAAAGAATCATGTGCTGAAATTTAAGTATAAATATGTCAACGTTGCACTAATACTTTAATTATCTCCGAGAGCGGATAGTCTTTTTTAATAGTGCCACAATATCAGAATTGTCAATTAATGAATTTGAAATAAATATTTCTCCTTCCGTCAACCAAAACCTGACATGTTTTGTCATTTTGGGTTGTCCGCCATTTCAAGATACGTTTACTTTTTTCCATTTTTAATAAGTAAACCTCATGCTTCACTAATTCATTACACTCACATTCTACTATAAAATTAATACGAAGTATAAAAAAACAAAACCCCCAATTCAGTAACTTGTTCGTTCATTTCCTTTATAAAGTTGAATAATTTTTAAAAATTAGTGTTGAAACAAAATCATCTTTAAATGACAGATAGAGGGAATAATATTTATTTATAATAATATAAATATACAAAGATTATGATATTATAAGAATAAGGAAAATAAATTAATTATATGAATTATAAATAAAAGATAATACAATATTTTATCAATGCAAAAATTTAATGTTTTATCAGTACTAACACTACACATCATTTAAAATGTGGACCCCATAATTAACTAACACTATTTCCACTACATTTTTCCTTCATCTCTCTTATTTTACCATTTGCACATTAAAACCTCAGTCATTTATAACTTTGTATTTTTTGTGGACAGATGATTTATTATTTTTGTGTGATAATAAAAACATATCATTTTATAAACAGAATGTATCATCTTTATGCTGCAAAAATATAATTTTTAATCCTTTAATATATCATTTCATATTCAAAACAATAATAAAAAAATACGTATATATCATTTTTATGCACACAAAGTCTCATTTAACCCAGCTATCATTTCACCAATAAAACCAAGAACCACATGCATCAACAACGCCATATCATTTTATAGACGTTATATATCATTTTTATGCACACAAAATATTATTTTAACCCTTCAAACTATTATTTCACCGATAAATTGTGAACCACAAACATCAACAACACCGGTATCATTTTATAAACTTTATGTATCATTCTTTTGCATACAAAGTATATTATTTTAACCCCTCTTACTATCATTTCACCAATAAATCAAGAATCACAAGCATCAACAACGTTAAATCATTTTATAAACTTTATATTTTTATACACACAAAGTATCATTTTAACCCTCAAACTATCATTTCTCATTCAAATTAGGAATTAACACATAAACAATGCTATATGATTCGATAAACGTTATATCATTTTTATACACAAAAATTACCATTTGTATCAATCAAGATATCATTTTTCATTCAAATTAATAACCAAATGCATATAGCAACATCATATCCGCTTTTAACCGACATAGATAATTTTCAATCAGTTTTTAATACTAGATATTTTCATTTTTTGCAAAAATATCATTTTTAACTCCTCAAAAACATTATTTATGATTTAAACAATAATCAAATAACATTACTAACTCTATATCATTTTTTCATATCCAATATTTTCTTTTTTTTTTAGCCTTTGATATAATAATACCATGCAATTAGTATTTCGTTGGAATCATCATAAAATTGTCTTTAATTTGACACTCCTCCCGTCCCATAGAAATAGGTAATATTTCATTTTTCGTCAGTCCCATAGAAATAATCTCATATCTATTTATGACAACATTTTACTCATCTTGTACTTTATCATTTATGGTTCTTATCATCCGCTACACAATTTAAACTACTTTCTAATTATCTCTTACTCTACCAATTACTCATCAAAACACGTGTAAACCCTAAATGACCTATTTCTATGGGACAGTATATTTATTGTAATAAAATAATTTAAATTAGAAAATATATGAATAATTTAAAATTTTAAATTATTTTAGGAGAGAGAAATTGATTTTCATATAGGATGCTGAGAACCAACCGTGACATGAGATGTTGTATTCAAAGGTCAAAATTGCCCCGTTTCAACAAATAGTATTTGATAGAAGTCTGCAATCTTATTCCCCGTATTTGATATCCCGGTACTGACCTTTAGCTATTCTAGATCTACGTATATTTGCAAGTATTTCTAGTACTTATAAAAAGTTGTCATGCTCACCCTTTCTAAGGATAGAAAGAAAGGTTAATCACGATTGGGGGAGGATATAAGAACTGGGGTAGAAAGGGGAATTGAAGCAAAACCACATTTGGATAGAATTAGATGGAATAACAATTAATTTAATCACCAAAAAGGAGTATCAGAGTAACGAGTTCATTGTATCTTAGTGTAAAACACATTACTCAACACCCACCACAACTCGTCATAGCTTAACTTGCATATAGGGATCATGCAAGGCTGAGTACCTGTAAAGATACTCAGTGGACAATTGTCAAAATATTATTTGCATAAAAGTAATTGTCAAGCCAAATCGAGTGACCTTGGGGTTTAGCTTTTAAATAACACAAGTACACTAAAAGTATTTCATTTCTATACAATCGATCGGCCAACCATTTTTCCAATGTCCATACACTATTTGAAATAAATTTGTGAACCAGCAATGTGGCCACATACTAAACGATCACTGGACCGGACAATTGCGCGAAAGCTAGCTCACGATCCCCACATGGTGTACATAAGTTTAAGCGGGGTTCGCGACCCACACTTAAACCCGAATTCGATTAAACATGTGGCAAAGCCATAGGTATTCCACAAAATCCAAAATACGGCATGACAATTGATCATTTCACGTCAAAGTATTTAGCATCATGACAATAAAAGTAGCTATGAAAAGATGGCCAATCATCCTCCTAAATCAACTTAAACACTATGTAAACTTAGGCAGACTAGGAGCAAGTTCTAGAAACATATACACGAAGATAATAAATCACACAAGAAAGAAATATATGGCTCAAATCTCACAAGGTAAAAGTATGATTCAAGGCGAACAAGCAATTGACTAATTATGCACCTTTTTACCAAACCATCAAATCAAAACGTCAAGCCATACTTAAACATGAATGGAATTAAATATCATCGGCAACTCAGTCTAATGTGTCCCTAAGCATGCATGTTTCTAAGTTCTTAATGTTAAGTTCATGACATGGATTCACCTTCGGGTTTTTAAAACAAAACAAAAACTTAACTAAACACTTAAAACAAAAACAAAACCTAAACTCATGGTCCACCACTTCATCCCCTCAAACTTATTTACAACAAAGTGTAAAATAAGTTTGTAGAGTCGGTAGGGACGTGTGTAAACTACTAAAACGAAAACATACCTTGAAAAATTTCGCGTAGAGGTTGGACGGGGCGAAAATTCGAGAATCTCGAAAAATCGCGCTGGATTAAACTATTGGGCGGCGGTCGCCGCGGCCTGTTCGGCGGTCACCGCAATTAAGGCAAAACGTTTCCAGTGAGCAGCTGGCGGCCCGCCAGGGCATATGCGGCAGTCGCCACGCGTGTGTCAGAACCTGCGAAATTTTTTCAAAAATATGAAAACGAAATAAAAACCAAAATGTACTTAAAAACTGGAAATAAATGGTCGGGTTGCCTCCCAACAAGCGCTTGTTTTTCGTCTCTAGCTTGACGTTCTTTGAAGCTCATGAGTTATCCCCCATCATGGGAATTCCTTTGGGATTCCTTTGTACCTACAACACATAATATTTGACAATCCCCCAAACTTACACCAAATCAAGGTGTAAAAATAATCACATGCAAGACCAAGTATACAACCTTGATTCAACAATCATCCCCCGTCATGATCTCTATCCCCCAATAATGTGCAAGAATTTTCAACAAAAGACCAAGAACATGCAAAACAAGATAAGCTCAAAAATATACACAACTCATGCAAGATAAATGTAACGACCCGCCCTTCTAGGGTATAATAAATACGGCGATCGTTAACTAAGCGGACTTAAATGCAACAAAGATCATAGGCTAGGGTTTCGTTTAAAGGGATTTTACCAAAGTATTTAATGAACTATTCAAGCAACAAAACAACGGCTTAATCAAGAAAACCAATGATGAATAGATATCATAATTTATGCCCCAAAAGACAAGGGTTTAATATAATCCAAAACGCATCATGTCTCAATATTCTAAACCAAAAGGAATAAGTTCAAACTCAACCAAATAATAATAAGTTTCATGTTTCAAAATGATCATATTATTCAATTTACTTGCTCAACACCGCCAACCGCTTGTCGCCGCTCAACCTGCACCTAGGGAAAACACATGCAGGGCTGAGTACTATAAACACACTCAGTGGACTCGTGCCGAAAACAGTTTTATCAAAATATTAGTTATCATGTCATTTCCAAGTGTCCATCGAGGTTTTATCTTTAGAAATTCCCGAGGCACCAAAATATTCCTTTTATCCAAAATCACGGTCGCGCAACCATTTTTCTCATCGACGTTTACCATATCCTCATTCTACATGACAAAGAATATGGCCGCATTCCAGGTCACTAGACCGGCCAACCCGTACGCTGGCACACGGTCTAACATTGGTGTAAACTAACCCAAGTAGAGTTTGCGGCTCTACAAGGATCCAAATTCGATTAAATCAATAGTAGCATAGCCACAAGGGATAGGCACGACAAAACAAATAATAGCATGATAACACATATCTCATTCTCATCAATACAGATTTAGGACGATGTCCTTATTTTAAAAGAAAAGCCCACCTCGATGGCTTAGATCGCAAGTATTCTCTTCCCTTTGCTATCACGTTGTGAGCGCGAGTTATCACCTCTTCTTGATAAAAACGATCGGTAGAAACAAAGTAGAATTTTTGATTCTTCAATGATTCTTGAGGCTTCAACTTGAATTCTTTTCAAACTATGAAGAACTCTTAGAGAAAAATAGAAGAAAAATTGAGAGAGAGAGAGAGGGGGAGAAAGTGGCGTGAACTTGGGAGAGAGGGAGGCGTGATTTTTGAGATTTAGTTTAGAGTTTCACTCTTATTTATACAGTGCAAAATATAATATCTTTAATTAAATAAATTAAAGATTTGAGAAGATTTGGAAGAGTGTAGTTGGCGTGAAAAAGAATAAAAGGGAGTTTTGAATTCTATGCTATTTAATTAGCATATGATTTAATTTGATATTTCACGGAGTAGAATAAAATATCACGGAGCAGAATAAAATAATAAATCCTCCCAATAAATATGGAGTAGGCGATTTTATGCCTAGGATTTAAATTTAAATCCTAATTTAAATAGGATATGGCAAGATCTCCTTAGATATGGTAAGATTTGTTCGGATATTTATATTTATTCATGGAAGGGAATAAATAAGGGATCAAATAATATAACAAAATAACTCCTTCTCCCATAAATAGGAGATTTTCGAAAATCTCCTTGGAATAAACATAGGGGTCGATTTTCTCGTGGAGAAAATAAGAAATAATTGGACTTTGGATTTAATTTGGATAATTATCCCAAGCGAATAATTAAATCCAAGAAAAATAGGATTTCTTCTCCAATAATAAAAGGGGTCGAAAATTCCAATTATAGGGTATATGATATTTATAAATATGATATTTATAAATATCCTATTTAGTCTCACTCATCCCTTAGGAAATAATTCGCCACAATATATATTTTACCCCGCATCAAAATATTCACACAATCATTTCACAATCAACCATTTTACTTCCACCTCATATTCTCAATACATTGACCTTTCAACGGCCACGTCATGTTTTCTACATCTTTGACTATTCAACCGCCACGTCATATACTCAACATATTTGACTATTTAATCAATCTCAACTCCAAATCGCAATTAGGTCACAAATGAAGGGACTGGCAGCGGAAGCGCACACATAAATCAATTACATAATAATTCAGATCTATTTAGCGGATTATTTAGACAAATTCTATTCGCGTAATTATCACATGTATCATGCTCATAACTCAAATAATAACATGCTTTAAATTAATTGAAACCTAAAACATGCTTTTCTAAGGTTCAGCCATTATACCTTGATGATTCTCCAAAGAATCGAAGATGGCTAGCGCCTTCTCCACGTGAAGATCTTTTAGTACAAAACCACGGATCTTCTGACTGGTTCCCGGATTGTGAACTGATATCAGGGTGGGCTGATCTCACCAGCGCACTAGGACTTAAATAGAGAAGACAGAAATCCTTTCCCACGGAGGAGAAAAATTCGACCTCTACTAGGAGTAGGGGGGGCAGAAAATTTTGAGAGAAAAACAAGTGTATGTTCTGTCTCCTTTATTCTCCTATTTATAATAAGTCACATATTGGGCCCAGTCAGGGATCTATGGAAGACTTTGGATATGGGCTCCTCCAATTAGCTTTTTACTAATTAAATTAAACCCAATTTAATATAAGCTTAAAATTGGAATATTACGAGCAGCCACTACAGAAGTAATACTGCACTCCCCATCCAAATCCAAAATTACAAGTACTTCGGGTTTTCAATACTTTATATTTATTTCCCGCGCTTAAGATAGAAACATCCATTAATTAATTATTGTCTGCTATGGACTTAATTAATTAATATCTTATTTATTCCAAGAGAGGACTCAGCAAGAAAATATTATTTATTATTCATAGAGTAATTAAACTCCAACTAGCTAGGTTCCGAATAATAAAACCTTATTTCAAGCTTCTCTTGAGGATGTTATCAAACGAGACTCACCTCGCGCACGATTCAATATAATAGCAATCCTAGCACCGCTAGATATTAATCACCACTACCTAATATACTAGGCTTATTGGGTTGCGAAAAACCCGCACCATTTGGTAAGTCAAAGTAGTGCATAATCAATACCGTATGCTCAATGCTAACGTACATTGATTGAGAAATAATTTACGAGACCTCGTCTTTCAGTAGATAGCATAAAGACTGTCTCGCTGTTAGATCCATTCAGTGCTATACCACACCAACGTCATCTTATTTCAGTAAGTCTTAGAAATCATGCAATTAAACCACTCATCAATTAATCCACATACTCCATAGCATTAAGAGCATTTAATGCAAAAATTTTATGTCTCGAAAATTAGGGTTCGAAAAAGTGGGGCGTTACATTCTACCACTCTTAAAAGAAATTTCGTCCCAAAATTTGGTACCTTCATGGGAAGAGTTCCGGGTATAGTTCCATCATCTTGTCCTCAAGCTCCCACGTGACTTCTTCGTTTTCGTGGTTTCTCCATAGTACTTTTACACTAGCAATGGATTTATTTCTCAAATTCTAAACCTTTCGGTTCAGTGCGACTTCTTCGTAGTGAATCACGTGCTTCGGATCGAACACATATTTTCGCAAATGCGATACGTGAAGCTTGAAATCGGATTTCAAGGAGGTTACCGATAGCAAACAGGGCCGTAGTGTCGAACAGATGGATCGGGAGTGCTATCAAATTGCACCATACTGCCGCTATTGGAGATTCACAGTAAACATCAAAATCCGGAGACCATTTAAATACCCGCATTGGGTGCCGATCAACGTACCATAGGGGGATGCCTTTTGGCCCACCAAGTAGGCGAGCATAATCCGCTAAATCATCAAACTGGATGAGGATGTGCTTCGCATTGATGTATTTCCACGAGAATGCCCTTGCGAATTTGACGTTGTCGAGGGCTTTCTGTATTTGGTGCGTTGTCGGGATGGAATGGGAGAATTTTCCGACAATCGCATGGCCCATATTAGTAGCAAGTTGTTGAATTTCCACCCCTGAGAAGTATATTGACGGGATGTCATTGTTAAATGATGGGATTCCCAATCTCCTGTGTTAGTAGGCTCAAACACATGTGGTTCATTCGGTTCTCGAGTCTCTCGAACAACTTTCGTCAAAGGATGGAGTGAAAACCTCTTCGTGATTTTTTGCTTTTCCGGCTTCTTGATAGAGGAGCAGCGGTTGACTATTGGTGGTCGTGACCAAGTTGCGGTGGTCAAGCAGCGGCTGAGCAGATAAGCAGTCAAGAGATTCAGCCGTACCATGGATAGCTAGGTGGAGGATTGGGTTGATTTCTGAGGACTTTTGTTCCGTTGCTAGAGCTGAGTCACGTGACTCCTTTGGCAGGTAAGGCACCGGATTTGGCAAATTGACCATCTCAATGGTACATTCCGTAGGGGCGTCGATAGCTGCCAGCCTCCCATCCCAATCACTCCCTTTTTGTCTTCTCTATTGATTCGCCCGCCGGAGTCTTCAGTTCTGTCACCGGAGCAACATCCCTCGGAACTCCAAAGTTGTTGTTCGAACCATTAACTTCCTCCATCCGTTCTGGTTGCTGTTGATTACTCTCGTTAGCTGCTAGAGCTTCCCCTGTTTTCTCCTTATTGAAGGAGATGAATAGTTTGCACGCCGGATTAGCATCGTCGACGTCCTCCTCTGTCGCAAACTCAATTCTCTTCCGGAGCTGTTTATCCTCCGGAGTGGGGGATAGAATGAATCTTTTCCTACCCCCACCCTTGGTCGGAGGAGCAGGCGTGCTTTTCCTTGCTTTCAGCCTCGCCGTAGCAATTTTCACCGTGGCTGCCTTTGAAATTCGTTTTTGGGGGCACGACGAAGACTCTGATTTGAACACCATTTGGGATTCAGCCGTCTTAGCGGTTTCGTTGTTTGTAGTGTCCCCAGGGGGTATTATATCAGAAATTTCTGGTGGAGCCGGCATAAACTTGGGGCCAACCGGCACCGCCGGAGGGGGTGAATTTGCAACCACTGCTTCAATCGATTGCTGTTAGAACGGGATAAAAGTAAGATGTGGATCGGCGGTGGATCATTCACCAGAAGTCCATCGAGAGAACGTTTCTCTTAGAGAGAGAAAGTCTTTTCTCGTAGGTGAGTTCTCTCCTCGTGCCAAAATGCGTTTTGACTCCCTTTTATGGCTCAAATATGCACATTTCTTACAAAGCACGTCAAAATACCAAAATAGATAAAATATGCAAATAAAGGATATGTAATGCAACTTTGACATTAAAAATGGACCAAATATTGGTCCATTAAAAATGGACCAAATATTGATTCTCAGAGTGTATGTACTCTACAATGTGTAACCTTTCACTCCATCTTGATATCCAAGGAAGATACGCTTCAAAGCCCTAGCTTCAAGTTTTCCTTGTCTGATGTGAGCAAAAGCCTTGTAGTCAATAACTCTTATCTACTGGTATCCACCATGACTCTCATACTATCTGTTATCTGGGGTATCATGCTTAATCTTGAGCTTGGGCAATTATTAATCGATTTTGAACTAGTAGAAACATCATCTGCCCCAGAACTTCTTAGGCAACCCAGAATAGAACATCATGCACCTTACACTCTCAAGCAATGTTCTATTCATTCTTTCTACAGTTCCATTTTGTTTTGGGTTTCATGTTGCAGAAAATATGCCTTTTGATTCCTTTTTCCTTGCAGAAAATATAAAATTCCCTTGATGTGAACTCAGGACCATTATTTGTTGTTAAACACTTTAGACCACATCCCTTTTCAACTTCAACTGCTTTGCACCAAGTTTTAAACATAATAAAAGTCTCTGATTTTTCTTTGAGGATCCAGATCCAGACTTTCTTATTGAAATCATCTCTTATGCTCAAGAAATATCTCCCACCTCCTATGGAATTTGTTGGACTAGGGCCCCATAAATCACTATGACAATAGTCTAGTGGCCTTATGGAGCTGTGCTTCCCTGAGCCGTAGGGTAATTTCTTTCCCTTTCTCAGCAAGCAAGATTCACACATCTCAAATACACCACGATTCAATGAATCCAGACATCTCCATCAACAAATCCACAACCTCCAACAACAAACCAACAGATCTCAGCTCCAAACATCCAACAATCAACAATAACGAAAGCTAAAAGCAAGAAATAAACATCAACTCAGCGATATCCAACAGAAACCAACATAAATTTCCATAATAAAGAGAAATAGGTTCAAATCCAGTAGATCAAAGCAAGAAACTAGAGTTACGGAACTTAAAAACCAACAATACTAAACGAAAGCAAGTAAATATTGTTTTTTCGCCTTCACAAGACGGTGTTACACAACAGCAAAATAACGATGAGAACCACGGTGGCCAGAATCCTCCATTCTCCAAGTGCGCAACAAGTGAAAATGAGAAATTTGAAGTGTGGAACTAAGGCATGGAACGAAAGCTTGAGCTAAGAGTGTGAGTAGAAGTGGCTGCCTTGTTCTTCAAGGTTGAGCTCTTTATATATGTGAGGCTCTGATTCCTGGGTATCCCTCTGGTAATTGGACGCTTTTGCCCTTGAATAAGACTCTCTAAAATAATCTGCTATTGCTCCATTCTACTCTTGTCGCCAACTTTTGATTCTCCCAGGTCCGAACGACGACTTCTAATTTTTACTTCAATTCCATCTCTTTTACATCTGCCAGGTCAGGTAACAGCAACTCCTAGGTCTGACAGATTTACTACGCACCTGAAGTCATAAACACAGATCAACGCCCCAAATGCACAGAATTTTAACCCAAAAACAATGCATAAAATGAGCCTTATCAAACTGCTCACACTTAAACCATACTTGTCCTCAAGTATAAAGACAAGAAAAAGGAATAAGGCAAGTTTCAATGCATGGTTTCCCCTTAACCGACTCTAATAAAAGGAAAAAGACTCAAACTACTAGATCTAGACGCTAAAGGACCTAAACAAAGAAAACAGACAAAAACACATATACTTAAACACATTGACACATAAATGCATAAACCGGTTCATTTTCTAGAAGCCATCCCCACAAGATTAAGGTCAATCCAAGAACCTACAGTCTCGGAATCTTCCCCTTCACTTCTTCTATCTAATCGGCTTGTCAATTTGTCAAGATAGCCTCTAACTTCACTAACTGTTGGATTCGCTCTATCACTCAATCCTCACCAGGGATGTTAGGATCGTTCGCTCTTATATTGCCATACCACTGATGCCTCGGGTCAGAGAGTTCTTCCGTTTTTACTCTTATTGTAATTTTTTCTCCTTCCCTCCTGGACTTTGTCCAGCTTATACCTCCCTGGACTTCGTCGAGCTTATAGCCTTCCTTCAAAGGTGAGGGCTTTGTCAGACTCCTCACTAAAACTTCCGGATTCGACGGTTCTTACTTCAACTCGGATTTCTTCTAGCTTCGCATCCAACCGTTGTGCTGCAACAATCCTCGTTCTTAGATCGGGTTCTATCACTAAGACGGCGATTCGACTTTCCACTGTTTCGGGCGACACTACCACTTCCCATCGCAACTTGCTAAACTCTCGTACCAAGCTTTCCTCTTCTGTCAGGAAAGTAGCCAATTGCGAATGGTCTCTCCGGCTCAAAGCATCTGCCACGACATTTGCTTTGCCTGGGTGGTAGTTGATTCCACAGTCGTAATCCTTCACTAGCTCCAGCCATCTTCGTTGTCGCATGTTTAAGTCCTTCTGCTCGAAGAAGTATTTCAGGCTCTTGTGGTCCATAAAGATTTCGCATCGTACTCCGTAGAGGTGATGCCTCCAAATCTTTAGGGCATGTACCACGACTGCTAACTCTAAATCGTGGGTTGGGTAGTTCAGCTCGTGTGGTCTCAATTGTCGGGACGCGTAGGCGATCACCTTGTTGTTCTGCATCAACACGCATCCTAATCCAACCTTCGAAGCGTCGGTGTATACTACGTAGTTCACTCCACGCTCCGGCACGGCTAACACTGGTGCGGTGGTCAACTTCTCCTTCAAGAGTTGGAAGCTCGCTTCACACTCCGGCGTCCAGTTCACTTTGACTCCCTTCTTGAGCTGTTGGGTCATCGGTCTCACGATCTTGGAGAATCCTTCTATGAACCTTCGTTAGTATCATGCCAAGCCCAGGAAACTCTGAATCTCATTCGGTGTCGATGGCGACTTCCATTGCTGCACCGCTTCCACCTTGGCGGGGTCCACTCTGATTCCTTCTGCTGACACAATGTGTCCTAAAAAGTTTACTTCCTTCAGCTAGAATTCACACTTGCTGAATTTGGCATACAGCTTCTCCGTCCTCAGCGTCTCCAGCGCGATTCGTAAATGTTCCGTGTGCTCCCTTTCGTCCTTTGAGTAGACTAGAATGTCATCTATGAACACTAGGACAAACTTATCTAAGTATGGGTGGAATACTCGGTTCATCAGGTCCATAAATACTGCTGGGGCATTGGTTAGACCGAACAGCATCACGACGAACACATAGTGACCATATCTCGTGTGAAAAGCAGTCTTTGGTAAATCCTCCTTGCGAACCTTCAGCTGGTGGTATCCGGATTTTAAGTCCATCTTTGAAAACACGCCGGCTCCTCGGAGTTGATCGAACAGGTCGTCTATCCTTGGTAGTGGGTACTTGTTCTTGAGGGTCAATTTGTTCAACTCTCTATAGTCGATACACATTCTCATTGACCCGTCCTTCTTCTTGACGAAGAGCACCGGTGCGCCCCATGGCGAAACACTGGGCCTAACGAATCCGAAATCCATGAGATCTTGTAGTTGTATCTTGAGTTCTTCCAATTCCTTAGGCGCCATTCGGTACGGTGCCTTGGATACAGGTGCGGCTCCAGGTTCAAGGTCGATCGTGAATTCTAACTATTGATCTGGCGGCGGTCCCGGTAACGCTTCGGGGAAAATGTCTGGAAATTCTCTTACGACAGCGACGTCCTCTACATTCTTTTCCTCCTTCTCTTCTCCATTAAGATAGACGAGGTAGGAAGGTCGTCCTTTCTTTATCATCGTGGCGGCTTGCAGTGCATAGACTATGGCGGTTAGCCGGTTCATCGAGATTCCTTGATACACGATGGGTTCTTTTCCTGGGGCTTGTAGGGAAATCTGTCTCTCCTTACAACGAATCGTCGCAAAGTTCGCGGTCAACCAGTCCATTCCTAGGATTATATCGACGTCTCCCATCTGGAGTACAACATTAATGACAAAAATAGAAGGGTTAGAACAATACTTCCCTTCTTTCGGCCCTTTAGGCTTCGTAGTGTCGGTCATCATCACGATTCTGCACTTGTACTCCATCTTGGTTCTGTGTGCCTCATTGTATTTCAGCACTTCGCTCTCTATCTTATAGGTGGACTTGCTAGCATTATCGCTAAGCGCGATCTCCCCCTACCTACATCAATAAGAGCTTTGCTTGTGGAGAGAAAATCTTTGTCGAGGATTAGTGGCACATTTTTATCAACTTTCAAATCAAGTATAATGAAATCAGCGGGGAAGATGAAATCATCTACTTTTACCAATATGTCTTCGATCATGCCCACCGCCTTGATTTCAGAGTTATTGATGTGAATCAAATTGTAGTCCTTTATTGCATTATGCTAACGCACTTTTTAAGATGAAAAATGGACTCATTTTGATATATTATAGGACAAAAGACCAAACTATAAGAGAGAGGAGAAAGAAAACATGATCCGAATCTGAACAGTAATCAGCCCTTGAAGATCAATTTCCAATGCTTCTAAAAGTCCACCATTGCATTCACCTTTGAAAGATCTTCACATGGATACGTCGCGCGCCTCAATCGGAGTCCGGATGAAGAAGATATGACTGTTTTGCCCTATAAAACGTCGGGCCGGGCAAAGTTGACTGGGCCTTTTTTTCAGCCCAAACTATATAAAAAGCTAGGGCACGACTTCCTATGGAACTTTTTGGTGGCTGGAACGATTTTTGAGAGAGAATTAGAGCTTGGAAGCCACAGTTGAAGAAGAAGAGCAAGATTGAAGCTTCATCCACCCAAGCCTTGTCCCCCATGGTATCTTTAGCTTCTTTCCTTGTTATTGTGACCACCATGGGTGGCTAGAGCTTGGGATTACTCCTAATTTTTAGTAGGCGTTGTTGAACATGAACCTCTTTATTTGAAATTTTATGATTTCCTTATTTGAATCTTTGGTGATTATTCTTATCCTTGTTGAGGTTAGCATGTAAACTTAATTTGAAAATTGCCTTCATTCTTATGTCTCTTTAACTTAGAATAAGGAGCAAACAAAGATAAAGAACCTTCGAGTTAGAACCGATTAGGTGATAAACGGGGGGTCGATCCTTTGTGTTGAATTTTGTTAGAAGCTAATCCCGTGCTTAGTATGCGACTGTAGGAGTGAGGGGTTGGTGAGTAAGCCTAGGAGACATGATCAACCTATCCTAGGTGTACAATTACTCGATCAGTGATCAGCTGCGAGCGAGTGAAAAATCAACACGATCCCTAAAAGCATTGGAAAAATAATTAGGAAATAGAAGTCATTTGAAAAAACAACCCAAACCAAATTAGGAGTAGTTCATCCCCTTTATTTTGCTAATCTCAGGTTTACTTTCTTGATCTATTTGCTTGAGTCATTTGTCCAAACCTATAAAACTACAAATTTATCGCTTTTTAGTTAGATTTAATTGTTTTAGCAATTAATCTCCTCCTTGTGGGTTCGACACCTTTTATACTGCATTGCACGTCTGTATATTTGCAGAAGTAGTATTTTTTGGGAATTATAACTTGTTTTGTGTACTTAAATTAGACCCTAAAAATTACAACAAGTTTTTGGTGCCGTTCCCGGGGAGGCATTAGTTGTTCGAACTTTATGTCATTTACTTTTTGTTTTTCTTAGCTTTATAGGTAGTTTAGCTTAGTTAATTTTTCTAGTCCTATTTTGTTTTCCACAGGATGCCCGTAATCCGTGTGTTTCTTGTGCAGATATTATATTGTGGAAGGAGGATGGAGCTTGTGTGGAAAGCACGTGATTAGTGGTCATCAAGTTCTAAAGAGGTTGACCGTTTCTCAACGGTTGGGTAACTGATGGCTTGATTCCCACTCTTAGGATTTTATGCTAGAACACTTTCCTTACTGCACACACTATTATTAGGACTAATCTCGGAGTTGTCGAGGTTCTCGCTTCCTGTAGAGGGGTGACATCGTGCCAACTTAACCCCTTATTTGCTTTGATTCGTGTTGTTGTGTTGTGCTTGGTATTTTCTGCTTGTCAGGGGTCCTAGTGTATGTTTACACGATCAAAGGTTTTAGCCGAGTTTGGTACCTTGAGTTCAGTGAGACAAAGACAGAGAGGTTTTGATTCAGGAAGTTCAGATTCAGAAGATACATTGTTGTTTGTCGAAAACATGAATGGTGGAGAGGGAAATGTGCCACCGGAAGAAAAATTTGGTGATTTTTTCCAAGAGGTCAATGATCATCAAGATGCCTTTGCAAATGCACCGGATAATGTCAACATACCTCCTCACTACATCGGTTTAATTACTGAAAGATCTCAGTTTTGGGGGAAGAGTGATGAAGACCCCATAGCCCATTTGAATATGTTCTATGAGCTCACAATGATTCAGTCAAAAGAATCCTTTTTCCTTTCACTCTACGGGAAAAGGCACGTCTATGGTATGATTTCTTGCCGGGGTACAAGATCGCCACATTTGAGGAGCTCAAGAAGAAGTTCTTGATTGAGTTCAATTCTATCGAGAGGCTGGACAAGCTTAGAGAGGCCATCCACAACTTTAAACAAGAGGATGATGAGACCTTCTCGGAGGCATGGTATAGATTCTCTGACTTTATTCGAAAATGCCCAAGTCATGGGATGGATCCAAATAAGGAGTTGCACAAGTTCTGCAAAGGTCTAACTTATGAAGATATGCGTTGGATCAATGCCGCGAGCAAGGAAGACTTGATGAAGGTGTCCTTTGATGAAGTGAGAGAGGTCTTCGAAACTCAAGCGGCGGCACAGAAGACTTGGCATGGCTCACGGAGAGCTAGTAAGAAAGCGGAGGCATTTCGTGATAGCTTGCGTGATGAAGAGTTGGCTTTGGTGAAAGGCCTTCACAACCATGCAGATAGGTGCTCCCTCCACTGATGCCATTGTGAAATGTGGAGTTTGCCAAGGGGATCACCACACTGATAAGTGTCAGCTTGTACAAGAAACTGAGGATGTGAATTATGTGGGCAACCGCCAAGGATACATTCAAGGCCCTAATCAATCATATTTACAAGGCGATCAGTTTCGCCAAGGGAACCAAGGAAATCAAGGGACTAGTGGAAATTGGAGGCCAAATGCACCTCCCGGGTTTGAAACAAAGAAGCTCGAAGTTGGAGACCCATTAGCTGCCATCTCTTCCTTCATGTCTGATAGCAAAAAAGAGAATGATCAGTACCGAAAAGAAAGTGATCAGTTCAAGAAGGATGTAATAGATAAGTTTCAGCAAATGGATGCCACCATTTTTTATTTTTTTTATTTTTTTAGAGGAAAATATTTTTATTGACTACATTGTGGAATTGTTGACTACAATTTACAATAAAATACCTTTTATATAGGCTGGAAAAATGCTAAACTACCTAATTAAAAGCTAACCAAATTACTATTTTATTTTCTATTTCAACACTCCCCCTCAAGATGGAAGGTAAAACAAATGCTACCATATTGGAAAGGAAGCATCAAACTAAGAAGAGAACTACAAAACAACTAAAATTTATTCTAACTCCAAGTAGAAAATACATCTTGAGCATTTAAAACAATTCTCCAAAAGCGTAGATGATCTCAAAGAACTGAACCAAATGATAGTAAATGTGCTCCTTTACAGCATCTTTCACCCGAGCATAAGATATTAGCCAGTAGAATCCAAAGGCCACACGCACATATATCTACCACAAGCACATATATCCATGAGAGCAAATCAACAGCAATGATCTTGTTACCAGTAGCAAATATTGGTACAATTCTCGTCGGTAACGAGAACACGAACTGGATCCTTGGCCACGATCTGAAAGGAGTTCAAACTTCTTCATTGTCGGTGAGTTGAGCATAAACCTCTCCGGCAACAATTGTTCACATGCTTCCCCAAACTACACCATGACTCTTGGAGAAAAACACCTAGAACACAAACAAATATCCTCCCAAAACACCAATCGAGAGGCATCAAACAGAATCACTCCTTACAAATGGATGCCACCATGAAGAGACCCAAATTGGGCACATATCATCGGCATCAAACACAAGGCCACCTGGAGGCCTACCACGTGACACCATTCCAAATCCGAAAGGTAACGAGCAATGCAAGGCTGTTTTGAGAAGTGGAAGAGAGTTGGTTCCTCCTCCTATTATGGACACCCTAGGTGGTCCCGAAACTTCGCATACTGGGGCGGACGAAGTGTTAGGCTCAAAACCTTCGCAGGCAGGGGCGGACGAAGGGAGTGAGGGGACTACCGTGCTACCCCTAGGAGCGGAGCAAGGGCAAGGATCGGTTGCATCCGGCAACAGTGACAGAGGAGAGGGGAAATCCGACTCGCCAAAGAAAGAGAAGCCGAAGTTGAGCCCTGCCTTAGACCCCATGTCCCCATATAACTTTCCTCATTATCTACCACCCCCGCCATTTTCAATAACGGGGAAGAAGAGAAAGCCCTATCAAGAAAAAAGCTTTGAGTGGATGATGAATATGTTCAAAAAAGTTAATGTGGACATTTCTTTGGTGGACATGGTGATGAACTTCCCCAAATTTGCAAAGTTTTTCTAGGACATGATTGCCAACAAGGAGCATCTTCAAGAAAAAGGAGTTATGTCATTGAGCTCCAATTGCTCCCAGTTGATCTCAGGGAGTCTTCCCACAAAAAGGAGAGACCCAAAGGGTGTATTATCTCATGTGAGATAAGAAACAAGTATCTAGTCAAGTGTCTCCTTGATCAAGGGTTTGGTATATCATTGATGGCGTTGAAAACTGCCCGATCCATTGTACTGGAAAATAGAATGGAACCAATTGAGCTAGCTCTGCAACTAGCGGATCACTCCATAGTGAGAATGTCCTAGTCAAGGTGAACAAATTCATCATCCCTGTAGACTTTATCATTTTGGATATGGAGGAAGATAAAGAGGTTCCTATCTTACTCGGGAGACCTTTCTTGGCTACTGGAGATGTCTTGTTGGGTGCCAAGGATAACTCTGTAACTTTTAGAGTAAATGGGGAAGAGATCACAGTGAATGTGGAAAAGGCTATGAAAAAGTCTATGGATACAAAGGCTTGTTTGTGGTACACGCCCTTGACAAGTGCATATACAAGAAATCATGCTGCAGTGCACAGATTGAGGAGAGTGTATATGATCTTGCCGATCTAGAAAGTGAAGGCAATGAAGTTAAGTCATCAACCTGTGATGATAAGTTCGATTATGAAGAAAATGTTCAAGATGGGGTTGCATCAATGTACACTGAGAGTTGCTTTAAAGCAAGTTTGAAACCCTCAATTGAAGAACCCCCACTAGTGGAATTGAAACCACTTCCCTCGCATTTGAAGTATGCATTCTTAGGAAAATAGGGTAAGCTACCCGTTGTCATCTCCGCTCTCCTTAGTCCAAAAGAGGAGGATGACCTTATTGCTATCCTGAAACATCATAAGGGAGCAATTGGATGGAGCATAGCCAACATAAAGGGCATAAGCCTGGCTGTACGCATGCACAAGATCTTGTTAAATGAAGGCAGCTCTCCAACAAGAGATAGGCAGCGGAGACTAAACCCAATGATGCAGGAAGTTGTGGAAAAAGAGGTGATAAAACTGCTTGATTTTGGCATCATTTACGCTATATCTGATAGCGAGTGGGTTAGCCCAGTTTCAATGTGTACCTAAGAAGGGGGGAGTGACAGTCACGATGAGTGAGAACAATGAGGCATTACCAACGAGGTAGGTGAATTCATGGAGGATCTGCATGGACTATCGGAAGCTAAATGCGGCGACGAGGAAAGTTCACTTTCCGTTGCCCTTTCTTAACCAGTTGCTTGACCGCATAGCCGGTCATTCACATTATTGCTTCCTAGATGGTTACTCTGGCTACAATCAAATCACTATAGCACCGGAGGATCAAGACAAGACGACCTTCACATGCCCTAAGGGAACTTTTGCCTTTAGGAGGATGCCATTTGGGCTTTGCAATGCCCCAGCCACCTTTCAACGTTGTATGATGTCTATTTTCAATGATATGAATGAGGACATTATGGAGATATTCATGGATGACTTCTCAGTTTTTGGGTCCTCCTTTGATATTTGCTTGAACAATTTAAGAAGAGTGCTTCAACAATGCGAGTAGTCTAATTTGGTCCTAAACTGGGAAAAATGTCAATTTATGGTGCGAGAGGGCATTGTGTTGGGACATAGTGTGTCCGAAAAAGGTTTGGAGGTTGACCGTGCAAAGGTCGAAGTCATTGCTAAAATCCCTCCTCCAACCACGGTAAATCCCTCCTCCAACCACGGTAAAAGGGATAAGGAGCTTCCTAGGCCATGCGGGTTTCTATAGGCGCTTCATCAAAGACTTTTTAAAAGTAGCCAAACCGTTGTGCAATTTGTTGGAAAAGGAAGCCAAGTTTGAATTCACTTAGGCATGCTTAGAAGCCTTTGAGCTCCTTAAGAAGAAGCTAGTAGAGGCACCCATTATCATAGCCCCTGACTGGACACTACCATTTGAGTTGATGTGTGATGCGTAAGATTTTTACGTGGGGGCTGTCTTGGGACAAAAACATGGGAAACTATTTCATGACATCTACTATGCAAGCAAGGTCTTAAATAATGCCCAAGTGAACTACACCACAACAGAGAAGGAAACAGTAGTGTTTGCTTTCGACAAGTTTCGTGCCTATTTGTTGGGCACGAAGGTGGTTGTATTCACTAATCACTCGGAAATCAAATACTTGTTAGCAAAGAAAGATGCCAAACCGAGATTGATTAGATGGATTCTCCTACTCTCAGAGTTTGACTTAGAATTCAAGGATAAGAAAGGTTTTGAAAACCTTGTGGCAGACCATTTGTCTAGACTGGAGGGACTTGTCTTCTCAAAAGATGAACAAAATAGAGCAATCGCTGAGGAGTTCCCCGATGAGAAAGTATTAAGCATCATGATGATAGGGATGACTACTCCATGGTTTGCGAGTTTGGCCAACTATATAGCTGCAGGAATCATGCCCAATGACCTCTTATACAATCAAAAGAAGAAGTTTCTACATGAGGTGCTTGCATACTATTGGGATGATCCATACCTATTTCGACTTTGTAGTGATGGTATAATCAGAAGGTGTGTAGGAGAGTGGGAGCAACCCGCTATCATCTCTGCTTGCCACAGTTCTGACTACGGAGGGTATTTTGGTGCAAGGCGCACATCCTTCAAAGTGTTACAATCGGGATTCTATTGGACAACACTCTTTAGGGATGTTAAGGCATTTGTGGAGAAATGTGATACATGCCAACGTAGTGGAAATATCTCGTGGCGCAATGAGATGCCCATGAACAACATACAAGAGTTAGAACTCTTCGATGTTTGGGGGATAGACTTTATGGGCCCTTTTCCTAAGTCTAATGGGCACCAATATATCCTTGTCGCTGTGGATTACGTGTCCAAATGGGTAGAAGCGGTTGCATTGCCTACGAATGACGCAAAAGTGGTGATGAAATTTGTGAAGAAAAACATCTTCAACCACTTTGGGACTCCAAAGGCCATCATTAGCGATGGAGGTTCACACTTTTGTAACAAAGTATTTGCGAAGCTCCTTTCTAAGTATGGAGTCCATCACAAAGTAGCTACCCAATATCACCCCCAAACGAGCGGGCAAGTCGAGGTATCCAATAGGGAGATTAAGAGGATTCTTGAGAAGGCAGTTAGACCTTCAAGAAAGGATTGGGCGGCTAAGTTAGATGACGCTTTGTGGTCTTACCGCACCGCCTACAAAACTCCCATTGGAACATCTCCATACAAGCTAGTCTTTGGAAAAGCTTGTCACCTCCCAGTCGAACTTGAGCATAGAGCTTTTTGGACATTGCAATTGTTGAATCTTGATTATGAGGAAGCCTCAAGAAAGAGGAAGATGGACTTGAACGAGTTGGATGAACTCCGATTTGATGCTTACAAGAGCATGTCCCTCTATAAGGAGGGAACAAAGAAGTTACATGATGCGGCTATCAAACCCAAGGAGTTTCATGTGGGACAACAAGTACTTCTTTATAACTCTCGCTTGAAGCTATTTCCTGGAAAGTTGAGGTCACGTTGGTGGGAGCCTTTTGTTGTACACAAGGTGTACCCCCATGGAGCGAATCCCGCTACCAACCAATTGAGGAAGGTGAATGGGCATCGATTGAAGCCATACCTTATTGACCGAATGACCAATGAGGAGGTGATGGAAGAGACCCCTTTGGCCGAGCCCACTGTTTGAGAAAGAGAAGATGGAAGGTCTAGCCAAAGACGTTAAAGAAAGGCGCTAGATGAGAGGCAACCCATCATATGTGGTTTGAGTTTTTACTTGTTTATGTTTTTGTTTTGATCGCGAGGGTTTTCTTAACTCGGTTCTTTCCCTCGTTTTTTATCTTGAACCGGGTATTGAAAATAGTTTGTTTTCTAGTTTTGCTTTGTAGGAATAAGGATCAGCTACTTATAAGGAGCCGTGCCGAAGTAAGAAATACCCGACCCGCCCACCCCGACTTAACATGATTTAAGGAAGTCTTCTTACCCATTTCTTTACTATTGCGTTTCATGAGTATGCACATTGGGGACTATGCATGATTTAAGTTTGGGGGTGTTCGCATGCTCGCTTGATTAGTGTTGATTTTGGCTAAATTCTTCCTATATTTGTGTATAAGCATGCTTGATTTTTTTCTTTCGAATGTCACTAGGCACATGGTTTTCTTTAGGATTTGTTGGCGTGGACTTAGTTTCTCTTAAGAGTTGGGCCGCGGAACCTTTCTTTCACTTATTAACCGCTTGAGAGCTATAACTTCCATATTTTGATCAAGTGAATGTAGTGTCCTTAGGAGTCCGATTTCTTGAGCTAAGGATAAAGGATAATTCCGGTTTTGGAATATTGATGAAAAAAGGCCTTCAGGTTGATCTTCTAGACTTAAGCTTGATGAATTGTGAACTTGTTATTGTTGATGCATAAAAATGATTAGGCAATAGGACGTTAAGCCTCACATCCATATTATTACATGACTTACCCTTCATAAACCCCTTGTGAGCCAATTTTGAGCTTTGAAGCCTTATTCTTTGTTGAAAATTTTAAGTCACTAAATGAGCCTATGTTATATGTCCTTGTTTAGCCCTTAATTCTCAGTCCCGATCACCAAGGTTAGAGTGCTAGCACATTCACGGGAGGGTTCCTTGTGTGACAAGAAGAGGCTTGTGTTTGAGCCATTAGGTGGTAAATGATGTTGTAACAAAAAAGAAAAAAAAAGTGATTTAAAAAAATAAAAATAGAATAAATGTATTGGTTTGTTAGTTTTGAGATAATGAAAAATCTCATTTTTGGGGGTGTGTATAGATTTGTAATTGAGATGTGAGATTTGTAATGGATGTGCTAGTGCTATAAAATTGGTGGTGAGTCACTTAGCCAAATATGATCCCACCTTGACCAAAAGCCTCATTACAACCAAATGATCAAAGTCCTTTGATTTGTGCATCACAATGACTTGTTAGTGGTTAGTTTTGTTTAAGTTTGGGGGAAACACCTTAAGTACCTTAAAAAAATAGAATAGCCGGAAGAACTCCTTTGGATGATCTAGTTATGACGGTTTGAGACTCTCTAGGCACTACCCGAGCAAACATTGGTGTAGTGGAGTGACAAGCTCTTAGGTGGTTGGTCGGTTGGTTGGTGCACATTGCATGTTCCAAAGTCTTACTTGCGAGTGAATGCGAGGTCAATCCAATAAGTTTTGAGGACTTGTGAGGGTCGGAGTGATGTGAGAAGAATGATCATAGAGGTCTAAAGAGTGTGTTTTGTATTGACTTGCTCGGGATGAGCAAGACTTAAGTTTGGGGGTATTTGATGTGAATCAAATTGTATTCCTTTATTGCATTATACTAACACACTTTTTAAGATGAAAAATGTACTCATTTTGATATATTGTAGGACAAAAGACCAAACTATAAGAAAGAGAGAGGAGAACGAAAACATGGTCCGAATCTGAACAGTAATCAGCCCTTGAAGCTCAATTTTAAATGCTTCTACAAGTCCACCATTGCATTCACCTTCGAAAGATCTCCGCATGGATACCTCGCGCGCCTCAATCAGAGTCCGGATGAAGAAGATATGACTGTTTTACGAAAACTGCGCCTTGCAGTGCAAAAAGCCCGGCCGGGCGATTGTTGTCCTAAAAAATGCCCGGCCGGGCAAAGTTGACAGGGCCTATTTTTTCAGCCCAAACTATATAAAAAGCTAGGGCATGACTTCCTATGGGACTTTTTGGCGGCTGGAACGATTTTTGAGAGAGAATTGGAGCTTGAAAGCCACACTTGAAGAAGAAGAGCAAGATTGAAGCTTCATCCACCCAAGCCTTGTCCTCCATGCTATCTTTAGCTTGTTTCCTTGTTATTGTGACCACCATGGGTGGCTAGATCTTGGGATTACTCCTAATTTGTAGTAGGGTTGTTGAACATGAACTTATTTATTTGAATTTCTATGATTTCCTTTGCTTTTTAGTTCTTATCTTAGGTGATTATTCTTATACTTCTTGAGTTGAGCATGTAAACTTAATTTGGAAATTTCCTTAATTCTAATGTCTCTTTAACTTAGAATAAGGAGCAAACAAAGATAAGGAACCTTCGAGTTAGAACCGATTAGGTGATAAACCGGGGGTGGATCCTTTGTGTTGAAGTGTTAGAAGCTAATCCCGAGCTTACTATGCGACTGTAGGAGTGAGGGGTTGGTGAGTAGAGCCTAGTAGACGTGACCTATCCTAGGTGTACAATTCCTCGATCCCTAAAAGCATTGGAAAAATAATTAGGAAATAGAAGTCATGTGAAAAAACAAACCGAACCAAATTAGGAGTAGTTCTTTCCCTTTATTGTGCTAATCTCAGGTTTACTTTCTCGATCTATTTGCTTGAGTCGTTTGTCCAAGCCTATAAAACTATAAATTTATCGCTTTTTAGTTAGATTTAATAGTTTTAGCAATTAATCTCCTCCTTGTGGGTTCGACACCTTTTATACTGCATTGCACGTCTGTATACTTGCATAAGTAGTATTTTTAGGGAATTATAACTTGTTTTTTGTACTTAAATTAGACCCTAAAAATTACAACAGTTATCGGCCAACCTAATCGTGCAGTCTGCCTTCATAATTGGTCCACTGTTGACCTTTTCGTAGTATTTGAGTGGCATGATGTTGATGCTAGCTCCAAGATCGCAGAGTGCTTTGTCCACCTTATCTTGGCCAATTGAACACTTGATGATGAACTGGCCGGGATCTCTCTGCTTTACTGCTTTCTCTCGTTGAATGATCTCACTGCAATGAAGAGGCAACTTAAGATCGGCCTGTGTAGGCTTCTTCTTTCGCATCACGGCTTCCCTAAGTAGTTTCACATACCTAGGTATTTCCTACAATGATTCAACGAGAGGTATGTTAATGTGCACTTTGCAAAACATATTCAAAAAGTGCTTGAACTGCTCCTCAAGTTTAAACTTCCTATTCGGCTGAAATGGGAGTACAATCCCATTGTGCCGCACGAGAGCATCTTTCGTAGCGGGTGCTTCTGCCTGCTCGGTAGCGGCCCGCTGTGACGCTTGCAGTAGTCCGCTTGGCGTCGGGCAAACTCTGGTTTGGGCCCCAGAGCTGCTTTAGCCCCCTGTTTTTTGCTTCACGATCTACTTTTTGTTGATGTCAGCTACTCGCGCTGCTACCTTCTTGTCCTCCTCTATCTTTTGTTGGACTTGGTCCATCTAAGTTTTGATTGAGGTGACGGCAGTTGTGAGCGTGTTTATTCCAGCCTCGAGGTTGTTCAACCTTGCTTCCACGACTCCAATCTTGGTGTCGTTGGTCTTTCCATCTTGCACTAGCACTTCAAGGATTTTCATGATCCCTGCCACGTATTTGTCCTCCTTCTTTACGGGCTCAACTACTCTACTTTTACTCACATTAAATCCAACACGGGCTTGCAAGAAATTGTTGCTAGAGTACGAAAGGTTGGGGTGAGGACTGTTCCCATCATAATTATTGTAATTACCGCCCCCTGCTTAGGGTGATAATTATTGTTGTTAAATGATCTGTTGGGGCTGCCTCCTTGTTGCACATAGTTGACGTCCTCAACGGGTGCGGCTTTAGCATCGGGTTTGGTGACTGCGATAATGGAAGTCGGTGGAACCGGATCTTCTCTCCTCGATATGTCCATCTGATTCACCCTAACCTTTAGCTCCGCCAACTCCTTGGCAAAGGAGCTCTCCTCGTCTGCCTATACTGCTGCAACCCTCCTGGTCTGATGCATGTCCTTTGACCACCCGCGACTGTTGGTGGCAAATTCCTCTATCAACGGCGCCAAAAACTTGATTCACTTTTCATTAGCACTAAAAATACCTGCAAGTATACATGTTAGATCTAGTATAGCTAAAGGTCAGTACCGGGTTGTCGACCACGGGGAATAAAATCACCGACTGGCTACTTTCTACTAAGCTTCTTTTACTATTCGGAGAAACAATGGTTTTTATGAAAACTTTTGATAACAAGGGTATCGAAAACGGTAAACAGCTAATTGCAACTAAAACTAGAGGTAAAATATATGAGATAAGAGAATTTCAGGGATGTGCTATTACAGTTATAGTTATACAAATTCCAACTACAATACCCTAGCACAGTTTATACTTCGATAGAACGAGTCACACTAGTTATGCCCATGTGTTACAAGCATAGATTACTAACACTAGGGTTGTCAATCCTAGATTCATAACTCCTAAAAGCTCCTAACATCTTTGAAAAGTCCTCACTCTCAATTAACAGTACCGTTTTAAGGGAAGCTAATTGTAGTGTCTATTAAGTGGATCTAACTCGCCAACCTCCTCTCACGTTTATGTAGCAAGTAAAAACAAAACGAATATTAAATAAAAAAAGGAATTGTATAACCAAAGTCGTTACTAACATATCCCTAGAATCCTATGAATTTAGTTACACGTGATAGAATAATCTAAAAACATAGTTTGAAGGGAAAGCAAAGTAAACATAAGAACTAAAGCGATAAAACCCAAAGGTAGAATCCTTGTAGCCTTGATCTTCACTTGAATTCGTCTTCAACCTCTTGCACAACGAAGAACTCTCAAATATTATGCTCTAGAATTGTGAGGAAAAAAGTGTGTAAAGTAAAGTATGATTGTCTGTGAATGAAGAGGTTTGAGGGGGTATATATCGGGATAATTTGAGTCCTATGGATATAAGGAAAAGGTTGGCTAATTTTGGTAAAATCTGGAGGTAATCTAGGTCAAATCGTGCGTCGCGTTTTCGCAGCGGACCGCTGCACCTTGGCCAGCGGTCGTTGTGCGTTGTGTGTAGCTTCTTCCCATTTATGTAGCGGTCACTGCAAATTAGTCCAGTGGCTTCGGGACCTTCTCGAGTGGTCGCTGCGCACTCCCCAGCGGTCGCTAGGCGTCTTCAGATTTTTAGCACAACTTTCTCCGGAGCAGACCGCTATAGGTGTAGCGGATGCTATGGCCCAGCGGTCGCTGCGCATGATGTAACGGGCAGCTGGACGGCTTAAAATCTCCAGACTTCCATCTTCAACTCTTTCCTATTTTTTTGGTTCAAATATGCACAATTCTCATAAAACATTTCAAAACACCAAAATAGATAAAAACATGTAAAATATGGACATGAATTGCGATTTAGACATTGAAAACAGACCAAATAAGGGCCTTAAAACCGTGCAAATTCTGAGCGTATGATGTACTAAGCGTCAAATACTATCTAGAGATACACGAGAATTTTGGATTTTTGAAAATAAAAATAATTAAAGGCAAGTAAACAACGGTAGTGTATATGGATATGTGTTCACAGTTATGGCTATACAAATTCCAACTATAAAACCCTAGCACAGTTCATACTTTGATAGAACGAGTCACATAAGTTATGCCCATGCGGCACAAGCGTAGATTACTAACACTAGGGTTGTCAATCCTAGATCCGTAACTCTTAAAAGCACCTTAGACCCTTGAAAAATCCTCACTCTCAATTAACAGTGTCGGTTTAGGGGAAGCTAATTGTAGTGTCTACTAAGTGGATCTAACTCGCCAACCTCTTCTCATGATTATGTAGCAAGTTATATTAAATTATACACGATTGTGTCACTCAATCATGAAGCATTAAGATTAACTTAGGGAAGAAACAAAGTAAAAACAAAACGGATATTAAATAGAAAATTAATTGTATAAACCAATAAAAGTTACTAACACGTCCAAAGAATCCTATGAATTTAGTTAAACATAATTGAATAAGCTAAAAACATAGAATTGAAGTGAAGACAAGATGAACATAAGTGCTAAAACAAATAAAACCCAAAGGTTGAATCCATGTAGCTCTTTGATGATCTCTTGCTTCTTTATCCAACCCCTTGCACAATGAAGAACTCTCAAATATATGCTATGGAATTAATTGTCAAAAAGAAGAAGGATTAGGGTTGGAAGAAGAGCTATGAAGGCTCCCCTTTTAGGGAATGAATTGGTGAATATTATGAATTAGGTTATGGGGTATGTATAGGCTTGAAAAAGATTTAAATTTGGTAAAAAGTTTCCTCTAAACAATAGTAAAGATGGAATTTCGTGCCCCATAGTAGAAGGAAAAGATTTGACTTCACAAGGTATTGTCTTCTTTCCTTCTTTAAATTTCCGCCACCAACTCTGCACTTGACAGCTTTGCGCGACTTTGGTAGAATGGCCATAACTTTCTCCACAAAACACTGATTGAGATGATCTTGGTACCAACGTGAAGCTCTTTCGAGACGGAGAAAATAACATGTAGAACTCCCTAATCGAACTACAGGATCGTTGGAAAAATGAGTTTGAACAAAGGCTGTCGTGCGTTGCATTTTTGTGGCGGACCGCCGCACATTGGCCGGCGGTCGCCGCGCATTAATCCGAAGCTTCTGACTCTTTGGTGGCGGTCGCCATGCACTTCCCGACGGTCTCTGAGTGCCGGCGGTCACCGGAAGTGTTGCAGCGTCTCAGGACGCTACCTGAAATTCCAGATTTCCTACTTTGTATTTTTACTCCCGGTTTTTGTTCAAATATGCACATTTCTCACAAAACATGTCAAAATACCAAAATGTATATAATATGCAAATAATAGACATGTAATGCAATTTTGACATTAAAACTGATAAAATAATGGCCTTAAAACCGTGCAAAATTCGAGCGAATAGTGATGTACACTGGCTTGATATAAGCCCTTGGGTATGCCCAAGTTCATATGTATTTTCTCCCCTCCCCGACTCACTAGCTTAGGCTAGTTGGCTGTATCCCTCGGGCATCCCTGAGTAATGGTTGTAGTTTTTGTTATTTTAATTGATTTATTGAAACACCAAAAAAAGCAATCGGTCTACCGTCGTGTCTATCAGAAACTAGCAAGTTGTTACTTAGGGTCGTACAAAGTTTTGTACCGGATTGGTAAGATATCCTATGAGTTGCAGTTCCTAGAAAATTGTCTGATCCACCCTATTTTTCATGTTTCATTACTGCAATGACGAATGGGTAGTGCGGAGGTGGTGTCGATGTCCTTACCAAAACTCTCGGAGCAAGGGGAACCTAATATGGTGCCAGAGTGGGTGCTCTCTCAACGATCAATCTTGATCCATGGGGTACCTCAATGTCATGTTTTAATCAAGTGGAAGTATCTATTATAGGACGACTCCACGCGTTAGATAGCTGAGCAGATTAAGAAACAATTTCCAAATTTCAAGCTTGAGAACAAGCTTAGTCTTATATAAGGGGAGGGTGATGAGCCTGGTTTAGCTGAGCCACCAGTGGTGCATCATAGCTCACGCACGACCAGACCAACTTGGAAGTTATAGCAGCAGCAAGTAGGTGGGTAACATGAGGAAGTGGATGCAAGAGTTATGAAGCTTTAGTTATTTTATACTTTGTTTATTTACTGTTATTTGAGTAGTAGTTATAGAATAGATGAATAGTGGCTTAAGTTAGTTTCTTTGCTTATAAGTTTGTGTTGTTGGAAATTATCTATCATCATATATTCAAAATGCATAATTGAATATAAATAAAGCAAGATCTTCGAACAACATGTATTTCACGTAAAACCATAAATATAATAGGATTGAAATATACCTTGGCGATCCATAGCGGAAGTGATTGAGGAAGGAGGAGACGATTTCCTTGAACTCTTTTCGGCGTAGTGGCGCAACTCCGACTCCCAGAATTTATTTCTCTCTCTTTCCCTCGTTTATGTGTTCTCTGTAATGTGTGTGATTTGATGTGATCACCACACTTATATTTATAGGCAGAGAGAGGACAAACCCTAATTATAAAACATTAAAGCCCTTTCCATCGAAGTGACTATTTTATTAGGATTAATAGGGGCGGCGTTTCTTTTTCATAAATATGGTCTACTAAACCCTAATCACAAACTTGATTCCCAATTCAAAAACATGATTCCTTACCATATTTGTTATTAAGATATATAGTTATTTTCATTGATTGTCGTGGACTAACCAAAACTATATATAATAATAAGTTTGTGTTAAAATGACAACACCTCTTAAAGTGACACTGTGACACCACGTATCCATCAATATTATAAACGCTACACAGCAATAGTATAAACGCTAGACAACAATCTATAGATTGCTGTCTAGCGTATTAGATATTGCTGGCCGAGAAAAAGTGTTGTCTAGTTGTATTGGATATTACTGGCCGAGAAATTTTACCCCTCAGCATTTTTTATGATTGCCACATAGCAGCTGATTATTCATCCACGTGTACAAATGATTGGCTAGGAATGGTGGTATGATGTTACTTTAAGAGGTGTTGTCGTTTTAACGCAACCTTATAATAATATATTCATTTGGTAGGAGTAGGAGTTATATGATTTGCCAATCAATTGTAATTAAGGCCATAATTCCACTTTCCTTATTAGTCATTGAAATTATATAACTAATTGATTTGACTAATAATTAATCAGATGTCTAAGAAATGTCCTATTTAATAATCAGGGGAAAATGTGTCTAATGCCAAGTCAATGTATAATAGGCATGGGGAAATGGTTCTCAGTTCTTGGTTAACTGATACGCTCAGATTTTGCATTGTTTTAAGGCCATTATGAGGTCTGTTTTCTATGTCTAAGTCACTCTACAAGTCTGGAAATCTGGAGTCAGACGGCGACCGGCGACCGCCGCGAGGTTGTACGACGACCGCCGGCGCCCGGCGGGCAGTACAGTGCAGCGGTCCGCCTCGGATTATTACACTTGGAAGAGAAGTCTCGTCCGGCAATCGCCGGAAGTCATGCGGCGGTCCGCCAGAGAAACAGACTCTCTGGGCTCCAATGCGGCGGCGGCCCGCCGGAGAAAGGCGGCGAATCCGAGATGCCCTAGATTTGCTCCAAGATTTACCATATTTTGAAGATATTTTCCTTCTACAACAACGAACGGCTTTCCCCTATAAATAGGACTTCAAGCTTCATCAAATTAGAGAGAGAGAGCTTCTACTTGCAAAATAATTCATAGAGATCAAAAGCTAAAGTACTTCACTTGTGGCAAGAAAATCAAGAACATCAAGAATGAAAAGGATTCAACCTACGAGTTTTATTTTCTTTAGTTTTATGTTCAAATTGTCTTCCCTTCAATATATGTGTTTAGCTTATTGCATTATGTGTAACTAGACTCATAGGATTCTATGGATGTGCAAGTAGTTTTGATGTTGCATGATTGAGTGCACAATCTTGTATGATTTAATATAGCTTGCTTCATAACTATGATAGAGTTCTAGCGAGTTAGATTCACTTAGTTAGCTTCCCTTAAAACGTCACTGTTAATTGAGAGTGATGACTTTTCAAGGGTCTTAGGAGCTTTATGGAGTTATGTGTCAGGATTGACAACCCTAATTTTGTAATCAACGTTTGCATCGCATGAGCATATGCTAGGTGACTCGTCCTATCTAAGTAATAACTCTACTAGGGTATTGTAGTTTGGAATTTGTATAACCATAACTGTGAACGCACATCCCTCGCATTACCTTTGCCTCGGACGAGCAAAAGGCTATGTGGAAGAAGTTGTCGGCGAGAGAAACGGCACCCTCGAGGTACCCCCACGATTTCCCTCTTCAAACTTTGGGGATCACGGAGGATTTTTGGGCGTTGTGCGACGTGGGTGACGGGAACGGCCTTCGCTACATGTACGAGAGGAAGTGGCCGTCTTTCAGGAAGTACAGTCTTGAGTTCTGAAGAGCTGGAATGTTGTTCAGAAGCTAATGATGGTTAGTGAAAGCGTGTTCTTAAAAATAATGAAGAAAACCCTCGGTCTAGGAAATCCGCTGGACACTGGGTCCAGGAACTCGGAGAACCTCGAGCTACCTGTCGTCGGGCACATAATCACTTCCTTAACTCCCTCTTCAAAAACCCTCAACCCGCTTAGCTAGAAAAACTAGTACATGGAAGTAGGGATCGAATCCACAAAGATGAATGCGCAAGTAAACATGTTCAAAGACTCGGGAACTATTTTTTTGTTGGCTGCTGCCACGCATTTTTAGGGTTGAGTTTTAATTCCTAGACTTGGTAATTGAAATTTGCTACGCTAACAACTAGATCTAGGCAGAAACAGGAAACATGCATATAAACTGGAACAAGCGAGACAATCACTAGATCTAAGAAAACTATTCCCTAAATTACCTAGACCTGGGAAAACAACTGAAGGTGGGGACCATTTTCTGAAAAAAGTAGAGTACGGTTAAAAGGCTGCAAAATAACTAATTAAAGGACCAACTAACAGCGACATCATCTTCTTCAACATTTATCAGGAAAGAACCAGTTAAGAAGCAGAGCAAAAAACGTAAATCGAAACGAAGCAGACGGAATTAAAAGTAGTAAAACGAAGAATAGTTAAAACTAAGACAGATCTACGGCTACTAGACGAGGTAAAACGAGAATGCAGAATTTAAACATCTAAATGAAACCCAAACAAACAGATCCAGCCACGGGATGCTTTATCCACTCCGGATCCAAGCCATCCACAACAACCAAACATCATTTCCACTTCAGATTCTCACTGATCTACGTAGATTTCACCGATCAACAATAGATATCTCACAAACCAGCTTCAAACCCAAAACAACACAATAAGACAAACGAAACAAAAACAAACATATTCATTGCAAAATACGAAATATCCAATGATAGAAACAACACAAAAGCCGAGCCTCGAACAGCGAAGACTCGACGAGTACCAAAAGTAGACAGAAAATAAGAGATAATTGTTTCTTCGCCTCCGTAGAGACGGTGTTGCACCCAAACTTCCTATGAAACGAGAACCCCCAGAAACTTTCCCCCAAATGAGTGTGTAGAAAAATAGAGAACTAAGCTCGGAGCTGGAAAAGGTGATCTTCGACTCTGTTGGTTGCGTCCTCCTTTTATAGTGGATAGAGCTTCTAGACTGTTCTTGTGATTCCTATTTTGCCCTCCAAACGATGCTCCTCAGTCTAGTGGCTCTTCATCCTTCTGCTTAATTTTCCTTGCCAGCCTCCTTCACCAGGTGATCTCTATCTTCTTCCTGGGGCTGGCATCTTCTCTACACACCTGGCTCAAAAAGGTTCGTTAGACCCAGGAAATCACAGAATTTATCCTATAACCAATGCATGAAATTAGCCTTATCAAGTTCCTAAGCTCGTTGAAGGTCACCAAGGACCGCCGTCAAAACATCCCGCTTATCCTCGATTTCCGCCTTGGCAACCGATGGCACTTGCTCACCATGGAAGAACTTTGTGGAGTGTTCCATTGTTTTGACCCCAACCCCGAGGACGACAATGACTACGACTTTGACGAGGTTTGGGGTGCGATGACGAATGAGCACGAGCACGCCGCGGCTATGCCAAGTCTTCTTCAATTCGCAACCCCGTTTTGAGATATCTCCACCGCGCTATGACCCAACTCATGTTTGCTAGGGTCTATGGAGGGAGTGTCTCCCAAACGGAGCTCAGCGTGATGTGGTGTCTTCTCAACAAGCGGGGATTCAACTATCTATGTGGACTGGATCACGAAGAAGGATGGAGGCGTTATTTGTTGTGGGGGCTTGATCACGGCGATTGCCGAGCACTTGGACATATCTTTCACCAGTTGACGGAAGATGGTGGGGAGCGCTTTATCACCTATAAGGTGCTCTTCTCGGTGGGGCTATTGAAGACCGACTTTTGGGGTCAAGGATTTTTCCTACAAGTGGCGGGGGATCACTTCCCCGTTCCAATCCCGAAGTTGACCAAGGTCAATGTTTGGGCGAACCTGATGGGGTTTGGTGCCCTTGCACAGCGGAAGACTTGTACAAAATAAATAAATTAGATAAGGATCGATTTGACCGATTATGCGATTAATCAATTCACATGTTAAACAGATAATTGCATGCTAGAACGCAAATAATTCATGCTTAGAAAATATAAATCCTAAAACATGATTTCTACGGTTTAGGGTTACCAAGTTGATTCTCCAAAGAATCTTCGATTGCTCGCGCCTTCTCCACGTGATGATCTTCAATACTAGACCGCGGATCTTCTCTCTGGTTTCCGAACTGTATCTCGATATCAGGGTAAGCTAATCTTATCAAAATACTAGGACTCGAGTAAAGAAGACACAAAATTCTCACGGAGGAGAGCTGAAAATTTCGACTCCTTCTGTAGAGAGAGGAGGTCGAAAATTTCAAATAAAATAAAATTATATCTCTGTCTCTCCTTTATTCTCCTATTTATATTATGTTCCTTTTGGGCTCAAACAGGGATATATGGAAGGTTTTGGATATGGGCTCCCCCAATTAGCGTTTTACTAATTAAATTAAACCCACAATTTAATACAAACTTTAATTGGAATATTACGAGCAGCCACTACAGAAGTAATATTGAACTCTCCCCATCCAAATCCGAAATTACAAGTAATCTGGGTTTCCACTTTGTTTATTATTTATTTCTCGCGCTTAAGATATAAATGTTAATTAATTAATTAATGTCTGCTATGGACTTAATTAATTAATATCATATTAATTCCAAGAGTGGACTTAGCAAGAAACATTTATTTATTATTCATAGAGTAATAAAACTCCAATTGGCCAGTTTTCCGAATAATAAAACTTTGTTCGAGCTCCTCTTGAGGACATTATCAAACGAGACTCACCTCGCGCACGTTTCAACATAATAGCAATCCTAGCACCACTAGATATTAATCACCACTACCCAATATATCAGGATTATTGGGTTGCGAAAAACCCGCACCATTTGATAAGTCAAAGTAGTGCATAATCAATACCGTATGCTCAATGCTAACATATGTAGATTAAAAAATAGTTATTTATCAAGACCTAGTCTTTCAGTAGATAGCATAAAGACACGTCTTGCTGTTAGATCCGTTCAGTGCTATACCACACCAATGTCATCTTATTTCAGTAAGGCTTAGAAATATGTGGACTGACATTGCAAACATTCACGATAGGTAGCCAAAGCCTATCTAGGTTGTGAAATTCTTCTTTTTCTTTTGCAAAGCATTGCATAGAACCGACTGTAGTTACCTTAAAGTGGACACCGTCCACAACCAATCTACTAAGCAAAAGACTTAGGCTTTGTTTGCTTCTTATACATTTAAATGTTTATAAAACATCTTATAAATGCACAAGCAAACACAATGTAATAATAATAGTGATTCTATTCGTGCGAGACTGTTCGAATAATACTGAATCGGGTTAAAAGTGGATTGTAGAGTTTTACGTATACAAGCAAGATTCTATTCGCGCGAAACTTGCTCAAAACATGCTTTTTAGTATACCAAACCTAACAATCTCCCACTTACACTCAAAACATGCTTTCGAGTATACCCACTGCAAAAAACTCTCCCACTTATACTCAAAGTAGGTCTTTGTACTAGATATATCGAACTACCATTCATTTCACTAAGTGAAAGAAAAATCTACTTTGTTGTTCTCTGATTATATCTTTTCACCATAATGTCTTTGTTGCGTACTTGATCTTTAATTAAATTCATCCCCATACGTGATTCCTTAGCTTAATAAACTCATGTGTCCCTTGAGTTAGCCTTCACTAGAGTAATAAAAAAAATAATACTCATAGGCATACTCAAACTTACGATTTAAGCTATTAGGAAGATATTTCGAAGGTAAACACATATACAGAGGATGACTTACTCGATCACTGATTAGTCATAAAACTAATACAGTGTAAACCCAAGGACATTACATGAATGACTGGTAAACTAGAATATAGTTACTAGTCTTTCTCAAGCACTAGGGTATATTCATTACCTCAATCAAAATCCTTTGCCATGGTTAATATGATATATACTTGCTATGCAAAAGCACAACTAATATCAAATGGGAGCTAGTACACATTATAGCATACATGAGACAACTATCTCCGAAACTAGTCTCATAATTCTTAATCTCACTAAGCATCAAACGACACTTGACTAGAGACAAGACGATTCCATCTTGAATGGTAAAAACCTTTTCATGGAATTTCTAATGCTAAAACGTTCCGAGAAATGTATAGATATAGGATTCCTAAGAGAATCTCATCATTCTTTCTAGCATCTTTGAAGGACTTAGATGCTTAGAATGTAATTAGTTTCTGTTTAATCCTTTATCTTAAACTGGGCAGACAACCAGTTTCCTACGCCAGATGTCAATCTTAGTTGTTTGCAACTTTTGTAGATTTCATCATCGTAGCAAAAGTCAAATTCCAGATATTTGACAATTTTGATAAAACACATATACTCTGATTTAGATCCTTGCCTAAGACCATGAAGGTCTTTATAAGCTTCAAATCATGCGTTTCTTGCCCTTAATTACATATCCATTAGGACGTTCTAGTATATGATTTCCTCAAGACTTCTATTTCTAGAAGGTTGTCTTGACAATCATAATACATACATTCTAATTTATGTAAGTTCTAATAGACAATAGGATCGAATAAATCCTGGCACAACGATAGCGAGAAGATAATTCTCTTTGGGCATAACCCATTGTCATTGTCTAGCCTTTTGAGATCCATATTTACACTTGCAAATATACTAGCTCCCACTGACTGACACAGCCTATAGGTTATTGCAAGTCTTGTAAAACATGTTGTCTATCTTAGGTTGTAGTTTCGAATCTATCACCTTTTGAAGGATGAATATCCAAATGAACCAATACTACATTGTAGTTAAAGGGATTACGTTCAAGTTAATCTAAGACTGAGTCTTACGACACTCTTAGACCCATGAACTTTTTATGTTCCTATGAACGCTCCCACTATGACCCCGTTCTCACAATCATAGGTTCTGAAGTTGATTTTATTAGTGCAAAAGTTTCCCATGGTATAATTCTTTGGTAATGTGGAAAATCCGATATCTCTCTCTTTATCTTGAGATTTATCATGTTGTTAGGCTTGTAGTTCCTCTCTTGATCTTCGTACAAGAGTTCTATCTTTGAAGACTACAGAACTTATAACCTTACATCATTTTGGACAAACCTTAAAACATGCCTCAGTACTCAACTCCAATTTCTTGGACACTTTTCCAACACGTGTTGGAACAACATTACACCTTGAGATGTGCTAGACTAGAGACGCTCTAGTCCACAACTCGTGTTTTGTAGAAGGTACTGATGTTGGTAGTTTCTTTAATGTTTATCCCATAAATGATAAGATTTTAATGAGTACAACTCATCACATAATCAAACTTGTCTTAGAAAGACTTTAATTCCTTCTTACATAATTATCTTATTCATTAGATGAATGCTATTAGACTCCCACTACTAATCATAATCCTTTGCTCGTCTCCTTATGGTGTAAACCATTGAGATTTGCTAGTCTTTCTATGTCGCACTTCTATAAGTATTCTGAATCAAATGATTCTATCTCATAGTGCATCAAAAGACATTCTCGACCTTCAAGCTATTTAACAAACAAATTGTTAAAATCTTGATAGTCTAGATCAGTTTGAACAATAATTAAGTATTTTCTTGGCCTTAAGAACTAAGATCCATAAATACTTTATCATTCATCATGTAAGAAGTTGATGTGTTGTTTTAATACTCAATCTTGTTGCAATTATATTGTTTCAATACTATGATGTCTTAAGCACCAACCATAAAACAATAAGTGAGCATTAACAGCTCCCACTGCAACAAAGGCCTAACTGGACCAAGATCTGTTACTGAGAAGTTGCATTGTCATGTAAGTTATTGTCCTTCTTTAACAGAGGTCAATCCAACTGACAAAGCATCTTCTCTTCGCTTTCAAACAAACATTGATGACAATCCAAGCTTCCTGATTTTCATATCTAGTCTTTTGTTCAAATGAACTAGGAATGCAGCCTTTATGAATTCGTCATCTATCATGTTACTTTCCTCTAATAGTAATATAATGACTAATATTCTGAAGGTTTTCTACTTTTCAGTTAAACCTTCTTATAGTCATTTCTTATTACTTTAGGCGATGACTTGAGTCAGAAAACTATTTGAGTGATCAAAAGATTCCTCAAAACATTCTGTCCCTCTAGGATATTCCAATCGAATCATCTTGACAGATTCTATTTATATCCATCTTTCATCGTCGCTTACCAAGACTTGTCGTGCTACTTATAAGAAAATAGCTTGACCTTATTCCTCAAAGAGTTTGTCAAGTACATGCATAATGCATTCTCGAACTTTCTTTATGGAATTATGTCGAGGAAATGGAGGACATGAATCGGTGAGTATAAACTCAAGGTTTTCAGCGATGAGAATCTTATCCATTTTCGTTTCCTGTCTACATAATTTTGGCATTCGAGTTTCTTCAAGGATCGCAGATAAAATATTGAATGACATTATGAAGATTTGACAAATAAACTTATTATCACATACTTATGCTCAATACATAATCACAAATAACCACAAAACAATTATGTATCTTGCAACAGCAAAATTAAAATTTTGTACCCTCCAGAGGAGGTTAATACGCATTAAAATTCTGACAATTTTACTGGTCATAACACCGACGAATAGTCCAGAGACCACAAAATGGCATGACCGCCTAATGTTGCCTAAGCACGACCATCAGATTTAGCATTACAGAATTTTATTTCTACAACACAATTCCATGACAATGTTCATGCTGATAATAAAATCAAGCTATCTCATAAATTCTGATTGAACCTGAAACTCGTAGTTCCTTAGGATTATCGTCTCCACAGAGCAGGTGGCGATAATATTAGGAACCACTTTCTAGTTCATTCTATTTATTATGTGAGAAGTTCGCCCTAATGAACTTACTGTTTCGTAGGATTACTGTCCCCACAGAGTGGGTGGTGATAATATTAGAAACTAGCTTCACAAAATTCGGCAGACCAACCAATGGAGACCGTATACAACGCACTTGTTGTAATCATCACTTAGATATTTTGTATGATTTTTGCATAATTATCACATAAGCAGATAAAACAGATAATCCACTTAAAATGATAAACACCAAATAAACTGATAAATCCATTTAATGCATTGCACTTAAACTCACAAGATAATTATCGACAATTATTTAATCTAGTCAAGGGAGAATCAATTAAATAATTAAGTTTTATATTGGATAATAATTATCCAAATTTATTTAGGATTTATCAAGATAGAGTTAACTATCTAAATCCTTTTAGGATTTTTCAAGATTTTATTTTGATAAAACCAAATCCTACAATTCAAGATAACGTTGATCTGAGATTATCATTATTTAAATCGTACTAGGATATTACTAGACAGAATCAGTTCCATCACAATCCACAAGATAAAAATAAAATCCTATCAACCAAGATTTATACAAATCTTAACTCTATTTAGAATAGACATCCAGAATATATCATACATTACTTAGGATTTCTTAGATAAATAAATCTATCTAAATCCAATTAAATAAGGATTTTCTTATATATCATTAACATCCTAATCTATCTAGGACATAAATCCAAAAGATAAGGATAACAGGGATTAATACTTATTTTAATCCATCTAAGATTTGTCTTAATAGAATTAAATCTATTCAAATCAATAGGATAAAATAAATTAATATAAATATTTATCCTAATTCATCTAGGATTTATGTTGGAGTAAATCCATACAAATCCATAGAATAAGATAATATTATATTATAATTATTCTAATCTATCCAAGATTTATCTACGAACAAACCCATATAAATCTACAAGATAAGAACAAAATATTATATTATCACTATCCAAATCCATCTAGAATTTATCTATGAATAAATTCATATAAACTCATAGGATAAGTATAAAATAATATTATCATTATCTAAATCCAACTAGGATTTTTCTAGGATTAATCCACATCAATCCATAGAATATAGATAAAAATTAGATAGTCATTATCCAAATTTAACTAGGATTCATCTAGTAATAAAATCTTAACAAATCCATACAATAAGAAGAGAATCTATAATTAATTCATGATTTAATACATAATCAAATCTCATATAATATATAAAATCCACAAGATATATATTCAAATCTAATTTTCAAAATAATCTTGAATACTTTCCAAAATTAATTTAAGGGTTGGGAAACCCTAATAATTTTGGAAAGAATCTTGACCGCTGCCCTTGCTGGTCGGAGATGTCACAGCTGCCTGCACGATGCAGCCATCTCGGCTGATGTTCCTCGGCTCCTCGTGCCGTCTCTGCAGCCACCGGTGTTGCCCACGAGCAAACCACCATTCTAGACCACAGGACACCCTGCGCGACACCGAATCAGGCCGTCGCTGCTGTGCGAAACTCCTTACGTCGCTGCCTCATCTCCGGCGCTGCTGCAGCGTCGTTGCGACGGCACCTTCGCTGCGACTGCTGCGCCGTTGCTGCATCAGCAGAACTTGACGTCAACTGCTCCGATCAGCACCCTTGTTGCGCTTACGACGCTGCTGCGTCGTTGCTTTCGCAGTGGCTGCGACAACAGCTTCCTCCGAGCCCATAGACTGCCCAAGAAGGGCTCCCACTCGAAAACCTGTCGCCGCTGGCAACCTGCTGTGCCGCGTCCCACAAACTGCCCATCCCGTAGGCTTGGGTTGCCGACGCCGCCTGCCCAGCCTGCTACGTTGCCCTTCCGCGATTTGATTCAAATCACACGCACAAATATGTACGAATTGATTCATCAATTCACGATGGTGACGAAACGCAATTCTTACAATTGAATTCTTGTCACGGCAACGCAATTCACATAATATAATATATGAATATATGTAATCATAAATTACACGCACTCATTACATAATTGGTTTATACAAACAAACACTAATTAATTCTTCTAAGAATCAATCGATTCGTATGGGAAAAGATACACGCAAATTAGTAAAACCAATTCTTATGTAAAAGATTATCCATTCAAGCAATTCACGTAACATGAAATTAATCCACATGATCAGAGCCAAAAACCGGCTCTGATACCAATTGATGGGGTTCGGTGCCCCTTGCACAGCGGAAGACTTGTACAAAACGAATAAATCAGATAAGGATCTATTTAACCGATTATGCGATTAATCAATTCACATGTTAAACATATAATTGCATGCTAGAACGCAAATAATTCATGCTTAGAAAATATAAATCCTAAAACATGTTTTCTACGGTTTAGAGTTACCGAGTTGATTCTCCAAAGAATCGTCGATTGCTCGCGCCTTCTCCACGTGATGATCTTCAATACTAGACCACGGATCTCCTCTCTGGTTCCCGCACTGTATCTCGATATATGGGTGGGCTGATCTTATCAAAATACTAGGACTCGAATAAAGAAGACAGAAGAAATCCTTTTGGGAAAAGGAGTAGAAATCAAAATCTCCTTCAGCTGGGGGGGCCGAAAATTTTGAAAATTTCAAGTATGAAAATTGTGATTCTTCTGTCTCATTTATTCTCCTATTTATATTAAGTTCCTTATGGGCCCAGACAGGGATCTATAGATGGTTTTGGATATGGGCTCGCCCGATTAGCTTTTTACTAATTAAATTGAACCCACAATTTAATACAAGCTTATATTGGAATATTATGAGCAGCCACTACAGAAGTAATATTGAACTCTCCCCATCCAAATCTGAAATTACAAGTAATCCGGGTTTCCATTATTTATATTATTTATTTCCCGCGCTTAAGATATAAATGTCCATTAATTAATTAATGTCTGCTATGGACTTAATTAATTAACATCTTATTAATTCCAAGAGTGGACTTAGCAAGAAACACTTATTTATTATTCATAGAGTAATAAAACTCCAACTGGCCAGTTTCCGAATAATAAAACCTTGTTCAAGCTCCTATTGAGGACATTATCAAACGAGACTCACCTCGTGCACGATTCAACATAATAGCAATCCTAGCACCGCTAGATATTAATCACCGCTACCCAATATATCAGGATTATTGGGTTGCGAAAAACCCGCACCATTTGATAAGTCAAAGTAGTGCATACTCAATACCGTATGCTCAATGCTAACGTATGTAGATTAAGAAATAGTATTTTATCAAGACCTAGTCTTTCAGTAGATAGCATAAAGACACGTCTTGCTGTTAGATCCATTTAGTGCTATACCACACCAATGTCATCTTATTTCAGTAAGGCTTAGAAATATGCGGACTGACATTGCAACCTTTCACGATAGGTAGCCAAAGCCTATCTAGGTCGTGAAATTCTTCTTTTTTCTTTTGCAAAGCATTGCATAGATCTGACCGTGTAAACTTAAAGTGGACGACGCCCACAACCAGTCTACTAAGCAAAAGACTTAGACTTTGTTTGCTTCTTATACATTCAAATGTTTATAAAACATCTTCTAAATGCACAAGCAAACATAATGTAATAATATACTGATTCTATTCGTGCGAAACTGCTCGAATAATACTGAATCGGGTTAAAAGTGGATTATAGAGTTTTACGTATACAAGCAAGATTCTATTAGAGCGAAACTTGCTCGAAACATGCTTTTCATTATACCAAACCTAACAATCTCCCACTTATACTCAAAACATGCTTTCGAGTATACCCACTGCCAAAAACTCTCCCACTTATACACAAAGCAGGTATTGGGACTAGATATATCGAACCACCATTCATTACACATCATGTGTGAACATGTTGCCACAAAGGCGTTTTATGTGAAAAATCTGCTTGGTTGTTCTCTGATCATATCTTTTCCACCATAATGTCTTTGCTGCGTACTTGATCTTTAATTAATTTCATCTCTCTATGTGATTTCTTAGCTTTATTAGCTCGTGTGTCCCTTGAGTTAGCCTTCACTAGAGTCATACTTCAAATGTAATACTCATAGGCATACTCAAACTTACGATTAAAGCTATTAGGAAGATACTCCTATGGTAAACACATATTTAGAGGATGACTTACTCGATCACTGATTAGTCATAAAACTAAGTCAGTGTAACCCCAAGGACATTACATGAATGACTGGTGAACTAGAATATAGCAATTAGTCTTTCTCAAGCACTATGGTATACTCTTTACCTCAATCAAAGTCCTTTGCCATGGTTAATATGATATACGCTTTTCATGCATAAGCACAACTAATATCAAACTTAGTACACATTATAGCATACATGAGACAACTATCTCCGAAACTAGTCTCATAATTCTTGATCTCACTAAGCATCAAACGACATTTGACTAGAGACAAGACAATTCCATCTTGAAAGGTATAAACCTTTTCATGGAATTTCTAATGCTAAAATGTTCCAAGCAATGTGTAGATATAAGATTCCTAAGAGAATCTCAACATTCTTTCTAGCAATCTTAAAAAGGACTTAGATGCTAAGAATGCAATTAGTTTCTCTTAAATCCTTTATCTTAAACTGGGAAGACAACCAGTTTCCTACGCCAGATGCCAATCTTAGTTGTTTGCAACTTTTGTAGATTTCATCATCGTAGAGTACCAATAATACCATATGTAATGCACTTTCAACTTCTTTGTGCTTATAGCACTGATAAGGACACAAGTCAAATTCCAAATATTTGACAATTTTGATAAAACACATATACTCTGATTTAGATGCTTGCCTAAGACCACGAAGGTCTATATTATCTTCCAATCATGCGTTTCTTGCCCTTAATTACATATCCATTAGAATGTTCTAGTAGATGATTTCCTCAAGACTTCTATTTATAGAAGGCTGTCTTGACAATCATAATACATACATTCTAATTTATGTAAGTTCTAATAGACAATATGATCGATTAAATCCTGGCACAACGATAGCGAGAAGATAATTCTCCTTGGGCATAACCCATTGTCATTGTCTTGCCATTTGAGATCCACATTTACACTTGCAAAGATACTTGCTCCCACTGACTGACACAGCCTGTAGGTAGTATTGCAAGTCTTGTAAAATATGTTGTCTATCTTAGATTGTAATATGGAATCTATCACCTTTTCAAAGATGGTTATCCAAATTAACCAATACTACATTGTAGTTAAAGGGATTATGTTCAAGTTAATCTAAGACTGAGTCTTACGACACTCTTAGACCCATGAACTTGTTGTGTTCCAGCGGAACGCTCCCACTACGAAATGGTTCTTACAATCTTAGGTACTGAAGTTGATTTTATTAGTGCAAAAGTTTCTAATGGTATGACTTTTTGGTAATGTGGAAAATCTGATATCTCTCTCTTTATTTTGAGAGTTATCGCGCTGTTAGGCTTGTAGTTCATCTCTTGATCTTCATACAAGAATTATATCTTTGAAGATTACATAACTTATAACCTTACATCATTTGGGACAAACCTTAAAACATGCCTAAGTACACAACTCCAATTTCTTGGACACTTTTCCAACACGTGTTGGAACAACATTACACCTTGAGATGTGCTAGACTAGAGACACTCTAGTCCACAACTCGTGTTTTGTAGAAGGTACTGATGTTGGTAGTTTCTTTAATGTTTATCCCATCAATGATAAGATTTTAATGAGTACAACTCATCACTTAATCAAACTTGTCTTAGAAAGACTTCGATTCCTTCTTACATAACTATCCCATTCATTAGATGAATGCTTGGATTCGTTAATGGAGATTAGACTCCCACTACTGATCATAACCCTTTGCTCGTCTCCTTATGGTGTAAACCATTGAGACTTGCTAGTCTATAAGTATTCTGAATCTCTTGAAAAATCAAATGATTCTAACTCATAATGCATCAAATAGACTTTCTCAACTCTCAAGCTATTTAACGAAATGTTAAAATCTTGATAGTCTAGATCAGTTCGAACAATTGCTAAGTATTTTCTTGGCCTTAAGACTAAGAGCCATAAATACTTTATCATTCAATGATTAAGAAGTTGATGTGTTGTTGAATACTCAACCTTGTCGCACTTATATTAATACTATGATGCCTTAAGCATCAACCATAAAACAATAGTTGAGCATTAATAGCTCCCACTGCAACAAAAACCTAACTGGATCAAGATCTCTTACTAAGAAGTTGCATTGTCATGTAAGTCATTGTCCTTCTATAAAATAGGTCAATCCAACTCATAAAGCATCTTTTCTCGCTTTAAACAAACTTTGATGACAATTCAGGCTGTCCCATTTCCATATCTAGTCTTTTGTTCAAATGAACTACGACTTAAGAAAAATGCAGCCTTTATGAATTCGCCATCTATCATGTTACTTTCCTCTAACAGTAATATAACGACTATTAGTCTGAAGATTTTCTACTTTTCAATTAAACCTTCTTGTAGTCATTTCTTATTACTTTAGGTGATGACTTGTGTGTCAGAAACTATTTGAGTGATCAAAAGATCCTCAAAACATTCCGTCACTCTAGGATATTCCAATCGAATCATCTTGACAAATTCTATTGATATCCATCTTTCATCGTCATTAACCAAGACTTGTCGAGCTACTTAAAGGAAAATAGCTTGACCTTATTCCTCAAAGAGCTTGTCAAGTACATGCATAATGCATTCTCGAACATTCTTCGTGGAATTACGTCGAGGAAATGGAGGACATGAATCATTGAGTATAAACTCTAAGTTTTCAGCGATGAGAATCTTATCCATTTTCGTTTCCGGTCTACGTAATTTAGGCATTCGAGTTTACTTTCTTTAAGAATCGCAAGCAAATATTAAATGACATAATGAAGATTTGGCAAACAAACTTATTATCACATACTCATGCTCAATACATAATCGCAAATAACCACAAAACAATTATGTATCTTGCAACTGTAAAATTAAAATTTTGTACCCTCAAGCAGAGGTCAATACACATTAAAATTTTAGCAATTTTACTGGTCACAACACCGACGAATAGTCCAGAGACCGCAGCACGGCATGGCCGCCAAATGTTGCCTAAGCACGACCATCAGATTTAGCATTACAGAATCTTGTTTCTACAACACACTTCCATAACAATGCTCATGTGCTGATAACAAAACCAAGCTATCTCATAAATTCTATTTGAACTTCTGAAACTTGTAATTTCTTAGGATTATTGTCCCCACAGCATGGGTGGCGATAATATTAGAAACTACTTTCTAGTTCATACTATTTATATTTGAGAAGTCTGCCCTTATGAACTTGCTATTTCTTAGGATTATTGTCCCCACAGCATGGGTGACGAGAATATTAGAAACTAGCTTCATAAATTTGCAAACCAACCGATGGAGACCGTATACAACGCACTTGTTGTAATCATCACTTAGATATTTTTATATGGTTTTTGCATAATTATCACATAAGCAGACAAAGCAGATAATCCATTTAAATTAGATAAACACCAAATAAACAGATAAATCCATTTAATGCATGACATTTAAACACACTGGATAATTATCAAAAATTATTTAATCTAGTCGAGGGAGAATCAATTAAATAATTAAGTTTTATCTTGGATAATAATTATCAAAATTAATTTAGGATTTATCAAGACAGAGTCAACTATCTAAATCCACTTAGGATTATTCTAGATTTTATTTCGATAAAATCAAATCCTACAATTCAAGATAACGTTGATCTAGGATTATCATTATTTAAATCGTACTAGGATATTACTAGATAGAAACACTTCCATCATAATCCATAAGATAAAAATAAAATCCTATCAACCAAGATTTATACAAATCTTAATTCTATTTAGAATAGACATCTAGAATATATCAAATATTACTTAGGATTTCTTAGATAAATAAATTCATCTAAATCCAATTAAATAAGGATTTTCTTATATATTATCAATATCCTAATCTATCTAGGATATAAATCCAAAAGATAAGGATAACTTGGATTAATACTTATTTTAATCCATCTAAGATTTGTCTTAATAGAATTAAATCTATTCAAATCCATAGGATAAAATAAATTAATATAAATGTTTATCCTAATTCATCTAGGATTTATCTTGGAATAAATCCATATAAATCTATAGAATAATATAATATTATATTATAATTATTCAAATCTATCCAAGATTTATTTATCTATGAATAAATCCATATAAATCTATAAGATAAGAATAAAATATTATATTATCACTATCCAAATCCATCTAGAATTTATCTATGAATAAATTCTATAAACTCATAAGATAAGAATAAAATAATATATTATTACTCTCCAAATCCATCTAGAATTTATCTATGAATAAATTCATAGGATATGAATAAAATAATATTTTCATTATCTAAATCCAACTAGGATTTGTCTAGGAATAAATCCATATTAATCCATAGGATATAGGTAAATATTAGATTGTCATTATCCAAATTTAACTAGGATTTTCGTCTAGGAATTAAATCCCTACAAATCCATAAGATAAGGATAAAATCTATAATTAATCCATGATTTAATACAAAATCAAATCTTATATAATATATAAAATCCACTAGATATATTCAAATCTAATTTCCAAAATAATCTTTAATACTTTCCAAAATTAGGACCAAGGGTTAGGAAACCCTAATGTAAATTTGGAAAGAAGCTTGACCGAACCTTGCATGGCTCGGCTAGACTCCCACTGAACCCGCAGCTGCTGCCGCTGCATCTTCTCCGGCGCTGCTGCTGTTTCTGCGTCGTCACTGGAGCGACGTCGCCATCGCAGCCGCTGTGACAAGAGCTTCCTCCGAGCCCGGAAACTGCCCGTGAAGGGCTCCCACTCGAAAAGCTGTCGCCGCCGGAAAACCTGTTGTCTAGCGCAGACTTTCGCTGCTGCGTTGCTGTCCATATTTTCAAGAGCTGATGCGTCGATGTGGCCTCTTGAGTCCGGGAAGCCGCTGGCGGCAGGCTCCCACTCGCACAACAACCGCTGCTCTCCGTAGCCGTGGGTGTGCTGCCGTGATCAATTCAATATTGCGATGCTGCGAACACCATAAAAGGCCACGCAAGAAACCATGAATTGATTCTCACGATAGCCATGTTTTGAAAACAAATTGGCGCACTAGTGATATAGAATCAAATAAAAATAATTGATTCACGTACATACACATATCCAATTAATCAAAACATGCAATAATGATTACATTCACTTGTCATGATTACTATATTCGTGTAATCTAATAAAAAACATGTAATCATATTTAAATAAAACACGCAGCAACCATATTCGCCTAAAACATAGATCGTCGTTTATTCCAAATAATTAAAACAACAAACTCACGGCGAATAAAACATGCATCCAAGCAATTCACATAACATGAAATTAATCCACATAATCAGAGCCAAAAATTGGCTCTGATACCAATTGATGGTGTTTGGTGCCCCTTGCACAGCGGAAGACTTGTACAAATAAATAAATCAGACACGGATTCATTTGACCGATTATGCGATTAATCAATTCACATGTTAAACAGATAATTGCATGCTAGAACGCAAATAATTCATGCTCAAAGAAAGTAAATCCTAAAACATGAATTCTACGGTTTAGAGTTACCGATTTGATTCTCCAAAGAATGGTCGATTGCTCGCGCCTTCTCCACGTGATGATCTTCAATGCTAGACCACGGATCTTCTCTCTGGTTCCCGAACTGTATCTCGATATCAGGGTGGGCTGATCTTATCAAAATAGTAGGACTCGAATAAAGAAGACAGAAGAAATCCTTTTGGGAAAAAGAGTAGAAATCGAAATCTCCTTCAGCTGGGGGGGCCGAAAATTTTGAAAATTTCAAGTATGAAAATTGTGATTCTTCTGTCTCCTTTATTCTCCTATTTATATTAAGTTCCTTATGGGCCCAGACAGGGATCTATAGAAGGTTTTGGATATGAGCTCGCCCGATTAGCTTTTTACTAATTAAATTGAACCCACAATTTAATACAAGCTTATATTGGAATATTACGAGCAGCCACTACAGAAGTAATATTGAACTCTCCCCATCCAAATCCGAAATTACAAGTAATCCGGGTTTCCATTATTTATATTATTTATTTCCCGCGCTTAAGATATAAATGTCCATTAATTAATTAATGTCTGCTATGGACTTAATTAATTAACATCTTATTAATTCCAAGAGTGGACTTAGCAAGAAACACTTATTTATTATTCATAGAGTAATAAAACTCCAACTGGCCAGTTTCCGAATAATAAAACCTTGTTCAAGCTCCTCTTGAGGACATTATCAAACGAGACTCACCTCGTGCACGATTCAACATAATAGCAATCCTAGCACCGCTAGATATTAATCACCGCTACCCAATATATCAGGATTATTGGGTTGCGAAAAACCCGCACCATTTGATAAGTCAAAGTAGTGCATAATCAATACCGTATGCTCAATGCTAACGTATGTAGATTAAGAAATAGTATTTTATCAAGACCTAGTCTTTCAGTAGATAGCATAAAGACACGTCTTGCTGTTAGATCCATTCAGTGCTATACCACACCAATGTCATCTTATTTCAGTAAGGCTTAGAAATATGCGGACTGACATTGCAACCTTTCACGATAGGTAGCCAAAGCCTATCTAGGTTGTGAAATTCTTCTTTTTTCTTTTGCAAAGCATTGCATAGATCTGACCGTGTAAACTTAAAGTGGACGACGCCCACAACCAGTCTACTAAGCAAAAGACTTAGACTTTGTTTGCTTCTTATACATTCAAATGTTTATAAAACATCTTCTAAATGCACAAGCAAACACAATGTAATAATATACTGATTCTATTCGTGCGAAACTGCTCGAATAATACTGAATCGGGTTAAAAGTGGATTATAGAGTTTTACGTATACAAGCAAGATTCTATTAGAGCGAAACTTGCTCGAAACATGCTTTTCAGTATACCAAACCTAACAGTATTGTAGTTTGGAATTTGTATAACCATAATTGTGAACGCACATCCCTGAGATTCCCTTATCTCTATCGATTGTCTCTGTGTTTTACTCGCATCTAGTTGTTATTTACTTTCAAATATTTTCTGTTTTCAAAAGTTTTCAAAATCTCTTGTTTCTCCTGATAGTAATTGAGTTTTAGTAGAGGATAGACACTTTGTGTTTGTCTTCCCCGTATTCGATATCACGGTACTGACCTTTAGCTATACTATATATACTCTGTATACTTGCAGGTTTGTTAGTGCTAATAAAAAGTGCATCATTAACCGAGAACCGAACTTTATTTTTTTGGTTTTCGGTTAACCGAGAATTGAAAAAATAAGGTTAAGGTTCGGTTCTGTTTATTAAGTTTAAGCTAATCTCGGTTTCGGTTCTAACCGAGAACCGAAAGGTTAGAACCGAATAACCGTTATTTTCTAAATATTTAATTTTTATATATTTATTTTAGTTTTATTATTATTGTTTTAGAAAAATAAAAATTTGTTTGATGGATGATGTTGGTTTATATTGGTTTTGGACATAGTTTTGTAAACTTTGTTGGAATTTTGATTTTTTATGATGGAATGGACTAAATGGTTTTTATCCTTTTGATTTCACGACTTATTTTTTAATGTATTATATTGCACTTGAGTTCGGTTCCTTCGTTGGCACCGAAAACCGAACCAATCGGTTCCTTGAGGAATCGAACTGACAAAGGGTTCAGTTTCGGTTATAGATATTGGAAAAAATGGGAGTCGGTTAACCGACTAATCGGTTCGGTCAGAACCGAACCGACCGAATTCCCACCCCTAATGTATAATATTGAAAATCCAATTCTTTTTAGAATTCTATCACATGTCACATATATGAGACATAAAACTTACATGTGTCATCGTCATTTTGAGTTTATCATCTATAAAAAATTATCAATACAAAGAGTCTCGACAACAATTTTGCTAAAATTCGTCTCATTCCTTGTTCTTGATGTTTCAAATGATTACGATCGACTAGTTCGATCCCAACTGTATCCAAGTAGAGGCATTGATATTTTCATAATATTTGGCATTGATATTTTCATAATATTTTTTTCGGAGGAGATATTTTCACAATTTAGATATTTGCGTCGATATAAAAGTGACAATTGTATTCTACCCCACTCACATTACCTTTTGCTTTCTTTAATAATATGAAGCACACATTTTCCCTATATGAGATCCAATTTTCAATTTAAAATAGTACCCCATTCAATGATAGAAATAATGCCTCAAGTGATATAATGTACCTTCTCCGTTACCAAGTCAATAATTTTTTTTTTCTATATAATGAGCATTATGATATACGTACAACAATAAACAGTTTAACGATAGATTGTATATTTTCTTGTATTTTCTTAATAATACATTATTTTACAAATTATGAAGAAACTAAATATTAATGTGCAAATCACCGTGCGTTTGCATATTACTACTTCGTTATTTTTCCTTTTTCTTGTCGAGTATCGAACTCAGCCTTTTCAACTGGGGTTGCTTAGTGGCTTAATGGCTGCGTTGATTCTCTCTAGTATGACAATAATAAAACTAAAATTTGAATGCCATGTGCTCGAATATGCTAAAATTGTTCTAGCGTTTTCCTATATACTTATTATCTCTCTCTTTAAAAAATAGAAATTTTGAAACGACGCGAATTTATATAGGGATGTGATCAGAATGATATACTACATACCTTATTTGAGCTCCTTATGTGAGCACAACTTTCGTTTGACACACGTTTAGTGTTGTTCTTTTCGATTTATCTATTTAGTTTGATTTTAATACATTAAAAAATATTATTGCAATTTTTAATTTCACAAAATTCATAAAAATCAAAGCTTGATTTATTATTTTATTCATTTATTTGAAATCATAGAGAAAACAAGCAAATCGAGCTTTGATTTTTATGAATTTTGTGAAATTAAATATTGTAATAACATTTTTTAATGTATTAGAGTCAAACTAAATAGATAAATCAAAACGAACAATGCTAAACGTGTGTCAAACAAAAGTGGTGCTCAAATAAAGAGCTCACACAAATTATGTAGCATATCATTCCTCGGTAATAAGAAACTAATTATAAAATGACATAAGTTTGAGCCTCTATTATGGGTGTCAAAAATATCATGAAAATGTTGTTGTACCCTGATTTGATATATTCATATTTAAAAAATAAAATTAATGGTGAATTATGAAAAGAAAAAAAAGAGATAAATGGGGCCTCCTACATTAAAAAAGTGCAAGCCAGCTCGGCTGCAATATAACTATCTCAATATGTATACATTTCTCTCTCTCTGACCACATATCTTCTGATCCCTGCGTTTTCTCTTTAATTCTTATCGCTCATTTTTGCTGAGGTAGATCGGTGTTCCTCTTTTTGGTTTGCGAATTCAGCAGCATAACACTGTTCTTCGCATCTGCAAGCGATTTCCATGATTCTGGTGAGTTGAGCACTATGGAATGATAATATCTTGAATTTCGTTTGTTTTTTAAACCTAATTTTTGTTCAAATGATTTTACACTATTGATTTGTATCTCTGCACAAGGAGTAGTTCTGTTTTACTTTATTTTGTTTGGTTTGATGACTTGATCCGCTTAATATATGTTTCCATTTCCCTTTTCCCAATCAATTTTTGGTACCTGGTGTTATTTCAGCTATAATTGAAGTTTTTTTAGGTGAAAAATGAATGAGGTTCTAGATGAAAGAGCTAGTACCAAATCTTAGTTATTGAATTTTAGATAATAGACATATATTTTTATTTTAAATCTTATTTGCTAGGTCCAAATTGCTTGATCTCGTTCGTAAGTCCAACTCATCATGCTGAATGGAACTGTGCAACCAGTTAATAATGCTAAAGAGAGGAGCAAACAAACTGTCCGACCATACCAATCTCTCTGGCTTGCTCATTGGAAGCAAACACGAGGAGTATCTACTAGTCCCAATGCTTCTCGAAACGAGGAACTTGACTATGTTGCTAGGAAAGATGGTTTAACGAAGGAAGTGGAGGATTCTTCATGGTCTGCCAGCGGAGGAATGACTACGAAAAGAGCACTTGATATCGGTGATGATTTCATTAAAATAGGTAGGAGAAGCTTAGGCAATGACAGTAATCTGGATGATCAAGATGCTGATGCCTTGTCCAAGTTGAAATCCTTGGAGGAAAGTTTTGTCGAGTCATCATCTCATGTTTCGGCAGAAGACTTTGGCATTATAACAGACAAGTATGACAAGGGAAAAGCTGCAGCATCCATTTGTTATAGACAAAGAACTGCTGACATGAGAATGCTGAAGCATGGGCAATGTTTTGAGCACAGGCAAATTGATTTACATTGTGAAAAAAAAATGATATCCATCTCTAAATCAGAATACAGCTCGGATGAATGTTTGCGAGAGAGCATTTCATGTGATCATTGCTTGTCAATGATCAGCCGGGTCTGGTTTCCGAAGATGCAGAAGAGTCCAGGTGTCAGACTGTTTCCAAGTCAGTCCAATTCTTCAGATGAAAAAGGAACTGCAAAATGCCATATTGATTGTTACTCTCACCTGAAGTTACAGAAATGTGGTCATGGTTTGGGGACAATGAGAATCGATAGTGGCATGGAAGTTCAAGGAGGAACACTTGCTGGTTTTCCAAGGTTTTCTCAAACAAATCATGATATGTTAATGACAAAAAAGACTCATGTCTATGCATTCAAAGAAACTGATCTATTTGGAAGTAAAAGAGTTATTACTAACGTTAATGGAAATTTTTCTGAGGACCTTCATAGCGTATTTCCATTTCTTGGTCATAATACGCAAAAAGTACCACCATTTCAGGCTGTGAGCAGTTTAAAAGATAGTGAAGTGAAAGAAAACATTAGAGATGTGAAGGCTTCTATGGTTACTATAAGGAACGAATTATCAGCAGAGACAGATTCTGTGGATATGGACTCTCTGAAAGAGGAGAGATACAAAAAGAACCTGCAGCATTCTGGTATGAATTAGCTGCACATATCTGAATTGATTTTTTATTAGTATCTATCAACATATATATGCAGTTTGCATTTGTCACAGGCTGACTTTTTCTATCATTGATATGATATTGTTGTCAAAGCTTCCTCTTTCTTATGTTTTCTGTTTTCCTCTCCCGCAGCTTCAAATTCTACTTCAACCACATTAACTAAGGTGTGTCCTTTTACGTTCTTTCTCTAAATTTAGCCTTCGCTAGTTTGATTAAGAATATTGGAGGTGTTACGCTTCCAGTTACCTGTTTGTGATATATTTGGATACATATACGAGCTGATAGCCTGGTACTCTTCTTCTTTATGCCAATGTAACACTGTAAGAAGCTCAACATTTTAGCATAATAGCATGCGTGTTGCACACATATCATGTATCAAATTCAAATGCTTAAAAACTCATCTTTTACATTATGCAAGAAAACAATTGAATAATTATCTCACAGCTCCATAGATCTGCATCATATGATTCATATGGGTAAGTACTATGGCTTTCACATAAAAATTATTCCAAAATGGCATGACATGGTAATATTTGCTAAGGATCTTCTACTTGTTGTGTGTATATCTGTTCTGTCTATAAATTGGTCCTCATTCATAATTCTTGAGCCATTTAAGCCTCTCTAACAGTTGCCTGGCGTGTTTTAGGCCTTCAATATGGAGTCAAATGACGTTTCCTATAGAAAACTTGAACAACGATGGATGAATAGCGAGCTACCCGATATCAACATCGAGCTTCCTGCCTTAACTGGTGGTGCAGCTAGTTCACCACCAAATATGTCCCCAAGTTCGTTAAAGACTGTCACTCTGGAGAGAGACGAGCTACTCGAGCATCCCAAAGTGAAGTCCCATTTCACCCTAGATGAATCTCCACATGCAGATGCTGGCAGCAGATGGCTTAAGCGCCTCAAGCTGAGCTCAAACTCTTCTATTCAAGGTGGAAAGAGCCCAGACTATGCTTCAACCACACCCCAGGAGAGAAGGAGCAAGCTTTTCTACAGCATTCCTAGAAGGATCATGACAAGGTCGAAACCAAATCTAAGCAAGCACCGTGGCGAAACATCAGTTTTGTCGGAGAAGATCAGGGGCTTTGAGTTAGACGCGGACCGGTTCATAGAGAACCCAAACGACAACGCCGAAGCGCTACTGCTGTCACATGCTTGGATACAAAGATTGCTGCACAATGGAGGGAGAAAAAGCAAGAGAAAATCTGGAACAGAAGCTGTTTTAGAACCAGAGGGTTCAAAATTAGCATTGGAGAAACTCGAAAAGGAGCAGTTTCCGAGCATAGCGGCAATGGCGCTGATGGCGAAGGTGCTCACCTGTTTTCAACAATGTGAGCTCCAGAATAAGGGATCTTACACTGTTTGGAACACAAAGACTTTGTTATGATATGTTGGTTGTGTCTTCATATTTATCAGATGTTACTGATTCTGATCGTAACCTTGTTAGTTAACTCGAATATTACATTGTCATATCAAAGTGCTTGAGATATTCGAATTTCATAATATCGTGCATAAATGATGGCCTCGTGCTGGACCGAATCCCACCTGGCTATAAACGAAAATCCGTGTAATGGTGAGAAAACATGAATGACACTTCTCGTAAAAGCTACTCCATCTATTCCATTATAGTTGAATTGTTTTTCCATTTGGGAGAGTTTCTTCGTAGTTGAGTCATTTCCTTATATGGTATTCCCCTCCGCCCCATAATAGATGACACACTTGAGGATTGGCACAGGATTTAGGAGAAGTTGTTTTGTGAGTTAAGTGGAGAGAGAAAATATTATATTTATATTAATGTCATAGTGAATTTTTTTCAAAAGTGGAAATGTGACATCTTTCGTGTGAAAAACTAAAAAGGAAAGTGTGACATCTATTATGGGACGGAGGGAGTATAATTTACTCACTTTTCCTTTCATACTTCAATTTCTTTCTTACTTTATTCTGTTTACTTTATTCAAATTTCTACTTTTTTATATCTACTTTTTCCTATGTTTTACTTTTCTCTTCCTCCATTTAACAAAACAAAAATGTCTCAACCATAGTGAAAAAGAGGGAGTAACTAGAATTTTCAAAAGAAAAAGTAGAAAGTATGGTTTGTTTATGAATAAATCCTAGATAGACTAAGATCAATTTTAATTATGTTTATCCATATCTTGTACATATTGATAGATTTATATCTATCTAGAATATATCTTAGTAGATTTGGATAGTTAAAATCCATGTTTATCTTTTTCTTGTGGATATTTATTGAATTAATTCTATTTAGAAAATATCCTACTAGATTTAGATAATTAAGTGTATCTCTATCTTATAGATATTGATAGATTTATATCTATCTAGAATATATCTTAGTAGATTTAGACAATTATTAATCCAGTAATGTATTATCATTTGGATTTAAGATAGATTTAGTTCCATCTAGTCAAATCCAAGTTGAATTAGTATTAATTCTAGTTTATCCTAATTTTATGGATATAAATAGATTTATTTCTATTTAGAAAATATCATAGATAAATTTGGATAAAGATAATACAAGATAATCCTTATTTAATTGGATTTTGATAAAAGTAATTTTATCTAGAATAAATCCTAACAGATATGATATATTCTAGGTTCTTATTCTAAATAATCTAAGATTTTTTTTTAAATCTTGGAATGATTGGATTTTATCTTTATCTTATGGATTTGGAGAAATTTGCTTTTATCCTGAAATATCCTGGTATGATTTAGATAATAATAATCCAAGATCAGTCTTATCTTGAGTTTTAGGATTTGATTTTATCCATGTAAAATCTAGAATAATCCTAAGAGGATAGATTAAATTCTATCTAGGTAAATCCTAAATTAATTTGGATAACCATTATCAAGGATAAATTTATCTTCCGAAATTTTTATTTTGGAATAAGATAAGGAATTAATTATTTAATTAAATCCCCCTAGATTTATTAAATAATTTCAATAATTATCCAGTGTGATTAATTACCATGAAGTAAATGGATTTATCTATTTACTTGGTGATTATCTATTATAAGTGGATTAATCTGCCTTATCTGCTTATGTGATAATTATGCAAAAACCATGTTCAAAATGACTAAGCGATAATTACAATAGTGCGTTGTATATGGTCTCCATAAATTGGTCTATATATGAAACAGTTTCTAATATTATCGCGACCCACCTTAGTGGGAGCAATAATCCTACGAAATAGTAAGTTCATGAGATTAGACTTCTTAATAGTAAATTGTTTAAACTAGAAGCGTGTTTCTAATATTATCGCGACCCACCCTAGTGGGAGCCATAATCCTATGAAATTGCAAGTTCATATGTTTATTAAACATATTTATAAGATAGCTATGGAATTTTGTCAGTGGCGTACGACCTTCCCTAGAAGGAGTATCAAAACAGAACTGAAATTCCTAGATGCAAATATTTATGGTAAAAGCTTAGGCAATATTTGGCGGCCATGCCACCTTAGTGGTCTCTGGACTATTCGTCGGTATTGTGACCAGGAAATTGTTGGAATTTGAATTTGTATGACCTCCCTGGAGGCGTACTTATTTTGGTTTTGGCAGTTGCGAGATACATAAATTGTTTTGTGGTTGTTTGCGATTATGCATCAAGCATAGTATGTGATAAATGGTTTTATTTCTTCTCAGCCAAATTCTTAATAATGTCTACGAACCTTAAAGAAATCAAACTCAAAGGCCAAAATTATGTAGACTGGAAATGTAAATGGATAAGATTCTCACCGCTGAAAACTTAAAGTTTGTATTCACTAATTCATGTCCTCTATTTCCTTGACAAAATTCTATAAAGAAAGTTCAAGAATGCATTTTATGCATGTAAGACAAGTTCTTTGAGATAGAAGGTCAAACTATTTTCTTTTAAGTAGTAAGACACGTCTTGGTTTATATTGATGAAAAAGGAATATCCAATAAGGACAATGTCCAGATTCTATTGGAATATCCACGAGAGATAGAATATTTTGAGGAATATTCTGATTCAGTTACTCAAATAGTTTCTACTACACTATGTTCTTCATCAAATGTAATAGGAAGTGATAGTATGCAGGTTGTTACTTAAAAGTTGGAAGACTTCTACAATACACTTTATTATTAATAGAGTAAGATAACATGATAGATGGCAAATTCCTTAAAGCTGCATCTTTCCTATGTCTTAGTTCAATAGAACAGAAGACTAGCAATGGAAAGAGGGAAGAGCTAAATTGTCATCAATGTCTGCTGAAAGCAAGAAAGACAATATAAATTAGGTGAAAAGGCAAATTGAAGACGCACTGTAAGTCGGATTGACCTCTTCTAAAGAAGGACAATGACTTAGATAACAATGCAACTTCTAAAGGAGAGATCTTAATCCAGTTGGACAGTTGTTGTAGTGGGAGCTATTTATTTATACTCACTTAGTTGTTTTGTTTTGATGTTAGAGTTTTGTTTTATTGGTACAGTTTAGTTTAGAAAGAATTCAGTTTCAGTTTCTAAACTTGTTTATGATTAAGCGATGTTCGATGTCATTTTATAATGCGTGCGTTATTAAGAAATGTGATTCGAATATCTATCATAGTACCATAGAAAAACAAATTATACATCATAGTATCTAAACAATATAAATGCAACAAGATTGAGTTTCGAACAACAATTCAACTTCTTATACAATGAATGATAAAGTATTTATGACACTTAGACATAAGACCAAGAAAGTACTTAGTAATTGTTCAAACTGATTTTGTCTAACTCAAGTGACTATCGAGATTTTAACAACTTGCTTGTTAAATAGCTCGAAAGTCAAGTAAGTATGGTTTATGCACTATAAGTAAGGATCCTTTGGTGGTTCAAGGGATTCAAAATACTTATAGAGATGCAACATAGAAAGACTAGCAAGTCTCAATGGTCTACACCATAGGAGACGAGAGATGAGTTAGGATCAGTAGTGGGAGTTAAATCCTAGTTGACTACTCCAAGCATTCTTCTAAAGAATGAAATAGTCATATAAGAAGATATCAAAGTCTCTCTAAGACAAGTTCGATATGAGAACAATTTCACTCAATAACACCTTATCATTGATGGGATATACGTTGGAAACAACGAGTTATATCTTAAAGAAACTGCCATAACATCAGTACCTTCTACAATACACGAGTTGTGGACTAGAGGTAAGTCTAGTCCAACACATCTCAAGGTGTGGAGTTATTCCAACACATGTTTTGGAAAAGGTATCTAAGTAACTGGAGTTGTGTACTGAGGTATGTTTTAAGATTGTCCCAATTGATAGAAAAGGTACAGGTTCTATAATCTTCATGAAAAATAAGGTGTCTGTTTACACAAATACTAGATTCTTTGATGAAGATTATGAGAAGAATTGCAAGCCTAACAAGCATGATAATTCTCAAGATAATGTGAATATCTATTTTCCATCTTAACCAAAAAGTCATACCATTAGATACTTATGCACTTAGAAAATCAACATTTGTACCTAAGATTATAAGAGTCATGTCGTAGTGGGAGTGTTTCTTGCGAACATAACAAGTTCATGGATCTAAGAGTCTTTAGACTTAGTTTTAGATCGACTTGAATCTAATCCATGTAACTACAAGGACGCATTGACTCATTCAGATAATCATTCTTGATAAGATGGTAGATTCTGAATAATAATCTAAGATAGATAAGAATGTTTGCAAGACTTGCGATACTACCTATAGACTTTTTCAGCCAGTGGGAGCTAGTGGATTTGCAAGTGTAAACATGGATTCCAAAAGGCAAGAATAATGGCAAAGGGTTATACCCAGAGTGTAACAGCCCGCTTTCCTAGGGTACAATAAATGCGGCGACTGCTACCAAAACGGACTTAAAGAATTCGACATAGGCTAGGATTTTCATTTAAAGAGTTTTGACCAGAAATTTAATGGAACTATCAGAGCATTTAAAACAACAACTTAACCTAGAAGCTTAAATAAGAAAAAGGAAGGTATCATAAATTATGATCAAGAAAGCTCAAGAGTATGACATAGTTTCCAAGATAAAAACCACAAGATAGTCTAAGGCCTCTAAACCGAAAGGAGAGTGCAAAATATTCAAAAAAATACTAAGTGTTTCAAATAATTTCAGCGGAAACGACCAAGAGAAAGAGCAACTATGTATGAGGACACAACTACGCTTGAAGTTCAAAACATCCATCTTAATTCATTATCATGCTCAACACCTGCCACCGCTCGTCATCGTTCAACCTGCACATAAGGAAAACACATGCAGGACTGAGTATTTTGAAATATATTTTCCAATAGACTGGCCAGTCAAAATAACTCCCCACTTTTCCTCAACAACTCAACAATCACAATCTTTCCATGGTGCGACGGAAGTGTGGCCACACTTTTCGCCCACGAGACCGGCCGACTAGCAAGGACGGCTCCCGATCCCCTCGTGTACACAACCTGGTAGGGTTTGCGGCCCATACTCAGACCCGGATTCGTTTAACATATCCATAGCCCTATAGCCCAATGGAACGAACTCTCAAACTGGGCATCAGACGCACAATATCACAACAAAACAGACATAGGCATGGCATAACAGTTAAACCACCCTTATTTCTCCATATTCATATATTTGCACATAAAAGAGTTTAAGAGTAAAGCCCACCTCGACTGCTTAGGTTTCAAGTATGTTCTTTCCTTTGTTATCCTGCTTCGCAACTGAGGTTTCACCTTTTTAATCACATAGGCACATATCACAAATCAGATTCCACACAAACTCCTAACTCATGCATGTCTCAACGCTTTTTCCCTTTTCCCACCGATTTATCTTAGCATCATTAATCAATCAAGGTCATGTTCATCGCATAAGTTCCATTCGCATCTCAAATCTAGATCTAACATCAACATATGTCATACAAGAGTATTCAGCCATCAAACACACTCCACACAAACACAACACACACACACACGCCACACACACACACGCCACACACACATGTATACATATTCCCATATCCCTTTTTATCCCACTTTCACTCAAACAAGATGTTTGAGGGTTCAAGAATACCGATTAATCGGTTAGAAAGAAGATGAATCGAGTAGAAACGAAGAAGATGAATATAAAAATACCTTATGAGTAAAACGAACGGTAGGAATTAAGTATTAGACTTGGTTCTTCAAAATTCTTGGATCAAACTTCAATTCTTCTTCAAAAGATGACAAAATATTGGAGAATAGAAGAAGAAAATTGAGAGAGTGTGGAGAAGAGAGAGGGGGCATGTAGTATGGGTGGGGGACGAAAATTATGGGGCTAGGGTTAGGGGTTCTCTTATTTATAGTGCTCAATAAAATCTTTAGGTAAATAAATAATATTTGGTAAGATTTGATTCAACACAATAAAATATTGTGGAGTAGGGAAGAAGAAATAAAAATAAGATCTAGGGTTCCAAGGCATGTAGGTTTCGAAAATTAGGCTCTTTAATTAGCCTAGATTTTGTTTTGGTATATTTTACGGAGTAGAATAAAATATCACGGAGCAAAATAAAAATAAGAATCCTCCCAACTAGGGATTGAAATAGGCGTTCCCTATGCCTTTTAAATAAGGCATGGATTTTTAATATTAACTAAAATAAGATAAGGCAAGATCTCTTGAGGTATGGAAAGATTTGATAGAATATTTAAATTCTAGGTATGGAAGAAAATCAAATAAGGGATTAACTAAAATAAAATAATTCTTTCCTTCCCACACTAGGTGATTTTTGAAAATCACCAAGAAATAAAGGGGGTGGGGGCGATTTTTCTCTCTTTAAAATAGGGATTAATTGGGTCTTGGATTTAATTTGGATAAATATCCCAAGAATTAAATTAAATCCGGAAAAATAGAATTCCTTCTCCAAAAGTCAAGGGAGTCGAAAATCTCAAGAAATGGGTGGCTAGTATTTATGGAAATTTTCTCTAATATTCTCACTCACCCTTAAACAAATAATTCATCTCATAATTTAATAAATCACATGTCACATCATATAATCAACAAATTTGACTTTTCAAACTTCCAACGCAAACCCTAGACTCGACTCGGCCATAGCATCTCATGAAATAAATGCATTCATAAATTAATTCACGTCTCCACGTCCTCAATAATAAATTTTAGGGCTCTAAAATTAGGGTTTGGAAGTTCGGGATGTTACACAGAGAGAATCATATTCTCGGCTGCCATTTTGCCTAAGTCGATCTGTATATTGTCTATTGTAGCCTACATAAATTAGGATGTATGCATTATGATTGTCAAGACAGCTTTCTTTAGTATAAGTCTTGAGGAGATCATCTGCATGGAACATCTTAATGGTTATGTAATGAAGGGAAAGAAACACGTGATTTGTAAGCTTATGTAGACCTTTATGGTCTTAGGCAAGTATCTAAATCATAGAATGTGTTTCATTAAATTTGTCAAATGTTTTGAATTTGACAAGTGCCCTTAAACAGAGCTACAAGTACAAGAAAGTTGAAAGTGCACTATATTTGGTATTCTTGGTACTCAACGATGATGACATCTATAAAAGTTGATAAACAACTAAGAGGGTTATCTAGCGTAGCAAACTGGTCGTCTATCCAGTTTAAGGATGATGGATTTAAGATAAACTAGTTATATTTAAGAATCTAAGTCATTAGATTGCTAGAAAAGGAATGTTAAGTTTTCTTAAAGAATCTTACATCTATATCATACTTAGACACTTTTGTTGGGACTACCGCAGCGGAAGACACAGAAACCAAACAGGTCCTTGACCGGATCTATTTAGGTGATTATGCATTCGACTCCAATTTCATGCAATAAACATAGATCTATAGATATAACATCAAATAAACACATAATCATGCAATTTGATGTAGATTCGATTGTTACCTCATTTTGATCCATCATAGGATCGAAGTTGCTAGCTGCACCACCCGGAGATCCTTGGTTTATCGACCGTGAATCTTCCAACCTATTCCCTAGTCCTTGGCTATTCATCCGTGTGGGCGGATCTTGAACAACCAAAATAGTCTTGATGAGATCTAGGAGGAACACTACACCAATCTATGTATCTCGATTCAATTCTATGGATTAGAATGAACAAGACAAGATCAAACCAAAAACCCTAGCTCCCTATTACTTGGAGGCTTGAAAATCGAGCCAAATGAGGGAGAGAGAAGCCACGTTAGTGGCGGCTAGGGTTAGGGTTGAGAGGTGTGACTTGTGGTGTGCTAGGGTTTCCACATCTCATCACTATTTATAATGGACTTGTTAGGCTAGGTTGGGGATCCATGGAATGACTTAAGTGTTGGGCTCACCATTAGATAAATTACTAATTAAATCAAATGACCCATGATTTAATATATTATCAATGGAATATTATTTTGTTCCACTAAAGAATAATATTGCACTCCCACTTAAATCACCAAATTACAAATAACTTGGGTCCATTTTATTTTATAATATTTCCCGCGTTTAAGATTATCTTGATCCGTCAATTTAATTCTTTTGTCTGCTATGTGACTAGAATTAAATTAATTCTCCAAAGAGTTTTTCTAGTTTGAAACTTTATTTATTATTCGTGGAATTAATTCCAACTGCGCAGTTTTCTGAATAATAAATTCTTTTTTCAAACACCTCTTGGGGATCACCCCTTAGGGATTTAATCATACCACACTGGGCACGCGAATTCTATGAAATAATATTCCAATACCTTCATGTTATTCAATTACTACCACCCAAGATATCATGAACTTGAGTTACGTACAAACTCTCACATATTGATAAGTCAACCTTCATGTTATTCAATTACTACCACCCAAGATATCATAAACTTGAGTTACGTACAAACTCTCACATATTTATAAGTCAAAGTGGCGTTTGATTGAATAAACAATATTGATATTAATATCATAGACTAGAAAATACTAAACTTTCTGAAATATATTCTTTCAGTAGATAGCAATAAAGAATACATTCGGATTAGATCCTTTCAGTGCTTTACCACACCGGTGTTACTAATCTCTTCTTAGGTAAGAGAGAATTATCACAAACACCGCAACCGTACCAATAGGTAGCCAAAGCCTATCTAGGTTGTGAATACGTTTTTCTTCTTACTAGATCTGGCCAAGTCCCCTACTGGAAAACTCATGAGGAGATTCATCGAATTTCCCTACTTGACCTTCTTAGTAAAAAGCCTTAGACTTGTTTACATATTTCAATAATAAACCATTATATTATATTATTTATTCTCATAATTAGGTAAACAAGTGGACGTGGCGTTTCTCGTATACATGCACAAGCTGACTGTACAAAGGCATGTACGCTCGAAGCATCTTTTAGTATACAAACCCCAACAACTTTAGCATTGAAAATTCCAAGAAAAGGTTTTACTTCTCTAGACGGAATTATCTTGTCTCTAGCCAAGTGTTTTTCAACACTAAATGAGATCAAGAAGAATGAGACAAGTTACGTAATTGGAAGTCGCATATATGCTATGATGTGTATTAAGTTAGATATTAGCTTTGCCGTTGGCAAAGAAGCTTGATATCATATTAACCATGGCCAAGGCCACTAGATTGGTGAAGCTACTTGGGATGTGACAATATAAGTGTAGTGTGAGTGCAGTGTTGCGATATTCAAATAAGGCAGGTTCCCCAGATCCAGCAAGTCCACTAGATCACTTGGTCTAGGAACTCGTAGGTTGTGCGGAATCCCGGTCGTCGGACACACAAGTACTTCCCCGCTTCAAAAACCCTCAACCACTTTACTAAACCTAGACGAAGTGAAATAGAAAACAAAGGAAATTAAACAAGTCTATCAACTACTGTTTCTTTCACACGCCAAAACCAACTTCAGACGCTAAATCCACTCCGGATCCAAGCGTCCGACACGGACTCCAAACAGAAGAAATTCTCCATCACGTCAGATTTACAAATTTAAGCTCCGAACACTCAATCAACCACAGATCTTTCACCAAATTCCACATCAAACACCTCAATAACGAAATAAGCAAAGATCGACATAACAATTTAAGAATTACGCTAACAGCAGAGAGATCTAAGCAAAATAACTTGAAATTAAACAGCTAAACTCAGATCCATGAGCGATAAGCAGTTAAACATCATCAACATCAAAGTCGACTCCCAAAAGTGAAGTTCGACGGTGGAAACTAGCAAAAACAGCTGAAATTAAAACAATTGTATCTTCGCCCTCACTAGGACGGTGTTACCAAACTCGAGATCTTTAGAAAGTACCCCCCCTATCACGATTATCCCCATAATTTTTCCCAAGTGTGTGTGTAAATGTATGAGCTAAGAAGAGTAAAACTACTGTGTCTTGCGCTGCATGCTCCTCTCTATTTATAGGCGTTTTAGTGGGTCCAGCGAGGAATTGATAATGACTTTGTTGCCCTCAGCTGTAGACTCCCTTTATCACGCCAATTTCTTCGTAATTCCTGCTCATTTCGTTCCATTCTCCTGCTAGACCATCTCCTCCATAACTTCCTCGATCTAGCCATTTTCTTCACACACCTGGCTTAGTAAACGTGTTAGACCCAACAAATTATAACATTACTTTGCACATACCGATGCATGAAATTAGCCTTATCAAACTGCTCACACTTAAACCATACTTGTCCTCAAGTATAAAGACAAGAAAAGAAAAAGAGTAAGGTAAATTTCAAGCGAGGTTATCTCTTGACCGACTCCTAGACCTAGACTCAAGAAAAACTAAGAAATATAAGAAAATCACACAAACACGCAAAACACATATATACATGACCTAGTTTCAATTTTAGGCATCTGTCCCCACAAGATTAAGGTCATTCCAATAGTTTGCACTCCTCCAAATAGGCCCTTTCCTTTCCTTTACCTAGTCAATCTGTCAGCTTGTCAAGATAACTCTCTACTTACCCAATTGTTAGGTTCACTCGATCACTCATTCCTCACCAGGGATGTTAGGATCGATTCTCTCTTAAGTTAATGCTACACCACTGAAGCGTTGGGTTATGAGAGTTTTCTCCTTCCTGGGTCAGGCTATCATTATTCCTATTTTAGACCATTCCCCCCTCTGGACTTCGTCCAGCTTATTCCTCCTCTTTTTTTCTTTTCTTCTCTCTCCTTTTTTTTTTTTTTTTTTTTTTTTTTTTTTTTTATATCTGGACTTTGTCCAGCTTGTTCCTCCATTTTTTTCTCCTGGACTTCGTCCAGCTTATGCCTTCATAACCCAATTCCCCCTTTTTTTCTTTCTCCTTCATAGCTCTTCTTCCCTAAGCATTCAGTGGTGGCCCTTAAACATTTGTTAGCTCAAAGTTATCTGAGGTTTATAACTCACTATATAGTAGGGCTTCACAACTAAGTAAGTAGAGGCATTCTCCGTCATTCTCGCTTCATTCAAATTAACTAGGCTCATTTAAGGAAAAAGCTTCTAAGTTGAAATGCCTCCTATCTTCAATTACTTTCACTAAGGGAATCATGCCGTATTAAATCCACTGGCTCATGTGACAATACTTCACTCAAGCTTGTCCCAAAGCCATCGTCGTGAAGGGGGGAACAGAGAGATCAATGCAAAACTAAAATCATAAAACTTCTCACACTTAGACCAAGCAATGGGCTAAGTGGGAGAAAGACACAGAAAAACATAGAAAAACAAATAAAACAACAGAAAACACGAACTTCTCACACTTAGACCACGCAGTGGGCTAAGTGGGAGAAGATATAACAAGTGATAAACACATATATAACAGGTAGACAATAAAAAACAAGAAAAGAACGAAAAATAAAAGTTACTTGGTCAAGAGATGTTTGATCATTTTTGGGGCTGGCTCCCTCGGGAGCCAGACTGGGGTGGGACTCCGGGGCGGGTCACTTTCACCTTCTTCCTAGCTGGCTGCTCCAGCTCTTCTTCCTTCTGCTCTGGGATTTCCGGTACTGACTTTCTCACGATCAATTTTGATTTTGGTGGGGTTGGAACTTGCACGGGAATGGTCGGGGAGATCATCTGAAGCGACTGCTGTGGTCGCTTGACGGAGGGACTGCTATGGGTGGGCTGCCTGACTTCACTGCTGGACCCAGGAGTTGTCCTCAACTGAGTCAAGGGAAGCGTCTGCTGCATCCTCTTCAACATTTTCATTGAAAGCTCCACCGCTTCCGTCATCCTATCATTCTGTTTGGCACATTTCACTGCCAAATCAGCAATATTTCCCCTCAGGGTCTGCACTGCCTCCCGATTTCCCATCAATTCGTTCCTTATCCCACCGAGTTCCTTCATCATATCCTTCCGCATTATCTGCATCTCCTTTTTCATGTCCTGGACTTCCTTCCGCAGCTCCTCGATCTCTTCACTTGGCATGGCCTCTTCTGCTTCCTCCGGCTCCGCCTTCATCTTGTCTCCTAAAGAATAGAAGAGAGTTTTGGTGCCTTGAGTCTGCAGCAACCCCTTGTTGAAGAAATAATCAACACTGAACACCTCTGGGGGGTCGCACATGACTACAAGTGGAGCAGCCTTGGCAATTCTCATTTCTATATTCCTCTGGAGGTAAGCGCCGATGAGGTGGCAGGTGTACATATGACGTCCTGGGTTGCTTGTCATCTGGTGGCACGCCTGCGCCATCCAATATCCGAGGTGCACCTTAACACCCTCTGCCATGCACCAAGTAAAGTAGAGATCGGTAGTAGTGAGGGCTGAATTCGCACTGCCCATCAAATTGTAACTGATAAATGTTTGAGCAAAACGGAGGATCCGATCTTCGATGTGGGAGGCCTTGGAGTAGCTGGATTTAAACGCCCCTGATTTAGAGTGCGTGACCAGTTCCCATGCTGTCTGGACTTTGAACCCAGGTGTGTTCTTATCCCCACCATCCTGTTATTCCAAGCCCCCTCTTCATCTTCTTCCTTAGTGAACAACCCCATCCGTAGGGACCACTCCCTAATGCTCAACTCGTGTTCCTGATTGAAGAGTCTGAATGTGATGGAATCCGCGTCCAGGTCTCAGGTATTCTTCAAACGAAAAGTGGAGAAAAACTCCCTTGCCTGATCCACTGGTACCCTCTCTTGGCTGTGCTGCAACAGCCACTCAAACCCTATTGCCTGGATATAGGCGCGGAATTCTTTGTCACATGCAATCATCTTGAGCTCCCTCTTGCCATCTTTCCTGCGCTGCATCGTTCCTTGTACACCGCGATTCTTTTCTGGTCGTCAAACTGTCTCATCTCCTCCAGCAAGCTCTTAGTCAGCCAAATCACGGGGCGTCCGGGAATTGGCTCTTCCTCAACCTCCTCAGAGTTATAGCTTGGCTCAGGGATGGGCTCCTCGTGCTCGTCGACAAGGGTTTTCTCGGTCTCAGGGGAAAGGGTCTCCTCGACCTCCTGGACGGAGGGAGCTTTCCTTGACCGGGTAGATGCAGTCGCCGGCGCCTTTCCTTTTCTTGCTTTCTCCTTGGCCAAGCGCGCTTATGTCTCTGTCGCTTTAGGTATGAAGTCATCAACTTCGTCAAGGAGGCTTCTCCTGGTGCACCTCCTTTCGGCCCTTTCATCAATCTTGGGCTCACTTGTTTCCTGGTCATCAACCAGGTCCACGATCAATTTTAGCCCTTCCTCGGGCTCCGGTTCCGCCGTCGAATGTAGATCTGACTCCGCCAACAGCTTTTCTGGGGTTTCCCCCTCTTCAACCACCATCGGGGTTGCCCCCTCGATATAGATGGGGTTCTCTCCCCTGACATCTCCTGGAATAGGGGTTTCCCCCTCAACAGCCTTCTCAAACACAGGGGTCTCCCCCTCAGCAATTTCAACAGAAACTGGGGTTTCCCCCTCACGAACTTCAAACACAACAGGGGTTTCCCCCTCACATATCTCAACAGCAATAGGGGTTTCCCCCTCAAGAATTTCATCAGCAGTAGGGGTTTCCCCCTCATACATTTCCCTACCCTCAAGATTAGGGTTCTCCGGTACATTACCTTCTGTCTCCTTCAAGGTCTCGTCATGCGTCTGTTCACCGTCCTCAGATTGCCTGTGTAAAGCCTCCTCTGTCTCCGCTACTTGCGAAACGCCCCTTGCATGAGGTAGGTCCGCGACTTGCGATCTTGTTTCAGAGAGATTTGCCGGTGTTGCGGCCGAATCCGCCGGAATTGGCAGTGATGGTACAGTCGGCGCAGACGGCATCAGACTGGCGGTGAATAGGGCATACACCTCCTTCGCTTTCTCTATGCTTCCCACCTTCTGTGTTAATTCGGCCAACAAAGTGGGGTCATACTCAGTTCCCTTGGTCGAATCCATCGGTATAGATCTGAAAGAAAACGAAAAGAACTGGGCGATTTTGTTGTTAGGGTTTCGTCTGTCTTTTAGAGAGAGAGTGAATGAAGAGAGAAGGAAGAGCAAACACAATTTTTTTGTCTAATGAGGAATGCTGGAGAGAGAAGGACGACGGTTGCCTTTTCTGGTGAAAAGATGGTGCGGTTGCAGGCGTGATGTAAGCAACCATACGTCTCCCATAATTATCCTTCCCCTCCTTGACTCCTTCCTTCAGGCTCTCTCCTGGCGAATCCCCTCGACCATGCCCTACAAAATAAAATTTGAAGATTCCAGACCCCTGGGTCAAGGTTAGGGCATAAAATACGGGTTCCCCTAGGAGTCTGGTGCTTCGAAATTATATACACATAAGTACATTTTTTTTTTTATCATCGTTTTTTTTTTTTGAGAAAAATTAAACTATTTACATGTTGTATTTCTGAGATTCTCTGGTTTAGTTGTGAATTTTCAAAATTATCAGCTTACCCCTTGACCCAGGAATTCATCGGAAATTACCCTCGTCCTTTTAGGCAATAATAGGGAGTGTGTGTAGTGGAATCCCGTCCACAACACACAACTCAGAATTATCCCTATATACTTTCACTCTATGACCGTTTACAAGGAAAGGAACAGAGTTTGGAGCACTTCCCTGGATCTCTACTGCTCCATTTGCTCGGATGCCAACGATGGTGTATGGGCCAATCCATTTAGACTTCAGTTTCCCTGGCATGAGCTTAAGCCGAGACTGAAAAAGGAGAACTTTCTGTCCCACATGAAGTTCCTTGACCCGGAGGTTTTATCGTGCCATAACTTCGTTCTTTCTTTGTACCACATGGCAGATTCAAACGACTCCAGCCGAAGTTCCTCCAACTCTTGCAATTGCAACTTCCTCTCTTCTTCGCATGCTATCGGCTTCATGTTCATTTCCTTCACTGCCCAGTATGCCTTGTGTTCAATTCCTACAGGCAAGTGACACATCTTACCAAACACAAGTCTGTAGGGTGACATTCCAATAGGTGTTTTAAAAGCAGTTCTGTAGGCCCACAATGCGTCCCCGAGTCTTTTGCTCCAGTCTTTCCTTGACGGATTAACTGTTTTCTCCTGGTAAGGAGTTGACACTCGATGGTGTACATCATATTTCTTCATCAAAGCCTCGATGGTGCGATTACAGAAATGTGTTCCTTGGTCTGAGATGATGGCTCTAGGAACTCCGTATCTGTTGAAAATGTTTTCCTTGAGAAATTTCGCCACCTCCTTTGATTCGCAAGTTGTGGTGGCCTTGGCTTCTATCCACTTAGATACATAATCCACTATAACCAATATGTAGGTATTCCCACAGGATGACGGAAACGGTCCCATAAAGTCCATTCCCCACACATCAAAAATTTCGCACACAATCACTGGGATCAGAGGCATCTCATCTCTCCTTGAAATTCCCCCTGTCTGTTGGCATCTCTCACAACACTGGCAGAATTCGAAAGCATCCTTATTCAATGTTGGCCAATAAAATCCGCTGTCTAGAACCTTCCTCGCTGTTTACCTTGGCCCAAAGTGGCCTCCACATGCTAACGCGTGGCAATGATTTAACACATCTCTTTGTTCCCATTCGGGAATGCAGCGCCTAATCACTTGATCTGAGCACATTTTCCACAGGTAAGGATCATCCCAAAAATAAAATTTGGATTCGCTTCTAATCTTCATCCTCTGGGCCCGGGAAACTTGTTCTGAAACCGGCATCTCTCCTGTGACCAAGTAGTTGGCTAGATCAGCAAACCATGGTTCTGCATTCAGCGTGCGCTTCCCTTTATCTGATTCCCCTAGACCGGTCGAGCCAAAACTGCTTCCCAGTCAGGTGGTCTAGGAAATTTCTCCAAAAGGTACAAATGTTCCTCGGGAAAGGCATCGAGTATAGCCTCTTCTGTTTCTCCTTGGAAGATTCTGCTCAAATGATCTGCTACCCTATTCTCCGTTCCTCTTTTATCTCGTACTTCCCAATCAAATTCTTGTAAAAGTAACACCCAACGGATTAACCTTGGCTTCGACTCCTTCTTAGCCAGTAAGTACTTTATTGCTGCGTGATCCGTGAAGACTATAACCCTTGACCCAAGAAGGTAGGGTCGGAATTTTTCAAAGGCATACACGATGGCTAACATTTCCTTCTCCATGGTGTCATAATTCTTCTGAGCTTGATTTAGTGTTTTGGAAGCATAGAAGATCACATAGCTTTTTCCATCAATTTTTTGTCCTAAGACAGCTCCCACAGCGAAATTGCTCGCATCACACATTATCTCGAAAGGATGGTTCCAGTCTGGTGCCCTGATTATTGGTGCTGATACTAACCTGTCCTTAAGCAGCTGGAACGCCCTCTCACATCCTTCGTCAAAGACGAATTCAACATCATTTTGTAACAACCGAGTGAGTGGTTGCGCGATTTTTGCAAAATCCCTTATGAACCTCCTATAGAACCCTGCATGGCCTAGGAAACCTCTCACCTCTTTTTGATTCGTAGGGTATGGTAATTTTGATATCACATCCACCTTTGCCTTGTCTACCTGGATACCCCTCTCAGAAACCACGTGACCTAGGACAATGCCTTCAGTCACCATGAAGTGGCACTTCTCGAAGTTCAACACTAAATGCTTTTCCTGACATCTCTGCAACACTAGATCCGGGCTGGCTAAACAAGCATCAAATGATTTCCCATAGACGGTGAAATCGTCCATGAATATGTCAATGCATACTTCCAACAGATCCGAAAAAATGCTCATCATACATCGTTGAAAAGTCCCTGGTGCATTACACAATCCAAACGGCATTCTTCGGTATGCATATGTACCAAAAGGGCACGTGAAAGTGGTCTTCTCTTGATCCTCCGGATTAACGTAGATTTGGAAATATCCGCTGTATCCGTCAAGGAAACAAAAATACTGTTTGCCTGCCAATCTTTCCAGCATCTGATCAATGAAAGGCAAAGGAAAATGATCCTTCTTTATGGCTTCATTCAACTTCCTGTAGTCGATGCACATCCTCCACCCTGTCACTAATCTGGTGGGTACCAATTCATTCTTCTAATTTTTGATGACTTGTATCCCAGACTTCTTTGGCGCCATATGGACAGGACTGACCCACTTACTGTCAGGAATGGAGTAAATGATTCCTAGAGCAAGCAACTTCAATACCTCCTTCAAGACTTCCTCTCGCATGTTTGGGTTCAGCTTCCGTTGTGCATCTCGATGAGCCTTTGCACTTTCTTCCAGACGGATGTGGTGCATGCAAAGATCTGGACTTATTCCCACCAAATCTGAGAGAGTCCATCCTATTGCCTTCTTGTTCCTTTTGATGACCTCTAACAACTCCTTCTCCTGTTCCTTGGTCAAGTTGCTGTTGACTATTACTGGGAATGTCTCGTCCTTCTCCAAGTAAGCGTACTTAAGGCCTGGTGGGAGTGTTTTCAGCTCTTTTTTCGTTCCATTCGTCTCCTGGGGCAAGGGATTTTTTTCTGAATTTTCTGGTGAAGTCTCTTTCCCTAACCCAGGAGATTTTTCCAAACTGGCCACATAAGCCGATCCCTTGGACCTAGCTGATTCCGGATTCCTGCAGAATTCCATAATGGCCTCCATGAGCTCTTCATCTGTCAATTCCTCTGTGTTCACTGCTGCACACCATCCCACAACTTCTTTGTCAATCGAATGGCTCAACTCCGAGTTATCAATCTGTTCCTGTATCAATTCTGTCTCAAGATATTCTTGGACTAAAGGGTTAATAACATCAATAGCATAGAGATTCTCAACATCTAAAGGTCTTTTCATCCCCTCATCTATGCTAAAGGTATATTTTTCCCCATTATAGTCCAAGCAAATTGTTCCATCAAACACATCGATAATGGTCTTAGCCGTACGCAAAAATGGCCTCCCCAAAAGTACCCCACTGGACTCAGCAGACTCATTATCATTCATCTTGATCACGTAAAAATCAGCAGGATATAGAAACTCATGCACCTTGACTATAATATTTTCCAACACTCCTTCAGGGCAAATGCAAGTTCTATCTGCTAGCTGGATTACTACTTTGGTATCAACCATTCTTACCCCAGTTAACCTTTTATAGATTGAAAGAGGCAAAACATTTATTGACGCCCCTAGATCACACATGGCATGCTCAACCTTGATATCCCCTAAAGAAATGGGTAATGTAAACATACCTGGGTTCGTGCATTTTGAGGGCATCCTTCTTTTTTGTATCACAGCAGACACAGTTTCTCCAATCACAATTTTCCCATCTAGTTTGGTTTTCCCTGCAATAAACTCCTTGATGAACTTACTGAAGGTGGGCATTTTCAAGGCTTGCAAGAATGGCAAGTTGATTTCCAACTTGCTGAAAATCTCCATGAGATCCTCTGTGTCATCCTTTATCTTCTTCGCCTCCCCTCGATATGGAAATGGTTTTGCTCGCTTTACTGCATTTGTGGAAGTACCAGCCTGGGTTTCATCAACTGCTTTGTTTCGTTCCCTGCTTACTTCCTCAGGTTCGGGGTCTAGGAAGAACGGGTCCCTTGGTCGAGGTAGAGATCCCCCTAAATCTTCCTTCTGGGGGTCTCTCTGAACAATGATCTCCCTTGGTTCAGCGCCTCCTTCTTGCTGTTTCTGACTCTGTTTCCCTTCTTTGGCTTGCATAGGCGCTTCCTCATCAGCTCCCAACGTTGGCCCTTCGTAACCCCACCCAGATCTCAAAGTGATTTGACTAATATTTGCCCGGTCTGGCGGTTTGACGGTAGCAGGAAGTTTACCTTCATTCCCTCGCATCTCGTTCAAAGATACTGCGATCTGGGAAAGTTATTTTGCCATCATGTCCATGGCGGCTTTTTGCTCTGACTGAGCATCTTGTAACTTGTGCACCATGTCATTGTTGGAATGTAGGTTACCTTGCATGAACTGCTGTGAATTTACCAAATCATGGACCATGTCATCCAAACTCCGTTGTGGTCTGAAGTTGAATTGACCAAAATTTTGTCCTTGACCTTGGTTCTGTCGAAAATTTCCTTGATGATTGTTGTACTGGCCACCAGACCCTTGATTCCCTTGATGGTTCTGTTGGAATTCTGAAAATTGCCTTGGTTATTCCTTTGGTGAGGTGGCACATAGGAGTTTCCTGGGTTGTTTTGATTTTTGTTTCCCCAATTAGCTTGATCCTGATTCCTGTATCCCATCTGCAATTGTCCTTCTTGTCCCTTCCCTGGCCAATTGGACTGCCTCTCCGGAGGGTGTGCAAAATTCGTGAGCTGCAAGGGAGGTGGCTGGCTTTGATCATGGTCAGTCCATCTGAAGTTTGGATGAGTCCTCCATGGAGCGTCCCTCTGTCTCCCTTGATTCCAACTTCCATCGGGATTCCAACTTCCCATCGAACTTGCTTGAGCGTGGCACTCTCCTTCGTAGGGTTGACTGTAGTATGGTTGCAGTTGCCTTTCCTCTTGACCAAGGGATTTCTCATTTTTCACTGGAGCATGCGGATTGCATTTCTCGATCGCACTTAGCAAGGCCTTTTCCAGTTTATCGATCCTATCTTCCACCTTCTTTGCCTCAATCAATCTCCCCAGCGTTTCCCTGGCTTCACTTGCTTTGTTCTTAGGAGTTCATCAAGTCCTTTGATTCAGGGTTTGCACCTTCATAGAACATATAGTAAGTCTCCGCTTCTATCATCCTGTGGTTTGGACAAGCATCCAGCAGCCCCTTGAAGCGGGACCAATAAGAACTTAGGGACTCATCGTATTCTTGTTTGCACTCCTGAATCTCCTTCTTCAAGGCATTCGTCTTATTAGATGGAAAAAAGTAATCCAAAAATTCCAGTTTAAAATCCTTCCACGTGTTGATCGAGTCCGGTGGAAGCCTCAGCAGCCAAGTGTTCGCCTCCCCTTTGAGAGCAAACGGAATTGCTCGAAGACGGTAGTCCTCTTCTGTTGCCTCGTTGGGTCGCTTCTGAATGCTGCATAGTTTACTGAACTCGTTCAGAAATTCATAAGGGCATTCATTCCTACGCCCAGAGAAAGTAGGTAGAACTCCAAGCACATTTGTCTTGATGTCGATCGACCTCCGTCGTGGATTCGAGACTATAGTATGAGCGGGTTCACCGTCAAGATGTGCGGTGAGCGACCCTATTTCCGGATCGGGGTCTAGTAGATGAGCCATATCTGGGTCCTTCTCCTCCTCGGTCTCGGAATGCTCTGGTTCGGTTGATGTCCCTGGATTCTCCTCTGTCGATGAATTCCACTCCTTTTCACTTTCTGACTCGAACGGGAATGGATCTTCCGTTCTCAATCCTGATCTAGTAGTGATGGTAGATGTAGATTGCTTGATTCGCCACTCGTACTGGCCACTCCCTGATCCAGATGAACTTGCCCAACTTCCAGATTGGAAGCCCGCTTTCATAAACTGTCAAGGAGAAAGAAAATAACAAAAATTAGAATATTTACACCAAATCCTTAATAACAGCAAACGCCATCCATCCCCGGCAACGGCACCACTTGAAGCTACTTGGGATGTGACAGTACAAGTGTAGTGTGTGTGCAGTGTTGCGATATTCAAATAAGGCAGGTTCCCCAGATCCAGCAAGTTCACTAGATCACTTGGTCTTGGAACTCGTAGGTTGTGCGGAATCCCGGTCGTCGGACACATAAGTACTTCCCCGCTTCAAAAACCCTCAACCACTTTACTAAACCTAGTATAGGGAAGTAGGGATCGATCCCACAGAGAAGGATGCGTAAGACTCGTAATCAAGGATTTGGGAGTATTTTTGGTGTTGGCTGCTGCCATGCATTTTCTTGGGTTGAGGAAAATTAAAATTAACTTGACTTGGGAATATTAGAAAAAAACTTAACCTAACAGCTAGACCTAGGAGATAATTCTACTGTGGGACCACATCTAAGAAAAAGCAGAGTACGACTGGAAAGTGGCAGAATAACTAACTCTCGTACTAACTGACAGTGCCATCGTCTTCTACAACCAAATTCGCATAAAACTTCTTGAGAAAACACATAAGCAAATCAAAAACAGGGCTACTAACTTGAAATCAAATCTATGCATAAATAACGAAGAACTTAACAGATCTGCATACCTAGACGAAGTGAAATAGAAAACAAAGGAAATTAAACAAGTCCATCAACTACTGTTTCTTTCACACGCCAAAACCAACTTCAGACGCTAAATCCACTCCGGATCCAAGCGTCCGACATGGACTCCAAACAGAAAAAATTCTCCATCACGTCAGATTTACAAATTTAAGCTCCGAACACTCAATCAACCACAAATCTGTCACCAAATTCCACATCAAACACCTCAATAACGAAATAAGCAGAGATCGACATAGCAATTTAAGAATTACGCTAACAACATAGAGATCTAAGCAAAATAACTTGAAATTAAACAGCTAAACTCAGATCCATGAGCGATAAGCAGTTAAACATCATCAACATCAAAGTCGACTCCCAAAAGTGAAGTTCGACGGTGGAAACTAGCAAAAACAGCTGAAATTAAAACAATTGTATCTTCGCCCTCACTAGGACGGTGTTACCAAACTCGAGATCTTTAGAAAGTACCCCCCCTATCACGATTATCCCCATAATTTTTCCCAAGTGTGTGTGTAAATGTATGAGCTAAGAAGAGTAAAACTACTGTCTCTTGCGCTGCATGCTCCTCTCTATTTATAGGCGTTTTAGTGGGTCCAACGAGGAATTGATAATGACTTTGTTGCCCTCAGCTGTGGACTCCCTTTATCACGCCAATTTCCTCGTAATTCCTGCTCATTTCGTTCCATTCTCCTGCTAGACCATCTCCTCCATAACTTCCTCGATCTAGCCATTTTCTTCACACACCTGGCTTAGTAAAAGTGTTAGACCCAACAAATTATAACATTACTTTGCACATACCGATGCATGAAATTAGCCTTATCAATTGGTAAAGAATATACTATAGTACTTGAAGAAGACTAAACGGTATGCTCTAGTTTACCAGACATCCATGTTATGTCCTTTAGGTTACATCGACTCAATTTTATTATTGATCGGTGATCGAGTCATCCTCTGACTATGTGTTCACTTTAGAAGTTGAATACTGAGACATGAAGGAGTGTGATCAAATCATAGACTCTATCATTATTATTACAAGTGTGGCTTCGTTAGAAATTACTAAGGTAGTTGTTACTCTCAGTAACTTCCTAATAGCTTTGACCATGATTCCGAGTATGCATATGAGTAATTTATTTTATTATGGTTACTCTAGCCATGTGTCTAACTCAAGGAAAACACGATCTGATAAAGCTAAACAATCACATAGAGAGGAAGTATGAAATTAATTAAGGATTAAGTGCGTAGCGAGACATTATGGTTACCAAGATATCATTAGAAAATAACCTGGCAGAATTTTTCACAAAATGTCTATACGAAACATGTTTTACACATGAGATGAAAAGTATGGTAGTTCGATGTATCATGGTCCGAGACCTGCTTAGAGTATAAGTGGGAGAGTTTTGGCAGTGAGTATACTTGAAAGCATGATTTTGAGTATAAGTGGGAGATTGTTAGGATCGTTATACTGGAAAGCATATTTCGAGCATGTTGCACGGATAGAATTGCTTGTATACAATAAATTCTACAATCCACTTTTAACCCAAGGCGAGAAGAAGTAATTTTATCGCATTGATGTATGCTTGTGCATTAATAAGATGTTTCTCAAACATTTAAATGTATAAGAAACAAATAAGTCTGATTCTTCTGCATAGTAGACTGGTCATGAACAATGTTCACAGAAGGTGACACAGTCGGTCCTTTGCAGAAGAGAAATAGAATTTCACAACCTAGATAGGCTTTGGCTACCTATCGTGAAAGGTTGCAGTGTCAGTCCACATGTTTCCTTACCTTAGAAAATAAACGACACTGGTGTGGTATAGCACTGAAGGATCTGACAGTTGAGATAAAGTCTTTCTTGCTATTTACCGAAAGACTATGGTGATTGTTATTTCTTAATCATTGTTGATATAACATTGAGCATATGATATTGACTATGCACTACTTTGATTTATCAAATGGTGCGGATATTTCGCAATCCAAAAATCCTGATATCTTGGGTAGTGGTGATCAATGTCTAGAGGTGCTAGTATTGTTATTGCAATGAATCGTGTGCTGGGTGAGTCCAGTTTGATAATATCCTCAAGAGGTGTTTGAAAAGGTTTTATTATTTCAAAAACCCGGCCGGTTGGAATTTATTCCAGAATAATAAATAAATATTTTGAACTAGACAACTCTTGGAAAAAGATATTAATTAATTAAAGTCAAATAGCAGACTTAAATTAATTAATGGATATTTATATATTAAACACGAGAAATAATAAATTAAAGAGGTAAAGCCCAGATTACTCGTAATTTGGGATTGGAAGGGCAGTCAATATTATTATACTATAGTGGATGATAATAATATTCTGTTTGGACTTGTATTAAATTGGGGCTCAATTTAATTAGTAAAAGTCCAACAGGTTTGGCCAAAATCCAACATCCATGGATCCCTAATCTGACCCATTATAACTTAATATAAAAGGAGATTATTAAGGAGATTAATTTTAATTTTAATGATAATTTTAACGATATTTTTCCATTTCGGGATACAAATTAGAAGATTCGTGGTCGAGTACGAAGATCTTCATGTGGAGAAGGCGCAAGCAATCGTCGATTCTTTGGAGAATCTGTTCGGTAATTCTAAACCGTAGAAATTCATGAATTAGGGTTTTAAATGTTACGATCGGTCCACGACATTGAATGTTATCATTATAAGAACTTTTGCAAAGGTATTCCACTATCAACCTGAATACCCCTTACAAGTAGTTAGGTAGAGGTCATCTCCATCAACTTGGATTTTCTCCAATTCTCTATCAATATTAAAATATATGTATCTTACTGTTAAGATTAAAAAGGAAACACAAGAAGAAAAATTTAAATTGCAATCCATACTTTCTTATGCCAGCTCGCCTATCCTCTTTTGGAAGTGGAAAGAGATGTAACCTTGTCAAAGAAATCAATTTCTCTTTGAAAAATAGCTTGTGCTTTGGGACTGAAACCATCAATTATTTTTCCTCTTACTTCTGGAAGCAAAGCTTGAAAGGCGATAGTCTGAAGAATAAGGGACAAAATAAATAATGACTTAAGTACTCCCTCTGTTTCAACTAAGTTGAGTCATATTCCTTTTCGGACGTCCCAACAAAGTTGAGTCATTTTCGTTTCTTGACAAAAAACAAAACATCTAATCATCACCTACTTTACTCTCTCTTATCTCTCCTACTTTTTTCCCCTCTCCTATTATATTTTATTATCATTTAACTCAATCAACACTATTTCTTATTCTCCGTGTCCAAAAGAAGTGACTCAACTTAGTTGGGACGAAGGGAGTATAATTAAAACCAAACTTTATAATTTAACTAAAATACAAATCATGAAATAGAAACTATGTTACTAAAGCATTTCCAAGGGAAACTACCATACTTAAGACTATATTAAAACACCTATTGATTTGACGTCAACTAATAAAGTCGATCCTTCAAATAAAAATAGTGTAAGACTAAATTACGAACATATGCATAAGGTACATGGAATTCTGCAGAAGATCAATAAAACATGCAGAAACATTTACATCTATTAACGTAATTAGCATATATTTATATTACACAATAACTAATATAATGAAGGCTATGTAATAACAGATAAAAACATGTATTTTGTTCTTTTCTGCATACCGTGCGAGACGACAAAGGTTGAACTTTTGCCCCTGGCTCAGGAACACAGGAAAATCTTGTCATATGTAAATAGAATACTCCCTATGTTTCATAAAAATAGGGACTTTGGGAATGACTTGGGTTTTAATGCAAAATTGGTAAGGTAGGAGAGAGATAGAAAAACAAGTAATTGAAATATTGTTAGTGGATAAAGGGGCCCACCTCATAAGAGAGAAAAACTTGCCAAAAATATAAGTGGACTAATTTTAGGGGGTGGACCAAAATGAAAAAGAAGACTATTTTCACCTGTAAGTGCCATATCATAATGTGGGCAACGATATCACCTCGTTGGGCAGTTCTAAGAAGGTAGCCCTCAACTAACTTGTGAAAATAAAAAATGCTTATATGTAAAGTACATATTCAAGGTGAAGTAAGAAAGCTAAAAATGTTGTCCTTAAGTGATGGGATCATTTTATTAAATATGTGAATTCTAGAGGATTCTATATTTCACATCAAGGGCAACTCAAACTATTAATATCACCTAGCTTGCAGTTTACCATAATATACTTTTTTAGTTCATAATATATGCCACTAAAATGTAATCACATGAGAGAAAGCCATGTTACCCCTTCATCGTGTGTTAGTGCATGAAGAACGTCACTCTGTCAGGAGGATAAGATTCTAACACCCTGAGACCATAAGCCATGACTCAAGGGTAAGGAACTCTAAAGCTTGTGTAATTGAACAAGTTGCCCATTGTTGCATCATCCACTGCTTTGGGGGTTATGAAATAAGGATAAACTTCTGGAATACTGCGAATCTCCGTTATATGTAACTAAGAAGAAGAAAATACAACAACCAATAGGTGAAAAGTCTTATCTACATCTTTCGGTTTATAATTATAATCTTACTCAGGATGGAACCACTGAAACTTTATTAAAAAATCAGGGTTCCAAAAAGAGTTGTTTATTTAAGCTTTAACTACAACTCATATTGTAATTTACTTTCACTCCATGAAATAATAATAATACATAGTGCTAACATGTAAACTTATTGGACTAGATGCATGATTTCAGTCTTCTCTTAAGAATTTGCTGGAAATCGACAGTGCAATCCGAGGATCAACAGTAAAGGCAATCCTTGCAAACTTAGTCCATTTGTCAGAGCTAATTTTAAGCCGAGAAGAGCACAAGGTTGGTTAGTATAGGGGATATCATATATATTGAAATAGTTTGAAAAGGTCAACGATCATTACTTTGATCCAACAGAATGAGCCCAAACCTCAAGTCTGCCAGCTTCAACATAAGAAGTAATTGTCTTCGCTTCTCTCGCCCAACAACATAGTTATCCAATGGTGATCCTTCTGATCCCCAGCTTCACAAAACTCATGCATAAAGAACATCAGGGTCTTTATAATTATCTTACAGAGTAGACTCATTTGTGGAGCTGCCATTTTCAACTCCCTGCTCATTAGCAAGATGATGGACAGATACTAAACGGATTGACCAAAATATTTATTTTTCATATCATACCATTCTGGCACTAAGGCAGCTCTTTTGAAAAGAAAATATAATTGGAAAAATGGAGTAGTCAGAGGTTTACAATGAGCCAAAGTATATAACCACTTTAAAAAAAGGCTCAATTCAGCTTATTGTACAAGACTTGCCCATGAAGACCCACTCGATCAAGATGTTAAGAATAAAAACTTACGAACATGACAAAATGATACACCTATATATTCTATCTTCCAGCAACTCAAGTTCTGAAGGTTTCCCTGTTTTTTACACGAACAAAATTTCAGGCCAAAATGCATAAGCGTGAAGAAAGATCCTGCAGCAATTGGATGTCAAGCAAAACTACAAGGGAATTTTGTAGTCCCTTGCAACATCCGACCAAGTAGCAAAAGTTGTTCAACACTGAGAAGACAATATTTCAAAGCAATGAGTTAACATGTATTCATATGCACTTTATAGCTTAAGGTTCCCACATTAACAATATATTTCTACTTCCAACCATCATTGGCAGCTTATTAAGTATACTATGTAACATTAAGGATCAAAACAAAATTTTGATACAGATAAGGAGACTTTGATCCGCAAATTTGGAAAGCAATACCTCATTGAACATGACACATCTCAACCCCTCTGTAATTGTATATTCTTAAAATAAATAAATTCCATAATTTTTAAAGCTACTATTCCACATGTCAAATAAAACACTCATATAAGATACATTCGAAAATCAACATCATCTATATATATCAATGATATCTATGAGCCACAATCCAATATATATAAATTTTACATCCAAAAAAAATCAAACACATTCTCTAACCAACACATATAACCATAAGCATTAAATATCATAAACAATTTCACATTCATATGCATATGCCTCTCTGTCCAGTTTATTATTTTGTGACAAATCAAACCCAGTATCTGCTCGGGATTCCTCTATGACCCGAAGGTCCCTCTGTAATTGGACTCATAGGTTCCTCTATAATTGGACTCATAGGTCCCCTCTGTATTTGGACTCATAAGTCCCTCTATGACCCGGAGGTCCCTCTGTAATCATAGGTCGCTCTGTAATTGGACTCATAGGTCCCTCTATGACCCGAAGGTCCCTCTGTAATTGGACTCATAGGTCCCTCTATATTTTAAGATCCAGGGCAAGACTTTCACCCATCCTCTTTAATCATATGATTCATGTATTTTCAACACCATATGTAAACTATATCAATTCTATTGACTACATATCCATCAAATATTCTATCAAATAATTCTAATGCAAGTATATCCCTTGCACTTCATATATTCATATCATATTTCACCATATAATCCAAATATTCACTCCAATTTTACACATAGCAATCAAATAACATAACACATGTAAAGTAAAAGTATGATTTATACACACCTAGTTATGACATAATTCACTCGAGCCTCTTCTCATTTTATAACCTTGATGCTTTCTCTTCTGAGTCCTTTCTAAAAACTTCTTCCTATTACTAATCGTCTGTCTTCTCCCTTTTTCTTCCCAAAATAAATGGAGCGACGATAAATGTAATTCTTTTTGCATGTATAATGGACCGACTTCCTTTTTCTTTTACAATACAATTCCCAACAAAAGTAAATCGTGTCAATTTTGATTGAATCGTGTCACTTTTGAGGTATACTACATATGTATGTTTATACTAATATTTTAAGACAAATGATATATGTAAAAATGCACTAACAACTCAACATTTTAATATATATATGTACGTCCTATTTATACATTTAATTTTATGACTATATAATGTCATTTTTGTATTTTACACATTTATATATATAGTTATATTATCTTTAATGATCTATTTAGTATTTCTACATTGCAAATAATACTTAAATAATATTATATATATTGTATAGTTCGGATCAAGGATGTTACAAAGCGATTCTTTTTTAGGCTATGGTGGCTGTGCTGATCCATCTGGATTATCTAGATTGTAGATTGAACAAGACCACCAATGCTCTCATATAACCTTCTCATTCCACCAATTTCTCATGCATGGTTACACTTTGCTGTCGCACTGACCATACCAGTACCAAGAACCTCCAAACTGCAGGAATGTTTGCAGTTTTTGGACCATTCCAACAATCATTTTTACCTGTGCCTATCCGTATCTCAGATAGTAGAGAAACAACATCAGCTGCTGGCTGTGTTCTCAAGCTTTGCAAAGGTTTTCCTGAACATAGAGAAGGTACAAGCAAAACTGAGTCTCCATTTGGAAGGATAGAGGAAAAATTAAGAAGAAAACACAAAGAACAGAGATGCCTTCCAGTGAAGAAAGTTATAAACCTGAGGAAGATCCTGACTGGGGAAAGTGACACAACAATCCACTCACGGACAACCTTTTGGTACAAAGTGCGGACACTATGCATTGAATGCAGAAGAGCGTCCAGACAAGATGAATTCCACAATATTTGTATGTCATGTAACCATTTAAACTTATTCTTGTAAATGTGAACTAGAAAATGAAGAGAGAGGAGATGACAAACCATAGGGAATGTAACCTGAGGTAATCTCTCTCTGAGTTGTGTTAACAAAGTAAAAGATATATTGTAACAACCCGACATTCTAGGGTATAATATGTACGGCGATAGCTACCTAGGCGGACTAAAAAGCGACAAGAACATAGGCTAGGGTTTTAGTTAAAGGGATTTGACCAAGGTATTTAAAGAACTATTAAAGCAATAAGTCAACGGCTTAATCAAGAAAATCAATGAAGGATAGAATACCACAATTAATGCTCAAAATGACAAAGGTTTAATTTATGTGTATCACAAGTAAGTCTCAATCATCTACTCAAATTCATGCATGTTCCTAACGTTTTCCTTTTTCCCATCGATTAGTTTTATAACATCGTTCAAAAATAAAGGCATGATTATTATATCAATTTCTATTCGCACCACAACTCCAGATCTGTAACAGCCCGCCCTCCTAGGGTACAATAAATGCGGCGGCTGCTACCCAAAACCGACTCCAAAGAAGTAAGCATAGGATAGGGTTTCATTTAAAGAGTATTGACCAAAAGAATTGATAGAGATATCAGAGTATTAAAAGCAACAACTTAACCTAGAAGATTAAAGGAAGAAAAATATCATAAATGGCAATCAAAATATCTAGTGAGCACGGCTCATTATCCCAGACGAAATCACAAGAAATGACTAAGGCTTCAAACCGAAGGCAAGATGCAGATATTCCAAAAAGACATTCTAAAGTATATAAAAAATTCAGCGGAAAACGACCAAGAGAAAGTATAGCTATGTATGAAGACACAACTACGCTTGAAGTTCAACATATCCTTTTTAATTCACTAATCTGCTCAACACCCGCCTCCACTCGTCGTCATTCAACCTGCACATAAGGAAAACACATGCAGGGCTGAGTATTTTGAAATACTCAGTGAGCTCGTTGCCAAAACATTTTATAAGTTATGCCACCCTTACCAAGTGTACTCGAGTTTTAAGCAGTTGTAAAAAGGAATATCACGAGTATCACAAAATATATTTTCATAGACTGGCCAGTCAAAATAACCTCCCATTTTCTCATCAAATTAACAATCATTCCATGGTGCGACGAAAGTGTAGCCACACTTTTCGCCCACGAGACCGGCCGACTAGCAAGGACGGCTCTCGATCCCATTGTGTAAACAGCCTGGTAGGGCTTGCGGCCCATACTCAGACCCGAATTCGTATAAGCATATCCAACAATCACATTAAAACAAACATAGGCATGGCATAACAGTTAAACCACCCTTATAACACCGAATAACATTTTGACAAAATAAAAGAGAGTTTTAAGAGTAAAGCCCACCTCGATTGCTTAGTTTTCAAGTAGTTTCGCTTTTCTGTTATCCGGCTTCGCAACCAAAGTTTCACCTTTTAATCACATAGGCACATATCACAAATTAGGTTCAATACTACTCTTACTCATGCATGTCTCATTACTTTTCCCTCTTCCCAACGATTTATCTTATCATTACTAATTAATCAAGATCATGTTTATCACACCATATTATTTAACTATCATACACACACCACACCACACAACAACACACACACACACACGGTACACACACACACACGCCACACACACACTCGGCACACACACACACATGTTCCCACATCCCTTTTATCCCTCTTTCACTCAACCAAGATGCATGAGGGTTCAAGAAGACCGATTAATCGGTTGGAAGAAGAAAAAGAAGAGGTAGAAGAAGAACAAACATAACTCTTACACAAAAATACCTCTTTAGCGAAAAATAATCGGTAGAAAACAAGTATTAGCCTTGATTCTTCAAAGTTCTTGGATTAAACTTCAATTTCTTCTCAAAGGATGAAGGATTAATGGAGTAATGTAGAAGAAAAATTGAGAGAGTGAATGTGAGTGAGGGGGCCGAAAATTTGGGGTCTAGGGTTGGGGTGTTCTCTTATTTATAGTGCTCAACAAGATCTTTTGGTAATTAGAATAGAATATTTGGTAAGATCTTTTGCCTTATAAATAAATAGAATAAAATAATATGGTGAAGTAGGGAAGAAGAATTAACAAAAATAGAAGATGGCAATATCTCCTAATTTTCGAAAATTAGGCTAGGTAATTAGCCATGGTTTTGTTTTTTGTATATTTTCCAAGTAGAATAAAATATGATGGAGCAAAATAAAAATAAGGAAAATCCTCCATGAAACAAGATAAGGGGCGATTTCTAGCCTTTTAAATAAGGCATGGATTTTTGAATATTGACTAAAATATAGTAAGGCAAGATCTCTTGAAGTATGGAAAGATTTGGTAGAATAATTAAATTCTAGGTATGGAAGGAAATCAAGTAAGGAATCAAATAAAATAAAACAATTCCTTCCTTCCCAATTATAGTGATTTTCGAAAATCACTAGAAGAATAAGGAGGCTCGATTTTTCCATCTCTAAACAAGGAAATAATTGGCTCTTGGAATTTAATTTGGATAAATATCCCAAGGATTAAATAAATTCAGGAAAAATAGAAATTCTTTCTCCAAGGGGTCTAGGGTTCGAAAATTACAAGAATTAGGGTGATAAGTATTTATGGAAATTTTCTCTAATATTCTCACTCACCCATAAACAATTAAATTGCCACATAATCTCATAACTTAATATATCACATGCCACATCATTAAATCAAATAGTTTGACTTTTCAAACTATCAACAAAAACCCTAGGCTCGACTTGGCCAAGGCATCCCATGAAATAAATGCATTCACGACTCCATGTCATCAAATAATTAATTCTAGGGCTTTAATTTAGGGTTCTAAATTCCGGGATGTTACATCCTACCATACTTAAAAGAAATTTCGTCCCGAAATTTGGTACCTTTTATGGAAAAAGTTCCGGGTAAAGCTCTATCATCTTATCATCACGCTCCCACGTGGCTTCCTCGGGCCCGTGGTTTCTCCATTGAATTTTCACGAAGGCAGTGGTTTTATTCCTCAAGGTTTGGACCTTTCGATCCAAGATCATCTGGGGTCGCTCCTCATAGCTCAGATCCGGGCTTACAACAATATCCTCGTAACAAATCACATGCTTCGGATCAAACACATACTTTCACAATTGCGATACATGAAAAACGTTGTGCACATTCCCAAGGTTGGGCGGCAGCGCTAAACGATAAGCTACGGGTCCTACTCCTTCTAGAATTTCGTACGGCCCGATAAAACGCGGTTTTAGTTTGCCCTTCACTCCAAAACGCGCTATCCCTTTCGATGGGGATACTTTGATGAAAACTTTATCACCAGCGTGGAACTGTAAGTCCGTCCGTTGAACGTTGGCGTACGACTTCTGTCTGTCCTGAGCTTCCTTCATTCGCGCGCGGATTTGTCGAACGATTTCGACCATTTCTTCGACTGCATCGAGTCCAAGTGCTCTTCGTTCGCCAACTTCATCCCAGTAGAGCGGAGATCTACACTTTCTCCCATAAAGTGCTTCATAAGGCGCCATGCCGATCGTTGCTTGGAAGCTGTTGTTGTAGGCGAACTCGATCAAAGGGAGTGCGGTCTCCCAACTTCCGTCTCTGTCGAGCACCACGGCTCTTAGCATATCCTCGAGAGTTTGTATCGTTCTTTCGGATTGTCCATCGGATTGTGGGTGGAAAGCAGTACTAAAGTTTAAGCGTGTTCCAAGCTCGCGTTGTAGACTAATCCAAAATTTCGAGGTAAACTTCGGGTCACGATCAGACGTAATCGTCACTGGGACTCCATGTAATCGCACGATCTCTTGGATGTAGATCCAAGCTAGCCTATCCGATCCATGGGTTACGGGGATTGGTAAGAAATGCGCACTCTTGGTAAGTCGATCGATGATCACCCAAATCGCGGTGTTCCCTTTAAGGGTTTTCGGCAACGTAGTCACGAAATCCATAGCGATGTGCTCCCACCTTCACTAGGGTATCTCAAGCGGTTGTAACTTCCCGTACGGTCGTTGGTGTAAGGCTTTCACCTGTTGGCAGGCTAAGCAACGTTCCACGAAAGCTGCGACATACCTCTTCATGCCGTTCCACCAAAAGGACTTTTTCAGATCCTGGTACATCTTCGTGCTCCCGGGGTGAGCAGTGTATGGGGTTTCGTACGCTTCGCTCAAGATTTCATTCCTAAGACTCTCGTTGTTCGGCACGCACAGTCTCCCGTCAAAGGTGAGAGCGTTATCGGAAGCCTCGCTAAACTGTCCGGACTCACCGGTCCTTACTTCGACTCGAATCTCCTCCAATTTCTCATCTAGCCGTTGAGCTGCAACGATCCTCGTCCTTAGATCAGGTTCTACTACTAACGCGGCGATTCGGCCTTTCACGGTATCGGGTGTTCTAACTACTTCTATCCGCAACTTACTCAACTCTCGCACTAGGTTCTCCTCGGCTGTCAGAAAGACGGCGAGTTGCGAATGGTCTCTACGGCTTAAAGCGTCTGCTACTACGTTTGCCTTGCCGGGGTGGTAGTTGATACCACAATCGTAGTCCTTCACTAGCTCGAGCCATCTCCGTTGTCGCATGTTCAGATCCTTCTGCTCGAAGAAGTACTTTAAACTCTTATGGTCCGTAAAGATTTCACACCTAACTCCGTAGAGATGGTGCCTCCAAATCTTTAGGGCATGCACTACTGCGGCTAACTCTAAATCGTGTGTAGGGTAATTCAACTCGTGCGGTTTCAACTGTCGCGACGCGTAAGCGTTCACCTTGTTGTTCTGCATCAACACGCATCCTAATCCGACTTTCGAAGCGTCGGTGTAAACTACGTAGTCAACACTGGTGCGGTGGTCAATTTCTCCTTCAAAAGCTGGAAGCTTGCTTCACACTCCGGCGTCCAGTTCACCTTGATTCCTTTCTTGAGCTGCTGGGTCATCGGTCTCGCTATCTTGGAGAATCCTTCTATGAACCTTCGGCTCCTCGGAGTTGGTCGAACAGGTCATCTATCCTCGGCAAAGGGTATTTGTTCTTGAGGGTCAATTTGTTCAACTCTCTATAGTCGATACACATTCTCATTGACCCATCTTTCTTCTTAACGAAGAGCACCGGTGCGCCCCATGGCGAAACATTGGGCCTAACGAAACCTAAGTCCAAGAGCTCTTGCAGCTGAATCTTTAACTCCTCTAACTCCTTAGGTGCCATGCGGTACGGCGCCTTCGATATGGGGGCGGCTCCAGGTTCGAGATCGATCGTAAATTCTAACTGCCTATCTGGCGGCGGTCCAGGTAACTCCTCGGGAAAAACATCGGGAAAATCTCGTACGACAGCAACGTCTTCAAGCCTTGCTTCCTCTTTCTCTTCTCCGTGGAGATAGACAAGGTAGGCCGGGCGTCCTTTCCTCAACATGGCGGTGGCTTGTAACGCAGAGACTACATCAATTCGTCGGTTCATTGAGATTCCGTGGTACACGGCGGGTTCCATACCCGGGGTTTGTAGGGTTATTAGCCTCTCTTTACAACGGATCGTTGCAAAGTTCGCAGTTAACCAATCCATTCCTAGGATCACGTCAACGTCTCTCATCGTCATAACTCGCAGGTCGTGAGCAACTAACTGAAGTTCTCCTAGTACGATTTCTACGTTCAAGCAAAAACGAGGGATCTCAACCAGTCCTCCTATTGGTGAGGACACCATCATCCTATGTTCAGACATCCTGGTAGGTAAGCTTAAGGTATGCACACACAACTCAGAGATGAACGAATGAGATGTGCCCATGTCAAACAAAACAACAATAGGGGTATCAACGATTTCGCCTATACCTGCTAGGTTTCCACTCTCGGGCTTTCCTTGCTCGGTCTTGGGCTGCTTCTGCTCTATAGCGTACGCTCTAGCCGGGGCTGGAAGTCTTGGGCGGACAGGCTGCTGCAGCCGCAGTAGCTGATTCGGGTTTGCTCCCGAGCTCGTAGGTGGCGCTCTCGGCTGCTGACGGAAACCCTGATGGTTCTGCCTTGGTCCGTTTCCCTTGCTCGGACACTCCCTCGAGAATTGCCCGTTTCCTCCACAGTTGAAGCATCTATTCGAGTTCGGTCCTCTACACTGCCCGAAATGGTACTTGGCGCAAACGTTACACTGAGGTGGTCTGGCACGGGGGTCGCTCCTTGGATTGAACGAAGTCTGTCCTCCTCCGTTGGGGCGGTATCGCTTATTGTCATGGTGGATCCTACTCTCCTCCCATCTCCTCTTGTCATGGTTAGGACGTGGCGGGGGAAATTTCATTGCGGTGTTCCCCGCACTCTTCTCCTTTGGCATTGCTGCCTCTACATCCAGTGCGAGGGCTAGCGCCTCGGCGTACGTAAGGGTTCCGCGGATTGCCAATGCCATCCTAATCTCGTGCCTAAGGCTCTCACGAAACTTATCAGCCAGCTTCTCTTCGGTATCGGTCTGTTCCGGCGCATAGCGGGTCATGTCACAAAGTGCACGGTCATACTCGGTTACAGACAGACGTCCTTGGGTGAGGTTGTGAAACTCGGCTGCTTTCGCCTTGCGGTAGCTCTTGGGTACGTACTTATCGTAAACTTCTGTCTTGAACTCCTCCCAAGTCATCCCGTCTATGCGATCCTGGGACATGGTTTTTAACTTAGTATCCCACCAGAAATCAGCAGATCCGGTCAGCTGATGCGTCACACAGATCATCTTCTCCGCTTCGTTGCACACCAACGTCTTGAAAATGCGTTTCAAGGCACGTATCCAAGTTTCGGCTTTCGCAGGTTCGCCCATTCCGTCGAAGGTAGGAGGCTTTTGGCCAAGGAAAAGCTTCACGACTTCCCTATCTACTCGTGGAGGTGGTGGTGGTGGTGACGGCGGTCTTGGTTGCATCACGCTTTGTTCTTCCGAAGCATGGGAAGATGGTTCCTCGTTCCTCACGGTGCGTCTAGGCGGCATTCTGATTTATCACACTCGAACGGTTAGCGCACTCACTTAACATTTCAAGGTAGCGATAGGGTACTTTGAAAGAAAGATTTTAAACTCATTCACAAGCAGGGTCCAAAGAAAGACCACACAATAGCAGTTGTTAGGAAAACAGAGAACATAATAAGGTTGCACCATAAGGTGGAAAACACTCGGAAGATAATAGAAAGAGCAAGTATATTCATGCAATAAGGATAAAAAGAGTGAAGATGGCTAAATTGCCATGTAATAGAATGAAAGGTGCGGATTCCCCATATAATTTCAAAAATGATCCCAAAAGGTCTTGGTACAATGAATGGAAAAGAGCGATTCAATCGCGGAAGGAAAATAACAACATAAAAAGAAGTTCTTAGAAATTCAAAACGTGGGGAAAAGAAAACAAAGTCGCTATTCGAGCACTAGCCACTTCTGCCCTCGTCCTCTTCGAGTTCTCCCGACTCTCCGACACTTTCGGCGCTCGAACTCTCTCCTTTCTCAAACGATCCTAACTCTTCGTCCTTCTTCTCGCTGCTTAGGGGCGAAGGAATCGAAGTAAGCATCTCTTCAGCCTCTCTTATGATCCTTCGAGGTGCCGAAACACGAATCCTAAGGGTCCTTCTACGGGGAACGCGAGCAATGTGCGGTTCCTCGTCATCGCGATACTTCATCTGGCGTGCTGCTCCTGGCGAGTACCTTTGCGTTGGCGGATGGAGTGGTGGTCCGTCAACGGCGGCAGACATGGCCGGAAGTAAAACTCCTATTAGGCCGACGAAGTCTCCTCGAGGCGTGTACTTGGGCGGGCTAAACTAAGTGTAGGATACTGAGGCTTGAGCGGTCCACTCGCTCCAAGGGGAAGGCAGTATATGGATAAGTCGCATGATTCCCTCGTGATGGGTAGTCCCGTACGCGTAGGCGTCAAGCCAATGACCATAGAAGTCGGTGACGAAGTTCAGAAGGAACTGCTCTCCGTCCCATTCTAGCTCTCTATAACGCTCCACCGGAAAGTTCCTATTCTTAGCGTAACGGCGACGCATAAGGGCGTGATAGGGTTGGACCATCTACAAAAGGAGAAAAGGAACAAGTCAGCACCATCACAAAGGTGGAAAAGAATAGATAGTGCGTGATCTCAAATGGTGCTGCGAAAGTGTATAAGAGTCAAAAGATGGTGGTTCAAAACGTCACGTCCAAGGTTCTCGTTCCTAAGACGACTATTCGTGCGTTCTCTAGTCGCGTTTCGTCGAATCTCCACATACACTAACGGCCTTATACTAGTTCTCTCACATTTCTACTGTTGGTACAAGCGCTGTGATCGTAGCTAAACATGCTAGGTCCAAAAGTCCAAATCTAAGCATAGCAACATTTCAACATAATCTCACGTGATCACATTCGCATTTCACAAATTTTCACAAGTTCTCATGTGTCATTCAGCAAATCATTTAAGAAGCATCGCTTCGCATTCATAATATTTCTAGCACATAGAGCATGCTTTTCACAAGTTCTCATATTCAACAAATCATTATTCAGAAAGCGTCACTTCTCATTCACAATATTTCCAAAAGCATCAAGTTTCAAGCACAAGTCACAAAATATCTAGTACCTATTTCTTTGCGGTTGAACGAGACGAGCTGCGGTGTTGAGCCTTCCACATTTGGTTCATTTATACAAAAGATTATAAAGACAACCTAAAGTTTGAAAAAGACTCCTGGGTCCAGAGCGGAAAGAACTGAGGCTCTGATACCAACTGTAACAGCCCGCCCTCCTAGGGTACAATAAATGCGGCGGCTGCTACCCAAAACCGACTCCAAAGAAGTAAACATAGGCTAGGGTTTCATTTAAAGAGTATTGACCAAAAGAATTGGTAGAGATATCAGAGTATTAAAAGCAACAACTTAACCTAGAAGATTAAAGGAAGAAAAAAATCATAAATGGCAATCAAAATATCTAGTAAGCACGGCTCATTATCCCAGACGAAATCACAAGAAATGACTAAGGCTTCAAACCGAAGGCAAGATGCAGATATTCCAAAAAGACATTCTAAAGTATATCAAAAATTCAGCGGAAAACGACAAAGAAAATATAGCTATGTATGAAGACACAACTACGCTTGAAGTTCAACATATCCTTTTTAATTCATTAATCTGCTCAACACCCGCCACCACTCGTCGTCATTCAACCTGCACATAAGGAAAACACATGCAGGGCTGAGTATTTTGAAATACTCAGTGAGCTCGTTGCCAAAACATTTTATAAGTTATGCCACCCTTACCAAGTGTACTCGAGTTTTAAGCAGTTGTAAAAAGGAATATCACGAGTATCACAAAATATATTTTCATAGACTGGCCAGTCAAAATAACCTCCCATTTTCTCATCAAATTAACAATCATTCCATGGTGCGACGAAAGTGTGGCCACACTTTTCGCCCACGAGACCGGCCGACTAGCAAGGACGGCTCTCGATCCCATTGTGTACACAGCCTGGTAGGGCTTGCGGCCCATACTCAGACCCGAATTCGTATAAGCATATCCAACAATCACATTAAAACAAACATAGGCATGGCATAACAGTTAAACCACCCTTATAACACCGAATAACATTTTGACAAAATAAAAGAGAGTTTTAAGAGTAAAGCCCACCTCGATTGCTTTGTTTTCAAGTAGTTTCGCTTTTCCGTTATCCGGCTTCGTAACCAAAGTTTCACCTTTTAATCACATAGGCACATATCACAAATTAGGTTCAATACTACTCTTACTCATGCATGTCTCATTACTTTTCCCTCTTCCCAACGATTTATCTTATCATTACTAATTAATCAAGATCATGTTTATCACACCATATTATTTAACTATCATACACACACCATATTAGATGAAGAAAGATTAATATAAAAATACCTTTTCTTGATAGAACGAACGTTAGAAACAAAGTAATAGCCTTGATTCTTCAAAGATTCTTGAGTTTCAACTTCAATTCTTCTCAAAAGATGAAGAAATATTGGAGAAAAGTAGAAGAAAAATTGAGAGAGAGTGGGAGAGAGGGGAGGCGTGAGTTGGGGGAGTGGGGGGCGGTTTTTCTTTGATTTAAGTTTAGGGTTTCACTCTTATTTGTAGAGTTCAAGAATATATTCCCATAATTAAATAAATAAAGATTTGGAAAGATATGGGGGAGGGATTGGCGTTAGTATTGGTGAGAAATAAGGGGATTTCGAATTCTTAGGCTATTTTATTAGCCTATGATTTAATTTAGATATTTCACGGAGTAGAATAAAATATCACGGAGCAGAATAAAAATAATAATCTCCCCAATTAAATAGGAAAAGTGGCGGTTTTTATTCCTCTCCCACAAGGAATTTAATTAATTTCCTAATTTAAATAGGATATGGCAAGATCTCCTTAGATATGGGAAGATATGCTAGAATATTTATATTTATTCATGGAAGAGATTAAATAAGGGATCAAATAATATAATAAAATAATTCCTTCTCCCATAAATAGGAGATTTTGGAAAATCTCCTTGAAATAAGCATAGGGGTCGAAAATTCTATGGAGAAAATAAGGAATAATCGTACTTTGGATTTAATTTGGATAATTATCCCAAGCAATAATTAAATCTAAGAAAAATAGAATTCCTCTCCAATAAATAGAATTGGTCCAAAATTCCAATTAAATAATGATGCTCCTATTTAATCTCACTCATCCCTTAGGAATAATTCACCACAATTTTATTTCGCGCCGCATCAAAATATTCACATAATTACGTCACAAAATCCACCATTTTTAATTCCGCTCCATCTTCACAACATATTGACTATTCAACTCAAACTCAACTCCATATCGCAATTAGGTCACAAAGAATCATGCAATAAATCACTCATCATTTAATCCACATACTTCATAGCATTAGAAGCATTTAATGCAAAAATTTTATGTCTCGAAAATTAGGATTCGAAAAAATGGGGTGTTACATATATCCTGTACAGGCATGGACCGAGAGAGTAGACTCTCTAATCTCAGCTTCAGGCCCAGTCACAGATGCTCTATCCTCCTGTAGCAAATTGCAAAGAAATCTCCCAGTAGATAATAGAATAAAGAAAAAGCATACCGATACATAATTAAATACTAAAACACTAGTCTTTGTAAAGGTCTCCAACAAAATGAGAACAAGTTATGCAAGCGGTTATCCAAATACAAGCCATGTTATTGCGGTTTCAAATGCCCGCTGAACAATAGCAGTCAAACTTTGAGATACAGCCTGCATAAGATTAGGACTTCTTAGGTATTGAATTTGGGCATCCATTCAGAATACCTCCACTGATGCTAAATCGTATTACTGCTAGAAGATAGGTTACTTTTGTTGGAACTGGCAGCGGAAGCGGTGCGCATTTAAAACAATAAATCAATCACATAATAATCAGATCTATTTAGCAGATTATTTAGACAAAACCTATTCGTGTAATTATCACATGTATCATGCTCACAACTTGAATCAATCATGCTTTAAAAATATTGAAACCTAAAACATGCTTTTCTACGGAGCAGAAAAATACCTAATTAATTCTCCAAAGAATTGAAGATGGCTAGCTTCTTCTCCACGTGATGCTTTGAGTACTAGACCACAAATCTTCTCTCTGGTTCTCAAACTGTATCCCAATATCAGTGTGGGCTGATCTTACTAGAATACTAGGACTTAAATAAAGAAGACAGAAGAAATCCTTTTTGGAATAGGAGAGGAATTCAAAAATCTCCTCAGCTTGGAAGGGGAATTTTCGAAAATTACAATAATGAAAATTGTGTTTTCTGTATCCTTTATTCTCCTATTTATATTAAGTTCCTTTTGGGCCCAGACAGGGATCTATGGAAGGTTTTGGATATGGGCTCATCCAATTTACTTTTTACTAATTAAATTGAACCCACAATTTAATATAAGTTATAATTGGAATATTACGAGCAGCCACTACAGAAGTAATATTGAACTCTCCCCATCCAAATCCGAAATTACAAGTAATCCGGGTTTCCGTTTAACTTTCATTTCCTGTGCTTAAGATTAAAATATCCATTAATTAATTAATGTCTGCTATTGACTTAATTAATTAACTTCTTATTAATTCCAAGAGTGGACTTAGCGTGAAACGCTTATTTATTATTCATAGAGTAATCAAACTCCAACTAGCTAGGTTCCGAATAATAAAACCTTGTTTCGCGCTCCTCTTGAGGACATTATCAAACGAGACTCAGCTCGCGCACGATTCAATATAATAGCAATCCTAGCACCGCTAGATATCGATCACCACTACCCAATATATCAGGATAATTGGGTTACGAAAAACCCGCACCATTTGATAAGTCAAAGCAGTGCATAATCAATACCGTATGCTCAATGCTAACCTACATTGATTAAGAAATAAATATTTATCAAGACCTCGCCTTTCAGTAGATAGCCTAAGGCAAGTCTTGCTGTTAGATCCGTTCAGTGCTATACCACACCAATGTCATCTTATTTCAGTAAGGCTTAGAAATATGCAGACTGACATTGCAACCTTTCTCGATGGATAGTCAAATTCCATCTAGGTTGTGAAATTCATCTTTTTCTTTGTTTAGAACTGCCGTATTACCTTAAAGTGGACGACGCCCACAACCGGTCTACTAAAACAAAGACTTAAACTTTGTTAAGTTAACTTATACATTTAAACATGCATTAACATCCATTAAATGTAAAACATAACAACATTATGACAAAAATAATCTGTTTTATTTATTGGAAAATAAAATAAGAGTTTTACAGTATTCAATCACTCGAAACGTGATTTCTAGTATACAAACTCTAACAACTTTGACACCTGCATAAGTCACATATATGGTATCCATATTTTTAGGATTGGAGCCACCTCTTAAATAACTGAAGGGTGACTTACTTAACTTTAATAATAGAATGTACTATTGACTGACCTGAGATTGTACTCATTGCAGAAACCTCCTAAAGCAGCAGCAAGAGCACTTCTTTGAGTCCTAGCAGCTTTCTCATTTCCAGAGCATCAAGTTCCAACTCATCTTCAAGCCATTTCACAGAGCTCACAACCCGAACACAAAATTTTACTTATAACAAATAAGTACTTAGTACTTGTCATTTAAAATATCAATAAAGGCACCAAATAACGTACATAAAATTCAATTTGAGAGAATGAGTTGACGTATTTGAGAGACCTTATAGTTCCTCGAAAGGGGTGGTGTCGATAGCCGAATGGAAAGAAGTGTTGTACCAGAACTCGGCCAAACTGAGCCATTTACTCCAATTATTTGGCAGCAGTGGTAAGTTTCAAGGCAACGCTTAACCACCTCTGTTTGCCCATGATAAGATCGGATTTTGCAATGTTTCAAGGTCTTTATTTGGTCTGTTTTTAATGTCTAAATCATAATTCATGTCCATATTTTGTATATTTTCTCCATTTTGGTATTTTGACGTGTTTTGTGAGAATGTGCATATTTGAGCCTAAAAAGACAGGAAAAAGTCGAAGTTGGAATCCGGAGCGATTATGACGTCCAGCGGTCCGCTACAACATGCGTAGCGACCGCTGGACCTATAGCGGTCCGCTCCAGAGAAAGTTGTGCTGAAAATCAGAAGACGCATAGTAACCGCTGGGGAGCGAGCAGCAACCGCTCGAGGAGCTCCCGAAGCTATTGAAATATTTGTAGCGACCACTACAACATAGTGTAGCGACCGCTATCCAAAAGGGCAAAGACTACAGACAATGCGCAGCGACCGCTGGCAGGGTTGCAGCGGTCAGCTGCGAAAACGCGGCGCACAGATTTGACCTACTTTCTCCCCAAGATTTACCAACTTAGCCATTCTTGCCTTACTCTAATAGGACTCGAAAATTACCCTCTAAATATCCCCTCAAACCTCTTCATGTAGATCTTCTTTTTGCCTCATAATTCTAGAGCATAAAATTGAGAGAGTTCTTCATTGTGCAAGAGGTTGAAGACGGAATCGAGAGAAGTCAAGGCTACAAGGATTCAACCATTGGGTTTTATTACTTTAGTTCTTATGTTCACTTTTTTTGCCCTTCATTCTATGTTTTTAGCTTATTCTATCATGTGTTAGTAACAAATTTGGTTATACAATTCCTTTTGCTATTTAATATCTGTTTTTGTTTTTACTTTGTTTCTTCCTTAAGTTGTTCCAAAATATTTCATGCTTGAGTGACACATTCAATGAAGATTTAATATAACTTGCTACATACTCGTGAGAGGAGGTTGGCAAGTTAGATCCACTTAATAGACATTACAATTAGCTTCCTTTAAAACAACACTGTTAATTGAGAGTGGAGACTTTTCAAGGGTCTTAGGAGCTTTTAGGAGTTATAAATCTAGGATTGACAGCCCTAGTGTTAGTAATCTACGCTTGTACCGCATGGGTATAATTTATGTGACTCATTCTATCGAAGTATAAATTGTGCTAGGATATTGTAGTTGGAACTTGTAAAACCATAACTGTGAACGCACATCCCTGGAATTCTCTTATCTCTTATATTTTACCTCTTTAATTTGTTGCAATCAGTTGTTTTATTGCTTTCAAATCATTCTCGTTTTCAAAAGTTTTCAAAATCTTTGTTTATCCAAATAGTGAAAGAAGCTTAGTAGAAGGTAGACAATTTGTTATTCTATTCCTCGTGTTCGATATCTGGTACTGACCTTTAGCTATACTATATATACTCAGTATACTTGCAGGTTTATTTAGTGCTAATAATAAGTGCATTAGCCCATCCGATTGTGGATGATAGGTTGTTGACATGTGCAATTCCACACCTTGAAGCTTGGAGAAATCTGACCAAAAGTTTCTTAAAAATACCTTATTGTGATCACTGATAAGAATACTTGGCAACCCGTGCAACTTAAAGACATGGTCCAAAAAATCTTGAGCCACTGTGAGGGCTACTGAATAAGGGTGTGTAAGGGACATAAAGTGAGAATACCTAGTGAGACGATCCACAACAACCAAGATAGTAGAATTCCCATGAGAGAGAGGAAGACCTTCAATATAATCCAAGCTAACTTGAGACCAATCCTCTTCAGGAATAGGCAAAGGTTGTAAGAGTCCCGGGGAAGCAATGTTATTATATTTGTAGTGTTGGAATATGTCACATTCTCGAATAAATTTCCAGATTTGCTTCTCCATATTGACCCAGTAATAAGGAAGATAGCATTTTGTAAGTAGCCAAAACTCCAGAGTGGCCCCATGCACTCTAATTATGGAATAGTTGGATTACTTTAAGCCTCAAATCATGATTATTATCCACTACTAGCCTTCCTTTCCTCCTCAACTGATTGCCAATCCAAGAAAATTTAGATGGAGCTTCAGGATTCTGTTGTAGCTCATTGATCACATCCTTCAACTATGGATCAGATCCCCATGTAGCCTGGATCAGGGGATAAATGTCAGACTGTTGTTAAGGCCATACAAAAAATATCAGAGAATGCACACGGGAGAGTGCATCAACAACCACGTTCTCAAAATCAAAAGCCATTGGTTTTGACAGCCAACTCAGCTGACTAGGGGTTGAAAGCTTCTATTTCAGCAGATGACTTAGTGTCTTGTGATCTGTTCTGACCTAAAAAGTTCGAGTACTCAGATAATGGCTCCAATGTGTGACATCAAATACAATAGCCAACAATTCTTTATCATAAACTTACAAGCCTCTATTCTTTGGGGAAAGTGTCTTGCTAATAAAAGCAATATGATGGTTGTTTTGCATCAAAACAGTACCTATTCCATAACTTGATGCATCGGTCTCCACCACAAAAGGTAATGAAAAATCTGGTAAAGCTAACACCGGTGGAGAGAACATAGCCTCCTTCAATGCTATAAAGGCTGCATCAGCTCCTGCCTCCCAACAGAAAGCATCCTTCATGAGTAGATCAGTTAAAGGCCTACATATAATTCCATAATCTTTTATGAATTTTCAGTAGTAGGGCCAAGGAATCCCCTGAGTTTAGAAACATCAGTTGGAGTAGGCCAATCCTTCATAGCTTGAAGTTTCTTAGGATCAGTTGAATTACCCTCTGCAAAAATTATGTGGCCTAGGTACTCAACCTTGCTTTTTCCAAACTCACATTTAGTCTCTTTAGAAAATAGAGTGTACTCATGGAGTTTCTGGTAAAACCAACTTTAGGTGATCCAAATGGGAAGCTAAATCCATACTACTGCACTAATATATCATCAAAAAAGACCAGCACAAACTTCCTCAAGAAGGGCCTAAACACATCATTCATTAGACTTTGAAATGTGGCTGGTGCATCGGTGAGCGCAAAAGGCATCACCGCGAACTCATAATGGCCATCATGAGTGCGAAAAGCAATCTTGGGAATGTCCCCTGCCTCCATTCTTATCTCATGATAACCTGCTCTCAAGTCGATCTTAGAGAAAACAGTAGCTCCTTTCAACTCTTCAAGGAGTTCATCAATTAGAGGGATGGGATATTTATCCTTGATAGTGACCTTATTCAATTGTCTATAATCCACACTCATTCTCCACGTCCCATCCTTTTTCTTTATTAAGACCACCGGGGAAGGAAACAGGCTCAAACTTGGCTGAATAAACCCCTGCTTAAGTAAGTCGGACACCTGTTTTTCAATGATATTTTTCTAGATAGCAGAGTGTCTGTAGAGTCTAGAGTTTACTGGTGAAGCATCCGATATCAAAGTAATTTTATGACTATGAGATCTCAAGGGAGGCAGAGAAGTAGGCTCTGTAAAGACAACCTTCTGTTCTTCCAGAAATAACTTGATGCTTGAAGGAAGTTGAAGCTCAGAGTCATCAGTCATCAGAATTCTCCACAGAAAATAAGGCAGAATTCCCTTCTTCATTCACTTTAGTGCAGCATAGTTGTATCCCATCATTGTGAGTGAGGAGCTTATTCATTTCTTTTTCTGCAACCATATGAACCTTCTACTCATTATGGCCCCCTCTTACTAGATGTCTTCTACCATTTAAGGTGAAGTCCATTATCAAGTTCTTAAAGTCCCAATGGATGACTCCCAATGTTTCTAGCCATTGTATACCTAACACCATATCACAGTAGCTAAAGGAAGTAAAAGAACATCAGTTATGAATGGGGTACCTCTCAACAACCAACGCATTCCCTTACACATAGAGTTACATTCCAACAGATTTCCATCCGCAACATCAACCATAACTGGATTTACTGGAGTGAGACGAAGCCTCAGTTTCTTAGCCAAGTTCAAATCTAAAAAATTGTGAGTACTACCCGAATCAATAAGGATGTGCACAGCCTTCTTACCAACTCTCTCAGTGACTCACATAGTGCGAAAACCTCTTGAGGAAGAGTCGTTTATCGCATGAATCGAAATCAGGGGATTTTCATCCTCTACAACTTCCTCATCTTGAATCTCATCATGAACAGTTAAATCTCTCACTCCATCATCTATTTCCAGCAGGTACAATTGTTTCCTAACACAACGATGACCTCTCTCAAATTTTTCATCACAACCATAGCATAATCCACGAGCTCTTTTATCAGCCATTTCTTCATCTTTTAGTAACCGCCTAGTTTTAATAGCACGCATAGTAGGCGTAGGAAGTAATGGTGTAGCATTCGGCACAGATCTAGAGTCAGTGCTATTAAATCGTTTAGAACTTTGGGGAATTCCTTCCCTAGAAGTAGATAAATCCTGAAGTCTAGCTGAAGCATAAGCATGTACCAATGTTTGTGGCATGAACATTCGCACAGCCTTTGGCACAAACGGCTTCAATCTATTAATGAAATGACTAATAGCATAGGATTCAGATAGGGAGACATGACCAAGCAACAAATAGAAACGATCGTCGTAATCAGCAAACGAACTTGTTTGTTTGAGAGCACGGAGTTCAGTCATTGGATCTCCAAGTAGTTGATCTCCAAATTAACCTTCTAGAGCTTGCAGAAACATCGGCCATGGCGTGGTCATCGCCCGATCCTGATACTTTGCCCAGTTTTGGATCATTAAAGAGTGCGGTCTTATTACCAAATTGCGTCGGATTCTACGCGATTAAATCGCAGAGCTCCACCAACGACTCCATTGCTCGAAATACAACTCCGATTCGTCGAGCTTCTCAAAATTCCACCTAAATTCTCATTGATCAAAAACAGCAGATGCCACCGAGAACCACGACAACTTAATGTGTCGACTTTCAAAACAGATTGCAGCAAAATTAGAGTTTATGAGTTTATGAGCAGTTGTGGAAATGAGAGAACCAATTCTGGTGATGAAACGACGTCGTAGGGTGACTATCGCTCTTTGTTTTTGGTCCGAGTTGTGTTGTGCTGCGTGGAAGGCATACATTACGATTTTCCTTTTTTAATGTTTATTTTTTAGAAATTATTATTATATCCAAAAATATTAAAAAGGGATGTTCCGACTAGGATTTTGACTTAGTGAATTTTTGTACTCCATGCCAATATAACATTATACCCCATTCATCCCACATCACTTGAATTAGTACTCCCTCCGTCCCTGAAAATTTGTCACTTATTTTCATTTTGGTCCGTCCCTAAAAATTTGTCACATTTTACTTTTATCATTTTTGGTAGTGGACCTCACATTCCACTAAATCATTCTCACTCACATTTTATTATAAAACCAATATATAATAGTAGGATTCACATGCGACTAACTTTTACAACTCACTTTCTATTACATTTCTTAAAACTCGTATCGGGTCAAATGGTGACGAACTATTAGGGATGGAAGGAGTGTAACGCCCCACTTTTCTAACCCTAATAAAAATTTTGCACTAAATGCTTTTCTATGAAGAATGTGGATTAAATGATCGAGTGAATTAATTGCATGATTTCTTTATGACCTAATTGCCACTTGGAGTTGAGATTTATGTGAATAGTCAAATATGTTGAGCATATGACGTGGTTGTTGAATAGTCAAAGATGTGGAGTATATGACGTGGCCGTTGAAAGGTCAATGTGTTGAGAATATGAGGTGAAAGTGAAAATGGTTGAAATTTGTGACGTCACTGTATGAATATTTGATGCGGGGTAATATATATATATATATATATATATATATATATATATATATATTGTGGCGAATTATTTCCTAAGGGATGAGTGGGATAAATAGGATTTTTATAAATATCATACACATTTTATTTGGAATTTTCGACCACCATGATTTATTGTAGAGGAATCCTATTTTTCTTGGATTTAATTATTTGCTTGGGATAATTATCCAAATTAAATCCAAAGTCCAATTATTTCTTATTTTCTCCATGAGAAATCCGACCCCTATGCCTTACACCTTAGAGATTTCGAAAATCTCCTATTTATGGGAGAAGAACTTATTTTATTATATTATTTGATCCCTTATTTATTCTCTTCCATGAATAAATATAAATATTCTAGCATATCTTACCATATCTAAAGAGATCTTGTCATATCCTATTTTAATTAGGAATTTAATTAAATTCCTTGTGGGAGGAGCTAAAAAAATCTCCTATCCCATATTTTATTTGGGAGAATTATTATTTTTATTCTACTCCGTGATATTTTATTCTACTCCGTAAAATACCAAATTAAATCATAGGCTAATTAAATAGCCTAGATTTTTATTCCTCCTTATTTCTCCCCAAAAATCACGCCAACTACACTCCTCCAAATCTTCTCAAATCTTTAATTTATTTAATTAAAGATATTATATTTTGCACTCAATAAATAAAAGTGAAACCCTAAACCTAGAATCAAAATTCATGCCTCTCACTCTCCCACTCTCTCTCAATTTTTCTTCTATTTTTCTCCAAGAGTTCTTCATCTTTTGAGAAGAATTCCAGTTGAAGCCTCAAGAATTATTGAAGAATCAAGATTTTACTTTGTTTCTACCGATCGTATTATTCAAGAAGAGGTATTTTGATCTATCTTTTCTCATCTAGCCGATTAATCGGTGTTCTTGAATCCTCATGCATATAGATTAAGTGAAAAGGGGAAACAGTTGATGAATATGAAGTGATGTGCGTGTGTGTGTGCGCATCGGTATGCGTGTGTGTTTGTGCGTGTGAGATGTGTTGAAGGACACTCATGCGTGACATGTTTTGACGATAGATCTGGAGTTGTGGTGCGAATAAAATTGATATGATGAGCATGTCTTGATTTTTGAATGATAATATAAAACTAATCGATGGGAAAAAGGGAAACGATCGGAACATGCATGATTTTGAATAGATGATTGAGACTTACTTGTGATACACATAATTTAAAGGTGATAACTCGCGCTCTCGGTGTGATAGTAAGGGGAAGAGCGTACTTCAGATCTAAGGAGTCGAGGTGGGCTTTATTTACTAAACTCTTTTATTACGAAAACTATGATTATGATGTTATAAGGGTGGTTTAAAACGTTATGCCATGCCTATGATTTTTTTGATGATGTTGTGTGGCTATGCCTAGTTTGTGAGTTCGCTCAATTAGGCTATAGGGCTATATAAACGAATTCGGGTCTGAGTAGGGCCGCAAACCCTATCAGGCTAGTGTATACAGTTGGGATCGGGAGCCGTCCTTGCTAGTCGGCCGGTCTCGTGGGCGAATAGTGTGGCCACACTTTCGTCGCACTATGGAATTGATGTGAATTGTGAATTGTTGAGAAAATGGGGGAAATTGTTTGACTGGCCAGTCTATGAAATTATTTTGTGATACTCGATGATATTCTTTTATAAATGCAAACTCGAGTTCACTATGGTAAGGATGGCATATCTATTAAAATGTTTTGGCATGAGTCCACTGACTATGTTTAAAGTACTCAGCCCTGCATGTGTTTTCCCTATGTGCAAGTTGAGCGGCGACGAGCTGTTGGCGGTGTTGAGCAAATTAATTGAATAATAATATGATCATTTGAAACATCGAGTGGAGTTGTGTCTTCATACATAACTTCACTTTTCTCTGGATGCTTCTGCTGAAACATGAACTTCTAATCGTTTTATTGAGTTTGAACTTTTTCCATTTTGTTTAGAATATTGAGACATGGTACATTTTGGATTATATTAAACCCTGGTCGTTTTGAGCATAAATTGTGATATCTATTCTTCATTGGATTTCATTTTTAAGTCGTTGCCTTATTGTTGTAATTGTTCATTAATTACTTTGGTCAAACCCCTTTTAATGAAACCCTAGCTTACGACCTTGTTACATTTAAGTCCGCCTAGGTCGCGATCGTCGCATTTATTATACCCTAAAAGGGCGGTGTTGACAGTTTGGTATCAGAGCCTCAGTTCTTTCCGCTGGACCCAAGAGTCTTAATGAGTTAAAAGTCTAAGCATGTGTAAATTGACTAAGTGATAATCATTGAAGGCTCAACACCACGACTCGTCCCCGCTCAACCACGAAGAATGAGGTAACAAGTACCTTGATGAATATTGATTTGAATCAGGAAATGTCGGGAATTGCAATGAAATGGAAGTTAATGTGACGTTTTGAGATTTAGCTAGGAGCATGAAATGATGAATATACATGAATGTGAAAGTGCTTAATGCGACTATGTCGAATATAATGAATATTGTTATGCACAAAAATTTGTATTTGTACACGAAAGAGAATTTCTGCGAATATATGTTGAACTGCTATGAGTTTGGATAGATATAATTCTATATGATCGGAAATGCATAATTATTGTGAAACGTGAAGCATGATTGTGATTACTTGGCTGCTACGAAGCAACTCCTATGGGAAATGTGAAGTAAATACCATAGCTTTTGGAAAATGTGGTGAAGTTATGAAACGGGAGACACTATGGGAATGTGAAATTTAATTATCAAATGACTTGTAGCTAAATTTAATTTTGATTGTGATTATTTATTAATATTAAAAGTTATAAATTTAAATATTTAAATTACTTGTAACTAAACGAGATAGTTAAAAATAAAATACATATACCGAACTTTAATTATAAAAACAATCATACTATTAAAATTATAAAGTCTGTAAATAAAAAATCCTAATAAAGAAAGAGTGAACTGCATTAAATACCCCTAACATATGCGGTTGTTGCAACATTGACCCCTAACAAAAAAAAATAGCACCATACGGGTCTAACATTTCATAAAATCACAAATCAGGTAATTTTAGCCATTTTTCAGACCAAAATGCCCAAATGGCTTGAAGGGCAAATTAGTCTACACTACATGAAGTGACTTGTCAAATCTGCGGATTTTGTTTCAACTTTCTAATATGTCTTATTTGGAATATTTTAATTTACAACCCCCATAAAAAAAACACCCCCATAAAAAAAAACTAGAATTTTCAGAATTCTGCAAATTTTGGTAAACTGGATGGAGTGGGTTTTCATCCCCAATGTCACAAAGCAGCTCTCACCGATGCTTGTCTCCCCCACCACCTCATTGTGCACCTTTCACGCCTCCTACAGCATCGAGCCCACCTCCAGTCCCACCTTTTACCAAACCTAACTCCTCAACCTCATTGCAGCTGACAGTTCCACCCCCAAACGCAGGTCGCCTCCACCGCCTGTGATCCATCGCTTCAGCAGCAGATCAATCACAACTGCATATAGAAATCTAGCGCCACCACCTTTCCTTGCCGTGCTCGACGACGGAGCATCGGTGATGCACTATTTTATAGCACTAAATAAACCTGCAACTATACAGAGTATATATAGTATAGCCAAAGGTCAGTACCGTATATCGAATATGGGGAAGACAAACACAAAGTGTCTATCCTCTACTAAGACTCAATTACTATCTGGAAAAGCAGTAGGTTTTTGGAAAACTTTTGAAAACTAAAAACAATAAAAAGCATATAACAACTAAATACAAATAAAACACGGAGATAATCGATAGAGATAAGGGAATCCCAGGGATGTGCGTTCACAGTTATGGTTATACAAGTTCCAAACTACAATACCCTAGCACAGTTATGTTAGGTTTGGTATACTGAAAAGCATGTTTCGAGCAAGTTTCACTCGAATAGAATCTTGCTTGTATACATAAAACTCTACAATCCACTTTTAACCCGATTCAGTATTATTCGAGCAGTCTCGCACGAATAGAATCACTATTATTATTACATTGTGTTTGCTTGTGCATTTATAAGATGTTTTACAAACATTTAAATGCATAAGAAGCAAACAAAGTCTAAGTCTTTTGCTTAGTAGACTGGTTGTGGGCGTCGTCCACTTTAAGGTAACACAGTCGGTTCTATGCAATGCTTTGCAAAAGAAAAAGAAGAATTTCACAACCCAGATAGGCTTAGACTACCTATCGTGAAAGGTTGCAATGTCAGTCCGATTATTTCTAAGCCTTTCTGAAATAAGATGACGTTGGTGTGGTATAGCACTGAATGGATCTAACAGCAAGACGTGTCTTTATGCTATCTACTGAAAGACTAGGTCTTGATAAAATACTATTTCTTAATCTACATACGTTAGCATTGAGCATACGGTATTGATTATGCACTACTTTGACTTATCAAATGGTGCGGGTTTTTCGCAACCCAATAATCCTGATATATTGGGTAGTGGTGATTAATATCCAGCGGTGCTAGGATTGCTATTATGTTGAAACGTGCGCGAGGTGAGTCTCGTTTGATAATGTCCTCAAGAGGAGCTCGAACAAGGTTTTGTTATTCGGAAAACTGGCCAGTTGGAGTTTTATTACTCTATGAATAATAAATAAATGATTCTTGCTAAGTCCACTCTTGGAATTAATAAGATATTAATTAATTAAGTCCATAGCAGACATTGATTAATTAATGGACATTCATATCTTAAGCGCGGAAAATAAATAATAAACAAAGTGGAAACCCGGATTACATGTAATTTCGGATTTGGATGGGGAGAGTTCAATATTACTTCTGTAGTGGCTGCTCGTAATATTCCAATATAAGCTTGTATTAAATTGTGGGTTCAATTTAATTAGTAAAAAGCTAATTGGGCGAACCCATATCCAAAACCTTCCATAGATCCCTGTCTGGGCCCAAAAGGAACTTAATATTAATAGGAGAATAAAGGAGACATAATAATCACAATTTTCATATTTGTAATTTTCGAAAATTTCAGCTTCCCCAGCTGTAGGAATTTTCGAATTCCACTCCTTTTCCCAAAAGGATTTCTTCTGACTTCTTTATTCGAGTCCTAGTATTTTGATAAGATCATCCCACCCTGATATCGAGATACAGTTCGGGAACCAGAGAGAAGATCCGTGGTCTAGTATTGAAGATCATCATGTGGAGAAGGCGCGAGCAATCAACGATTCTTTGGAGAATCAAATCGGTAACCCTAAACCGTAGAATACCTGTTTTAGGATATATTTTCTTTGAGCATGAATTGTTTGCGTTCTAGCATGCAATTATCCGTTTAGCATGTGAATTGATTAATCTCATAATCGGTCAAATAGATCCTTATCTGATTTATTTGTTTTGTACAAGTCTTCCGCTGTGCAAGGGGCACCAAACCCCAGCAATTGGTATCAGAGCCAATTTTTGGCTCTGATTATGTGGATTAATTTCATGTTATGTGAATTGCTTGAATGCATGTTTTTCTTCGTTGCGTTGCGTGGTTGTTAATTTTCGAATTAATGAATATAACGTATGAACGAAGAATTGAAAAGCCGTGACATGTGGAATTTAATTAGCCAATACATGTAGTCAAAATAACATCATCATTACGTGTAATGATTGCTCCAATTATTTTGTTGTTGAATCAATTAGTTGATGACTACCCATGTTTGCAAAATCGATTCAATTCGGAGGCAATTTCGAGTCATCCCCGACAACAGCGGCGACCGGAGGGCAGCTCCTCGCGTGTCCACGCGGAGCAGTGGTGTTCGGGGCAGCGCCGGCGCCAGCGAAGCGTCAACGACGCAGCAGCCGCTGCGAAGGTGCCATCGCAGTTGCGACGACGAAGCAGCAGCGGTGACGCAGTGATGATCACTCAAATAGAATCTGTCAAGATGATTCGATTGGAATATCCTAGAGTGACAGAATGTTTTGAGGATCTTTTGATCACTCAAATAGTTTCTGACACAAGTCATCGCCTAAAGTAACAAGAAATGACTATAAGAAGGTTTAACTGAAAGGTAGAAAATCTTCAGAAAAATAGTCGTTGTGTTACTATTAGAGGAAAGTAACATGATAGATGATGAATTCATAAAGGCTGCATTTTTTCTTAAGTCCTAGTTCAGTTGAACAAAAGACTGGATATGGAAATGGGAGAGCCTGGATTGTCATCGAAGTTTGTTTAAAGCGAGAAAAGATGCTTTGTGAGTTGGATTGACCTATTTTATAGAAGGACAATGACTTACATGACAATGCAACTTCTAAGTAAGAGATCTTGATCCAGTTAGGTTTTTGTTGCAGTGGGAGCTATTAATGTTCAACTATTGTTTTATAGTTGATGCTTAAGGCATCATAGTATTAAAATAATATAAGTGCGACAAGATTGAGTATTCAACAACTCATCAACTTCTTATTCATTGAATGATAAAGTATTTATGGCTCTTAGGCCAAGAAAATACTTAGAAATTGTTCGAACTGATCTAGACTATCAAGATTTTAATATTTCGTTAAATGGCTTGAGAGTTGAGAAAGTCTATTTGATGCACTATGAGTTAGAGTCATTTGATTTTTCAAGAGATTCAGAATACTTATAGAAGTGCAACATAGAAAGACTAGCAAGTCTTAATGGTTTACACCATAAGGAGACAAGCAAAGGGTTATGATCAGTAGCGGGAGTCTAACCTCTATTGACGAATCCAAGCATTCATCCAATGAATGGGATAGTTATGTAAGAAGGAATCGAAGTCTTTCTAAGACATGTTTGATTATGTGATGAGTTGTACTCATTAAAATCTTATCATTGATGGGATAAACATTAAAGAAACTACCAACATCAGTACCTTCTACAAAACACGAGCTGTGGACTAGAGCGTCTCTAGTCTAGCACATCTCAAGGTGTAATGTTGTTCCAACACGTGTTGGAAAAGTGTCCAAGAAATTGGAGTTGAGTACTGAGGCATGTTTTAAGGTTTTTCCCAAATGATGTAAGGTTATAAGTTCTGTAATCTTCAAAGATATAATTCTTGTATGAAGATCTAGAGATGAACTACAAGCCTAACAGCGTGATAACTCTCAAAATAAGGAGAGAGATACGGATTTTCCACATTACCAAGAAGTCATATCATTAGAAACTTTTGCACTAATAAAATCAACTTCAGTACCTAAGATTGTAAGAATCATATAGTAGTGGGAGCGTTCCACTGGAACACAACAAGTTCATGGGTCTAAGAGTGTCGTAAGACTCAGTCTTAGATCAACTTGAACATAATCCCTTTAACTACAATGTAGTATTGGTTCATTTGGATATTCATCTTTGAAAAGGTGATAGATTTCAAACTACAATCTAAGATAGACAACATGTTTTACAAGACTTGCAAAACTACCTATAGGCTGTGTCAGTCAGTGGGAGCTAGTATATTTGCAAGTGTAAATATGGATCTCAAAAGGCTAGACAATGACAATGGGTTATGCCCAAAGAGAATTATCTTCTCGCTATCGTTGTGCCAGGATTTATTTGATCCTATTGTCTATTAGAACTTACATATATTAGAATGTATGTATTATGATTGTCAAGACAGCCTTCTATAAATAGAAGTCTTGAGGAAATGATCTACTAGAACATTCTAATGGATATGTAATTAAGGGCAAGAAAGGCATGATTGGAAGCTTATAAAGACCTTCGTGGTCTTAGGCAAGCATCTAAATCAGAGTATATGTGTTTTATCAAAATTGTCAAATGTCTGGAATTTGACTTTTGCCCATTGCAGTGCTGTAAGCACCAGGAAGTTGAAAGTGCATTAAATGTGGTATTATTGGTACTCTACGATAATGAAATCTACAAAATTTGCAAACAACTAAGATTGGCATCTAGCGTAGGAAACTGGTGGTCTACCCAGTTTAAGATAAATGATTTAAGAGAAACCAATTGCATTCTTAGCATCTAAGTCCTTTTAAGAATGCTAGAAAGAATGTTGAGATTCTCTCAGGAATCATATATCTACACATTGCTTGGAACATTTAAGCATTAGAAATTCCATGAAAAGGTTTATACCTCTCAAGATGGAATTGTCTTGTCTCTGGTCAAGTGTCGTTTGACGCTTAGTGAGATCAAGAATAATGAGACTAGTTTCGGAGATAGTTGTCTCATGTATGCTATGATGTGTACTAAGTTTGATATTAGTTGTGCTTATTCATAGCAAGTATATATCATATTAACCATGGCAAAGGATTTTGATTGAGGTAATGAATATACCCTAGTTCTTGAGAAAGACTAGTAACTATATTCTAGTTTACCAGTCATTCATGTAATGTCCTTGGGGTTACACTGTCTTAGTTTTATGACTAATCAGTGATCGAGTAAGTCATCCTCTGAATATGTGTTTACCTTAGGAATATCTTCCTAATAGCTTTAATCGTAAGTTTGAGTACGCCTACGAGTATTATTTTTTTATTACTCTAGTAAAGGCTAACTCAAGGGACACACGAGTTTATTAAGCTAAGCAATCACATATGGGGATGAAATTAATTAAAGATCAAGTATGCAGCAAAGACATTATGGTGAAAAAGATATAATCAGAGAACAACCAAGCAGATTTTTCTTTCACCTTGTGAAATGAATGGTAGTTCGATATATCTAGTATCAATATCTGCTTTGTGTATAAGTGGGAGAGTTTTTGGCAGTGGGTATACTCGAAAGCATGTTTTGAGTATAAGTGGGAGATTGTTAGGTTTGGTATACTGAAAAGCATGTTTCGAGCAAGTTTCACTCGAATAGAATCGTGCTTGTATACGTAAAACTCTACAATCCACTTTTAACCCGATTCAGTATTATTCGAGCAGTCTCGCACGAATAGAATCACTATTATTATTACATTGTGTTTGCTTGTGCATTTATAAGATGTTTTACAAACATTTAAATGCATAAGAAGCAAACAAAGTCTAAGTCTTTTGCTTAGTAGACTGGTTGTGGGCGTCGTCCACTTTAAGGTAACACAGTCGGTTCTATGCAATGCTTTGCAAATGAAAAAGAAGAATTTCACAACCCAGATAGGCTTAGACTACCTATCGTGAAAGGTTGCAATGTCAGTCCGATTATTTCTAAGCCTTTCTGAAATAAGATGACGTTGGTGTGGTATAGCACTGAATGGATCTAACAGCAAGACGTGTCTTTATGCTATCTACTAAAAGACTAGGTCTTGATAAAATACTATTTCTTAATCTACATACGTTAGCATTGAGCATACGGTATTGATTATGCACTACTTTGACTTATCAAATGGTGCGGGTTTTTCGCAATCCAATAATCCTGATATATTGGGTAGTGGTGATTAATATCCAGCGGTGCTAGGATTGCTATTATGTTGAAACGTGCGCGAGGTGAGTCTCGTTTGATAATGTCCTCAAGAGGAGCTCGAACAAGGTTTTGTTATTCGGAAAACTGGCCAGTTGGAGTTTTATTACTCTATGAATAATAAATAAATGATTCTTGCTAAGTCCACTCTTGGAATTAATAAGATTTTAATTAATTAAGTTCATAGCAGACATTGATTAATTAATGGACATTCATATCTTAAGCGCGGGAAATAAATAATAAACAAATTGGAAACCCGGATTACATGTAATTTCGAATTTGGATGGGGAGAGTTCAATATTACTTCTGTAGTGGCTGCTCGTAATATTCCAATATAAGCTTGTATTAAATTGTGGGTTCAATTTAATTAGTAAAAAGCTAATTGGGCGAACCCATATCCAAAACCTTCCATAGATCCCTGTCTGGGCCCAAAAGGAACTTAATATTAATAGGAGAATAAAGGAGACATAATAATCACAATTTTCATATTTGTAATTTTCGAAAATTTCAGCTTCCCCAGCTGTAGGAATTTTCGAATTCCACTCCTTTTCCCAAAAGGATTTCTTCTGTCTTCTTTATTCGAGTCCTAGTATTTTGATAAGATCATCCCACCCTGATATCGAGATACAGTTCGGGAACCAGAGAGAAGATCCGTGGTCTAGTATTGAAGATCATCATGTGGAGAAGGCGCGAGCAATCAACGATTCTTTGGAGAATCAAATCGGTAACCCTAAACCGTAGAATACCTGTTTTAGGATATATTTTCTTTGAGCATGAATTGTTTGCGTTCTAGCATGCAATTATCCGTTTAGCATGTGAATTGATTAATCTCATAATCGGTCAAATAGATCCTTATCTGATTTATTTGTTTTGTACAAGTCTTCCGCTGTGCAAGGGGCACCAAACCCCAGCAATTGGTATCAGAGCCAATTTTTGGCTCTGATTATGTGGATTAATTTCATGTTATGTGAATTGCTTGAATGCATGTTTTTCTTCGTTGCGTTGCGTGGTTGTTAATTTTCGAATTAATGAATATAACGTATGAACGAAGAATTGAAAAGCCGTGACATGTGGAATTTAATTAGCCAATACATGTAGTCAAAATAACATCATCATTACGTGTAATGATTGCTCCAATTATTTTGTTGTTGAATCAATTAGTTGATGACTACCCATGTTTGCAAAATCGATTCAATTCGGAGGCAATTTCGAGTCATCCCCGACAACAGCGGCGACCGGAGGGCAGCTCCTCGCGTGTCCACGCGGAGCAGTGGTGTTCGGGGCAGCGCCGGCGCCAGCGAAGCGTCAACGACGCAGCAGCCGCTGCGAAGGTGCCATCGCAGTTGCGACGACGAAGCAGCAGCGGTGACGCAGTGATGATCACTCAAATAGAATCTGTCAAGATGATTCGATTGGAATATCCTAGAGTGACAGAATGTTTTGAGGATCTTTTGATCACTCAAATAGTTTCTGACACAAGTCATCGCCTAAAGTAACAAGAAATGACTATAAGAAGGTTTAACTGAAAGGTAGAAAATCTTCAGAAAAATAGTCGTTGTGTTACTATTAGAGGAAAGTAACATGATAGATGATGAATTCATAAAGGCTGCATTTTTTCTTAAGTCCTAGTTCAGTTGAACAAAAGACTGGATATGGAAATGGGAGAGCCTGGATTGTCATCGAAGTTTGTTTAAAGCGAGAAAAGATGCTTTGTGAGTTGGATTGACCTATTTTATAGAAGGACAATGACTTACATGACAATGCAACTTCTAAGTAAGAGATCTTGATCCAGTTAGGTTTTTGTTGCAGTGGGAGCTAATAATGTTCAACTATTGTTTTATAGTTGATGCTTAAGGCATCATAGTATTAAAATAATATAAGTGCGACATGATTGAGTATTCAACAACACATCAACTTCTTAATCATTGAATGATAAAGTATTTATGGCTCTTAGGCCAAGAAAATACTTAGAAATTGTTCGAACTGATCTAGACTATCAAGATTTTAATATTTCGTTAAATGGCTTGAGAGTTGAGAAAGTCTATTTGATGCACTATGAGTTAGAGTCATTTGATTTTTCAAGAGATTCAGAATACTTATAGAAGTGCAACATAGAAAGACTAGCAAGTCTTAATGGTTTACACCATAAGGAGACAAGCAAAGGGTTATGATCAGTAGCGGGAGTCTAATCTCCATTGACGAATCCAAGCATTCATCCAATGAATGGGATAGTTATGTAAGAAGGAATCGAAGTCTTTCTAAGACAAGTTTGATTATGTGATGAGTTGTACTCATTAAAATCTTATCATTGATGGGATAAACATTAAAGAAACTACCAACATCAGTACCTTCTACAAAACACGAGCTGTGGACTAGAGCGTCTCTAGTCTAGCACATCTCAAGGTGTAATGTTGTTCCAACACGTGTTGGAAAAGTGTCCAAGAAATTGGAGTTGAGTACTGAGGCATGTTTTAAGGTTTTTCCCAAATGATGTAAGGTTATAAGTTCTGTAATCTTCAAAGATATAATTCTTGTATGAAGATCTAGAGATGAACTACAAGCCTAACAGCGTGATAACTCTCAAAATAAGGAGAGAGATATCGGATTTTCCACATTACCAAGAAGTCATATCATTAGAAACTTTTGCACTAATAAAATCAACTTCAGTACCTAAGATTGTAAGAATCATATAGTAGTGGGAGCGTTCCACTGGAACACAACAAGTTCATGGGTCTAAGAGTGTCGTAAGACTCAGTCTTAGATCAACTTGAACATAATCCCTTTAACTACAATGTAGTATTGGTTCATTTGGATATTCATCTTTGAAAAGGTGATAGATTTCAAACTACAATCTAAGATAGACAACATGTTTTACAAGACTTGCAAAACTACCTATAGGCTGTGTCAGTCAGTGGGAGCTAGTATATTTGCAAGTGTAAATATGGATCTCAAAAGGCTAGACAATGACAATGGGTTATGCCCAAAGAGAATTATCTTCTCGCTATCGTTGTGCTAGGATTTATTTGATCCTATTGTCTATTAGAACTTACATAAATTAGAATGTATGTATTATGATTGTCAAGACAGCCTTCTATAAATAGAAGTCTTGAGGAAATGATCTACTAGAACATTCTAATGGATATGTAATTAAGGGCAAGAAACGCATGATTGGAAGCTTATAAACACCTTCGTGGTCTTAGGCAAGCATCTAAATCAGAGTATATGTGTTTTATCAAAATTGTCAAATGTCTAGAATTTGACTTTTGCCCATTGCAGTGCTGTAAGCACCAGGAAGTTGAAAGTGCATTAAATGTGGTATTATTGGTACTCTACGATGATGAAATCTACAAAAGTTGCAAACAACTAAGATTGGCATCTAGCGTAGGAAACTGGTGGTCTACCCAGTTTAAGATAAATGATTTAAGAGAAACCAATTGCATTCTTAGCATCTAAGTCCTTTTAAGAATGCTAGAAAGAATGTTGAGATTCTCTTAGGAATCATATATCTACACATTGCTTGGAACATTTAAGCATTAGAAATTCCATGAAAAGGTTTATACCTCTCAAGATGGAATTGTCTTGTCTCTGGTCAAGTGTCGTTTGACGCTTAGTGAGATCAAGAATTATGAGACTAGTTTCGGAGATAGTTGTCTCATGTATGCTATGATGTGTACTAAGTTTGATATTAGTTGTGCTTATTCATTGCAAGTATATATCATATTAACTATGGCAAAGGATTTTGATTGAGGTAATGAATATACCCTAGTTCTTGAGAAAGACTAGTAACTATATTCTAGTTTACCAGTCATTCATGTAATGTCCTTGGGGTTACACTGTCTTAGTTTTATGACTAATCAGTGATCGAGTAAGTCATCCTCTGAATATGTGTTTACCTTAGGAATATCTTCCTAATAGCTTTAATCGTAAGTTTGAGTACGCCTACGAGTATTATTTTTTTATTACTCTAGTAAAGGCTAACTCAAGGGACACACGAGTTTATTAAGCTAAGCAATCACATATGGGGATGAAATTAATTAAAGATCAAGTATGCAGCAAAGACATTATGGTGAAAAAGATATAATCAGAGAACAACCAAGCAGATTTTTCTTTCACCTTGTGAAATGAATGGTAGTTCGATATATCTAGTATCAATATCTGCTTTGTGTATAAGTGGGAGAGTTTTTGGCAGTGGGTATACTCGAAAGCATGTTTTGAGTATAAGTGGGAGATTGTTAGGTTTGGTATACTGAAAAGCATGTTTCGAGCAAGTTTCACTCGAATAGAATCGTGCTTGTATACGTAAAACTCTACAATCCACTTTTAACCCGATTCAGTATTATTCGAGCAGTCTCGCACGAATAGAATCACTATTATTATTACATTGTGTTTGCTTGTGCATTTATAAGATGTTTTACAAACATTTAAATGCATAAGAAGCAAACAAAGTCTAAGTCTTTTGCTTAGTAGACTGGTTGTGGGCGTCGTCCACTTTAAGGTAACACAGTCGGTTCTATGCAATGCTTTGCAAATGAAAAAGAAGAATTTCACAACCCAGATAGGCTTAGACTACCTATCGTGAAAGGTTGCAATGTCAGTCCGATTATTTCTAAGCCTTTCTGAAATAAGATGACGTTGGTGTGGTATAGCACTGAATGGATCTAACAGCAAGACGTGTCTTTATGCTATCTACTAAAAGACTAGGTCTTGATAAAATACTATTTCTTAATCTACATACGTTAGCATTGAGCATACGGTATTGATTATGCACTACTTTGACTTATCAAATGGTGCGGGTTTTTCGCAACCCTATAATCCTGATATATTGGGTAGTGGTGATTAATATCTAGCGGTGCTAGGATTGCTATTATGTTGAAACGTGCGCGAGGTGAGTCTCGTTTGATAATGTCCTCAAGAGGAGCTCGAACAAGGTTTTGTTATTCGGAAAACTGGCCAGTTGGAGTTTTATTACACTATGAATAATAAATAAATGATTCTTGCTAAGTCCACTCTTGGAATTAATAAGATATTAATTAATTAAGTCCATAGCAGACATTGATTAATTAATGGACATTCATATCTTAAGCGCTGGAAATAAATAATAAACAAAGTGGAAACCCGGATTACTTGTAATTTCAGATTTGGATGGGGAGAGTTCAATATTACTTCTGTAGTGGCTGCTCGTAATATTCCAATATAAGCTTGTATTAAATTGTGGGTTCAATTTAATTAGTAAAAAGCTAATTGGGCGAGCCCATATCAAAAACCTTCCATAGATCCCTATCTGGGCCCAAAAGGAACTTAATATTAATAGGAGAATAAAGGAGACAGAATAATCACAATTTTCATATTTGTAATTTTCAAAAATTTCAGCTTCCCCAGCTGTAGGAATTTTCGAATTCCACTCCTTTTCCCAAAAGGATTTCTTCTGTCTTCTTTATTCGAGTCCTAGTATTTTGATAAGATCAGCCCACCCTGATATCGAGATGCAGTTCGGGAACCAGAGAGAAGATCCGTGGTCTAGTATTGAAGATCATCATGTGGAGAAGGCGCGAGCAATCAACGATTCTTTGGAGAATCAAATCTGTAACCCTAAACCGTAGAATACCTGTTTTAGGATTTATTTTCTATGAGCATGAATTTTTTGCGTTCTAGCATGCAATTATCCGTTTAGCATGTGAATTAATTAATCGCATAATCGGTCAAATAGATCCTTGTCTGATTTATTTGTTTTGTACAAGTCTTCCGCTGTGCAAGGGGCACCAAACCCCAGCAAGTTATTACTTTAATAGAACGAGTCACCTAACTTATGCTCATACGATGCACACGTTGATTACAAAATTAGAATTGTCAATCCTAACACGTAACTCCATAAAGCTCCTAAGACCTTTGAAAAGTCCTCACTCTCAATTAACAGTGTCGTTTTAAGGGAAGCTAACTGTAGCGTCTACTAAGTGAATCTAACTCGCTAGAACTCTGTCACAGTTATGAAGCAAGCTATATTAAATCATACAAGATTGTGTCACTCAATCATGCAGCATCAAAACTACTTAGGGAAGAAACAAAGTAAAAACAAAACGGATATTAAATAGAAAATTGGAATTGTGTAACCAAAGTCGTTACTAACACATCCCTAGAATACTATGAGTTTAGTTACACATGATGAAAATCCAATCCTTGTTGTAGAAGGAAAAGATCTTCAAAATATGGTAAATCTTTGAGCAAATCTAAGGCATCTCGAATTCGCCGTCTATCTCTGGCGGGCCGGCGGTCGCCGCGTTGGAGTCTAGAGAGTATGTTTCCTCGGCGGTGGACCGCCGCACGACTTCCGGCCGTCGCCGGGCGAGACTTCTCTTCCAAGCGTATTTTTCCGAGGCGGACCGCTGCATTAATCTGCCCGCCGGGCGCCGGCGGTCGTCGCACACGTCCGCGGCGGTCGCCGTCTAACTCCAGATTTCCAAACTTTGCGTTTTGGCTCCCTTTTTCGGCTCAATTATGCACGTTTCTCACAAAACACGTCAAAATACCAAAATAGACAAAATATGCAAATAATGGACGTGTAGAGTGACTTTGACATAAAAACGGACCAAATAACGGCCTTGAAATAGTGCAAAATCCGAGCGTATCAACTCCCCCAAACTTACATTTTTGTTTGTCCTCGAACAAAACAATAAAGACACAAGAATAGGCGCACGGATTGCACAAGGACTAGACGTCATAATTGCCTCAAAAGATGGAAGAATAGATTAAGCATGTATTAACGCAATCAAATCAAGGAAGGCTTATTAGTGCACTTTCATTACTAACTCGTGGAACCCCTTGAATTCAAGCCCTCACATGTGGAAAACTTCCAAAGATGGGAAGTGTTCTCTCACTCTCGAAGTGTATGAAGGTAATGTGTATATAAGCACTCAAATCATGCATCATGCAAAGTTTACCATAGGCCTGCTCAAAGTCTAATCCCTCCTCTACTAGATGTGATTAAGCATCAAAAGTCCGAAAGGTCTTTATCTTTTGTCGTAATGTAGGCTCTTTAGTAGGTGAGAAATATTTGGCTAAAAAGTGACTAAAGATAAAAATATCCCAAGTAGAGTAAAATTGACTCCACTTTTCTAAACCCAAGACATTTTTAACACTTTATTTTTCTCCTTCAACTCACTTTCCAAACCTTTGATTTTCATTTTTTTTTTCTTTTTCACAAACTTTCACACTTTTTCTTTTCCTTTCTTTCATTTTCTTACACATCCTTTCTAAGATTAAGCACATACTTGGAATTTTTCTATTTCACAACTCGTACTTTTCTTTACAATTAAGCATACTACTTTTTATACTTTCCTCCTCATCTCTTCAATTCCTTTACAAAAGATATAAATACTAACTAACCCAGGAAATTGTCCCCATTATGTTGGCTTCCAAAGAATAAGCTTAAAGGCTCAAAATTGGCTCCAAAGGAAAAAATTTTAAAAATTTGAGACGGTCGAAAATTTTGGATAAAAGTAGGCTAGAAAGATGGCCAATCATCCTCCTAAATCAACTTAAACAGTATGTAGACTTAGGCAAGACTAGGAGCAAGTTCTAGAAACATATACATGCATGCATATAAATCACACAAGAATGAAATTTAGGCTCAAATCCTCACAAGGTATAAGCATGATTCAAGGCGAACAAGCAATTCACTAATTATGCACCTTTTCACCAAACCATCAAATCAAAACGTTAAGCCACACTTAAACATAGATGGAATGTAATATCATCGGCAACTCAGTCTAAAGTGTGTCCCTAAGCATGCGTGTTTCTATGTTCTTTATGTTAAGTTCATGACATATTTTCACAAGAAATTCACCTTCGGGTTTTAAAAACAAAACAAAAAACAAAAACCTACTAAAACCTAAGACAAAAAAAAACTAAACTCACGGTCCACCACTTCATCCCCCCAAACTTATTTACAACAAAGTGTAAAATAAGTTTGTAGAGTCGGTAGGGATGTGAGTGAACTACTAAAAAGAAAACATACCTTGAAAAATTTCGCCTAGAGGCTTGACGAGGCGAAAATCCGAAAAATTTTGAAAAATCGCGCTAGAAACTGTCCCCAGGTGCGGCCTGTCCGGCGGTCGCCGCACATCAACAGATTGTAACAGCGAGATGGTGGCGGCCCGCCGCAACACATGCGGCGGTCGCCACGTAAGGGTCAGAACCTGCGAAAAATTTCAAAGCAGAAAGTTAAACCAAAACCAAAAATACTTAGAAATTAAAGCAAAAATTGTCAAAAATGGTTGGGTTGCCTCCCAACAAGCGCTTATTTTTCGTCTTTAGCTTGACGTTCTTTGAAGTTCATGAGTTATCCCCCATCGTGAGGATTCCTTTGGGATGCCTTTGTACCAACAATCTTAGTCTCTGCCACCGCGAATGGAACCAACTTGTTGAGAACTTTCTTCCACCATTTGAATTTTCCATTCGAGGTTTTGATCACGTAGATTTCGGGGGCATCTTGAGGTTGAGTCTTCTTCTTCTTTCTCTTGGTTTTTTCCTGCAAGGTAGGCTTAGAAGGATTAGGCTCGCCCTTTTGAGGTAAAGTGTTAACAATGAAAATAGTAGGGTTAGAAAGATCTTCCCCTCCAAATGGATCATTAGGCTTAGACATATCGGTCACCATGACCTCCCTGCAATCATGCTCCATCTTAGCTTGTTTCGCATCTTCATACTTAAGCATCGCGCTTTCGATGTTGTAGGTCGACTTTCTTCTATGGTCACTAATTATGATTTCTCCTCTACCTACATCAATAAGAGCTTTGCATGTGGCTAGAAAATTTCTGCCTAAAATCATAGGAACTTGTTTATCAACTTTCATGTCTAAAATAAAGAAATCGGCAAGGAATATGAAATCATCAACTTTCACCAATACATCCTCAATTACCCCTACCGCATTAACCGCAGTGTTATCGGTCATCCTTAGGCAGATATCTGTGGATTTGAGCGGCCCGATGTTGAGCTTCTCGTAGTACTCCAATGGAATTATGTTGACGCTAGCTCCAAGATCACAAAGAACCTTGTCTACCTTACCATTCTCAATAGAACAGCGAATGATGAATTAGCCAGGGTCCCTCTGCTTGACAGTCCTTTGCTTTTGGATGATATCACTACAGTGAAGAGGTAGCTTTAGATAAGATTTCTAGAGCTTTTGCTTTTTCATCACCGTTTCTCTCAAGAGCTTGGCATACCCCGGTATTTCCTGCAATGTATCAACAAGAGGGAGGTTAGTATGACATTTACAGAACATATTTAAGAACTGTCGAAATTTCTCTTCAAGCTTGAATGGCTTCCTCGGCTGGAAGGGGAGTACAATCCCATTGTGCCGCACAAGTTCCTTCTTGGCGGGCGCCTCTGCCTCTTAAGTGGCGGACCATTGTGGGGTTTGCAGCGGTCTGCCAGGCGTTGGGCAGGATCCAAACTGTGCCCCAGTGACGGCCCGCTGCAACGTATGCGGTGGTCCGCTGGGTGTCGGACAGTCCCCAAAACTCGTTCCGGAGGTGCTGGCTTCATCCTTGTTGATACCGACAACCTTGACAACAGCCTTGCCTTTATCCTCCATTGTCTTCTTTTGGAATTGATCCATTTGTAACTTAATAATGGACATAGTGGAGGCAACAACCCACTTTCAAGCTTGGTCAGTCTTTCCTCTACAACTCCCATCTTGGTCTCGTTGTTCTTTCTATCCTCAAGCATTAGCTCTAAGATCTTTTGGATGTCGGCCTCATATTTGTCTTCCTTGGTAGGTGGCCCCACTCTTTTTTCTTTGCTCACATTGAACCCTGCAGGTGATTGGACAAAATTAAGATTATTAGCATGAGAGATATGTGGATGTGGGTGATTTCCATTATAATTATTAAAATTACCACCCCCCTGATTAGGGCGATAATTATTATTATAGATCCTGTTGGGATCACCCCCATTTTGGACATATTTGACATCTTTGATGACATTCCGCTCTTTGCCCGGAGCTTCTAATTTTTCAAGTCTTGCTCTGATGGATGCCAATTCTTGAGATGTCTCATTCCCGCATGGTCCCTTCACTGCATTTAGCCTTTCAGCTTTGTGCTTCTCTCTGGACCAACCCTGACTGTTGGTAGTTAATTCCTCTATCACCTCCATAGCAGCAACTCCTCCTTTCCTCAAGAATCCCCCATTTGCCCCTGAATCCAACAAACTAGAGATTTTTTCGTTAAATCCATTATAAAGGATTCCTACCTGATGGTCTATTCCAAAACCATGGTTCGGGAATTTGCGGAGAATAGCTTTGAAACGTGCGAGAGCTTCATATAGAGGCTCATCGGATCCTTGCATGAATTGAAAGATCTCACACTTAAGCTTTAGGATAGTGCCAGGCGGGTAGTACTTGTCGAGGAAGAGGACCACCAGATCCTTCCAATTTGTGGTTTTATCTGCAGGCAGACAATCATACCATTCTTTAGCAGCATCAATTAAGGAAAAGGGAAAAAGTCTTACCCTCACAATATCATCATCAACACCATTGATCTTGATTGTATTAGCTATTTCCACGAACTTGGTGAGATGTCGATTTGCGTCCTCGGTGTCTCTTCCTGCGAAGGCATTTTGTTCAACCCTATTGATTAAGGGGTATCCCCAACTTGAAGTTGTTGGCCTCTATCTGCGGACCTGCGGGAATGTCCACAATGTTACCATGACTAAACATATTCAAGACTGGAATTATCTCCCTTGCACGTTTTTCTTTTTCAGCTTTTGCCCGAGCTCTCTCTTCTCGCATCTCTTCCACCTCCTTTCGGAGGGCGACGATAAGATCGTGGTTGGTAGGCTCCGCCATCTTATTTTCTCCACAAGATATGCAAATCTGCACAACCTGCAGAAACTAAAAAAAGGAAAAATAAAAAAAAAATAAGTAAAAATAAAAATGAAAAATAAAAAAATAAAAATAAAAATCGAAAGCAGTAATATCCAAAGTAGTAAAATTGTCCGTTTGAAGATATCACTCCAAAGTGAATTGTCTTCCCCGGCAACGGCGCCAAAAACTTGATGCACTATTTTTTAGCACTAAATAAACCTGCAAGTATATATAGTATAGCCAAAGGTCAGTACCGGATATCGAACACTGGGAAGGCAAACACAAAGTGTCTATCCTCTACTAAGACTCAATTACTATTTGGAAAAGCAGTAGGTTTTAGAAAACTTTTGAAAACTAAAAACAATAAAAAGCATATAACAACTAAATGCAAACTGTAGCGTAACTCCATAAAGCTCCTATGACCCTTGAAAAGTCCTCACTCTCAATTAACAGTGCCGTTTTAAGGGAAGCTAACTGTAGCGTCTACTGAGTGAATCTAACTCGCTATAACTCTGTCACAGTTATGAAGCAAGCTATATTAAATCATACAAGATTGTGTCACTCAATCATGCAGCATCAAAACTACTTAGGGAAGAAACAAAGTAAAAACAAAACGGATATTAAATAGAAAATTGGAAGTTGTATAACCAAAGTCGTTACTAACACATCCCTAGAATCCTATGAGTTTAGTTACACATGATGAAATAAGCTAAACACATAGATTGAAGGGAAGACAATTTGAACATAAAACTAAAGCAAATAAAATCCGTAGGTTGAATCCTTGTCGTTCTTGATTTTCTTGAAATCCTTCTCCAACTCCTTGAAAAAGTGAAGTATTCTAGCTCTTGATCTCTATGAATTATTTTGCAAGTAGAAGCTCTCTCTTTTGATTAAGTTTGAGGTCTTATTTATAGGGAAAAGTCAATCCTTGTTGTAGAAGGAAAAGATCTTCAAAATATGGTAAATCTTGGAGCAAATCTAGGGCATCTCGAATTCGCAGTCTTTCTCTGGCGGGCCGCCGCACCTTGGCTGGCGGTCGCCGCGTTGGAGTCTAGAGAGTCTGTTTCCTCGGCGGCGGACCGCCGCACGACTTCCGGCGGTCGCCGGGCGAGACTTCTCTTCCAAACGTATTTTTCCGAGGCAGACCGCTGCATTGATCTGCCCGCCGGGCGCCGGCGGTCGCCGGTCGCCGTCTGACTCCAGATTTCCAAACTTTGCTTTTTGGCTCCCTTTTTCGGCTCAATTATGCACGTTTCTCACAAAACATGTCAAAATACCAAAATAGACAAAATATGCAAATAATGGACGTGTAGAGTGACTTTGACATAAAAAACGGACCAAATAACGACCTTAAAATAGTGCAAAATCCGAGCGTATCAGTCGGTAAAAAGCTCAAAGATTTGAGCATTCGCTACAGCCTCCAACTTTGAGAATCCATCCTTAATCCCCTAGCTTCTAGACAAGAGCTAAATCCTCCATAGCTTCGAAGCTCTTGTTTTCCCCTCCTCAACAAACTTACAATACAACTTCCCCATTACTTTAATTCAAATAAAATAAAAAGAAAAATTAATTGAATCATCCTCAAGCTCCAAGATTGCGAAATAAGTGAAATAGAGAGAAAAGAACATTTTTGGCCATGGAATACAGAGGAAAGAACATTTTTAAGTCACATCATTTGTTGATGTGACAGTCACACAGTACATGCTGCAACGCAACGTCATCATTGTAGGTAATTTGACAAGAATGCCATTTAAGGGTCTGAGGGTGTTATCGTCCGAAAAAACCTCGTTTGTGATTGTATATTTTGTTAGACCCCTCTGGTGCTAATTTTTTTTGTTATGGGTCACTGATGCAACAACTACAAATATTAGGGGTATTTGATGCAGTTCACTCATAAAGAAAAAATAATTCAAAAATTTACATAAAAAAATATGAGAAGATGAAACTCTCTACATATTAATATGTTAATGAATAAATAAAAAAATTTAAAGAAAGAATTAAATTTCAGTTAAATCATACATTTAAGTGAAAACTATATAACATGTACCCATCCAAATTATATGAAAATTAAAAAAAAATTAAATATTTAAATAACTTGTAACTAAACGAGATAGTTAAAAGTAAATACATATTGAAGACCTTAATTATAAAAAAAATAGTACTATTAAATTAATAAAGACTGTTAATAAAAAATACTAATAAAGAAAAAATGATTCAAAAATTTGACGTATATAAATATGAGATGATGAAAATATTTACTTATTAATATGCTAATGAATAAAAATGATTCAAAATCTTACTGCATTGATGTCCTACACATCTGCTCAAGTTGATATCAATCTCCACTTGAAGTTGATGATTGATCTTCTCTTTCACTCCTCCTATCACGGTCTTGATTATGGTTTTGTTTGAGGTTGTTTCCAATGATGTATGCAAAGATGTGCCAATAATTTCGCTCGATTTCCTCATTTTGCCTATTATCTTCTCAACCTCGGATTTGGAAAGATTGTTGAGGTAAAACATTTTCGAAGTGAACAATCTGAAATGGTTGTGGTATCATATTCACTTGGTTTGTCTTATAAATAGATGAGAAATTATTGGTAGGTTGTCTTACAATTAGATGCACACAACAACCAAGCCATAATGGAGTCAAGATTTCGTATACTGATAACACAATTCAAAGCAGTCATTCATATTCATATCATACGTTGAGGTTAGGGCTGGGTAAAAATATCGAAATACCGAAATACCGTCCTTATCGTATCAAAAAAATATCGAAAATATCAGATTTTCGGTATACCGCAATTTTCGGTAAGGTATTATACCTTATCGATTTATTTCGATACGGTAAAGGTATGAATTTTCTTATACCGAGATATACCGGGGTATACCGAAAATACGGTATATACCGTAATTTTAGGTATATATCGTAATTATAGGTATATACCGAAAATATGTATATACCATAATTCGGTATATACCGATATCCCCCCTATCAATATATATGCCAAATTATATCAAGTAAATATATACTTTTACCAAACAAATAAATACTTACATGTAGAAATCAAATCTTTAACTTGTCATTTCTTAAATTAGATCTATGTACTTTTATTCGCTATAGTTAAAAATTGTGAATCATGATTCTAATTTTCAATTTTAAAAAAGAGTTATGTCTATGTGGTTTGTTTATTATTTACGCATTCAAGTCTATTTAGATTGTGGCAAGTAGTATATATATGCATTATTTCATATGGTTATTTGGTTTACTGAAAATTATTTAAAACTTCATAAATGCATGTTTATGATGAGAAATTGAAGGACAGTGGATGCTGCAAGAAATGAAGATGATATTAAGATACTATTACTTTATGGTCGTGATATGATATTGAACATTGTGTGATTGGATGGAGTTTAATTGTTGTAGTTTTTTTTTTTTAATATTATTTGACTATGTTTGAGTTTTTATTAAATTGGATATTTTCTAAGTATTTTGAAATATTATTTTCTAAGTATTTTGAGTTCTATGTGGTTTGAGTTTTTGTATTTAGAATTATCTGCAAAATAATGAGATTTTGGTATGTCATATCGTAGTTTGATATACCGTAAAACTCTGGTATACCGCAAAAGTACGGTATACCGAATTTAGGTATGACATACCGAAAATGAGGTATGATATCGGTATTGAACTTCGTCATACCGAAAATAAGGTATACCGAAGTTCGGTATACCGAAAATTTTGGTATGGTAAATGTATGATTTTTTCTAATACCGAATTTACGGTAAGGTATACGGTATGTTGGTTTCGGTAAGGTATATCGTACCTACCCACCCCTAGTTGAGGTAACCCTACATATATAACCATTCAAACACAATGCCCAAAATAAGATTACAAACCCAACAACCAATGCCACTGACGGATCCCAAAACAAGTATTCTGTCGTTATATAGTACTCCCTCCGTCCCGGGTAAAATGACACACTCCTTAGCCGGCACGGGATTTTAGGAGGTATTGGTTAAAGTAATTAATTAGAGAGAGAAAAAGTGGGTGTAAGTATTAAAATAGAGAGAGAAAGAAAGATGAATATTTTAATTGGAGTGAGAAAAAGTTGTTGGGTGTATTAATTGGAGAGAGAAAGTTTCCAAAATAGAAAATGTGTCATATTAATTGGGACAAATTTAAAAGGAAAACGTGTCATCTTAAGCGGGACGGAGGAAGTAGTAACACAAGAGTATCATAAAATTACTATAACCATTCCACTCAAAAATATGCTTATACAAAAGGGTAATTACGTCATTTTACCTCCCATGTAAACAATAATCCCAAACTACAAAAATTATCTTATCTGATCACTATTTCTGTTTTCGATCTAAAATTTTTATTCCATATGTACCATCATACTATATCCTATCCTAACTATAAACTGGCGATTATGGATGTCCCTTCGGTAAATCTTTTGAGCCTATATAGACAAGGTTGCCCCACCAGATTTATTAGTTTTGTGTATGGAGAGGCTTGCACATGGTATTCCAAAGCCATTAAAAAATTTTGGGTTGTCATGACTTTCATTATTTGAAAAACTATCTAAGTAAAATTTGAATAATAATGAGACATTGGTCCCCTAAAAGTAAAACTATGAACTTTAACCAAAATTTGGTGTTTCTCATTAATTTTAATATTGGTCACATTTGCACTTTGTTTGGTATTTCGCAAACTGACTCAAATAAAATATTTTCATCAAAATCTTATTTTACGTAGGCAACCGTAAAACGTTTTATGATACTTTAAACCACTTTTTAAGTTTATAACAAGTAGGATAAAAACTCACGTAGAAAACCACATCGATTTAATTATGTCAAGTTAATAAAAAAGCCTAGTAAGTTAGTCAAATATGATGATAGACATGCCGTGAATATCAAACAAAGTGCAAAGTTTGTGATATTCTAGACCGACCAATTTTAAAGTTTGTGGAAAATACAAACTTTGACCAAAGTGTATGGTTTTAGTGACCAATATCCCAATAATAATCTAAGAACTTCCAATTTTTTCTGATCTTTCTTAGAAACAGTTCCACTGAAATCAAAGTTGAGCTGGAAATCTGAAATATCGACATGAACAAAACGTCTAAGCAAACTAAGGAAGATAGAAAGGGTTAAAACAAATTGTCTCTCTCCCTCTCACAGAGACACAGACACAGACACGTGAATCTGCAAGAATGAAGGATGTATATATCCTGCATAACTTAATCAAGTGAAGCTGCAAGATTTTTGCACAAATATAACACCATAAATGAAGGATTATATAAAGAAACAAGTACAACAGTCTGCAGAAAGCAGAAACAAAAATCCTGCTTAACAATTCGCTACTTCTATCTCAATATCTAATGCAATTGCTACATGAAAATGGGTGAAGGTCGAATATCGAAATATGTAGCTGAAGCCATGTAGGCACAGACTAAATAAACATATACCTTAAACCAGATTGAGGAAAAGAAGAGGAGATACATGCATGTTGCTGTCAAAATCATAACAAAAATGAAGTTCAATATACATTTCACTGTAGACAGGCCTACCTCCGTACCTTCACGAGGGAAACATCCCTGTGCATAGAAATCAGAAAGCATCTGGTCTTTGAGGCTGAATCTTCTCATCAGCCATGCCGATACCTCATCTTCAGATGAGGGGATGTCGCTTAGAGAGATACGCTCAACGTGGATGTGGACCTCAGAGGGGTCAATTCCGTAGGCATTGTCCATGAACGTTGGGCAATTATGCCGGTAGCCTATGGTGACATCATAAACTGCATACAAGAGATTTCCATCAAAAGGAGTGTCAGTGCATATTTGAGGACAAATGCCTTATAACCTATGTTGGTTGTTCGAGTAGGATTAAGTGTCATGAACTAGCTAATATGTGTGTTCGTTGTAAGGGTCATATTTGGAATATGCACTTCAGAAATAAATGGTTGAGTTGAATCCTGTTGAATAATCAAGTGTCTTGGAACCTTCAAGAAGCAGCTAGTTCTAGATATCATTGATGAAGTACTAAGATATGACTTTAACAAGATCAACATAAGACTTCGTCCCTATCAAACCCAAGTAAGCATTAAATGGAGACGCATTCTAGATTGTTTTCCCTATCCCAGTCAAGTTATTGTCGTTATCCATTATTTTGATTCAGTTAAAAGGATATTATGCCCCTTATACATATAGCCTTTAGATAGAAAAGTTCATAGCACAACAAAAACGAAAAAGGTGCAAGAAAGGAAGATATAAAGCACCTGCATCCAAGGAGTCCTTCAACTTTTCCAAACATGCATAAAAGCCCTTTGTCTTTGGAAGTAACACGTGTTTCAGAATCGGAAGTCCATTCTCAGAAGCATACGTTTGACTACGAATGCACTTTTGTTCTCTGCGTTGTACATAATAAGTTGACAAAGCAGTCAATAACATTGTATCCACAAATCTGAAGCAGGAGTTAAGTTTAAACATAAACAACAAGAAATAAAGGTAAAAAAAAGAATAAAATGGGAGAAGCAGGTGATAGAGAAAAGTACGTGAAATCAGTGCCCTCTGGAAATACAGCGAGCCAGAGAGGATCTTGAAGATCTTTAAAAGACAACAGCATCTTGCACATCACTGACTCATCAGCCTCCCATTTCCTCTCCACGGGAATAAACTCCATGACATGGAATACCCATCCAAACACCGGCATTTTCATCAAGCTGCTCTTAAGAATATACCTAATCGCCCCCTCACGTCCCTTTCTCAAAGCAAGATCCCACAAATACATCCAATCTACCTCTGTTCTATGGTTAGCCATCAACAGCACCCGTTCCTTTGGAGGCACGACGTCCCCAGAGAACACCACCTTGGTCTTATTCAATTTCTCGAACCAGAATGGCCAAAGAGCAATCCATATCCCAAAAAAGAATGCAGTTCCATTCCTGCTGTGATGCAAACTGAAAAATCTCAAGGGAACAGCTGTCCAAAAGCCAAAAAACACTAACAGTACGAACGCTGTCAAGATTAGGATGATCAAACACAGAACGCCCCTTATAACTCTTAACGTAGTCAATGCACGGTGCCTTTGTTTCAACTTGGAAGTCGAGGATTCCATGAATTGAAGCAGTTAAAACTTCCAAAGTTATCAAAATGTGATGAATTCAGTCATAGTTTTCAGTTCAGTAACACAGATTCCATCAGAAGCTGCACGAGAATACTAAGAATTAGAATCTTAAATCACAATGCCACATGGAGTATTAAAAAAATGTGATAAATCCAATCATACTTTCCAGTAAGGCTTTTGTTCATTATCACCTTACCGACACCTTGAAAATCAGATCTAAGAATCTACAGATGCTGCAGATTGCATACAGTTAGAATCTTCAATAAAATAACAAAAAAAAAAAAAAAAGAATGGCAAAAGATTAAAACAGAGAAGGCTACACCATTCATCTATATCATATCAGGTACAAAACTAACGAACTTATTAACCACATAATCAGTCAGATAAATGAATATACCCAATTGAATTTGGGGGAGATCCAAAAACAGTAATAGTAAAGAGTAAAGCATAGGATTAACAATCGATTTCTCTCCCCCCTCGAACAAAATCAGACATGATGAATTTGAAGAAAAGATAAGGGGAATACGGTATTTTGGAAGAATTTCGCAAAGGAGATTTCAAGAGTGGCAGCTGAAGTCAAGTTCCCTTGTGGAAAATGCTGCTGCAAAGCAAATCTCTTTCCCTTTGCAACCAATCGAAATAAATTAGTTAGAAGGAAGGGGACAGTGATATTCTTTCCTTGTTTTTTATATATTCCTAATCTTTTAGTGTATATATATGGAGATGTAATCAATAGCTATTTTTTTAAAATTACTCTCTTCGTCCATAATAAATAAAGCAATTTGTGCATGACACGGGTTTTAATATAGATTGATAAAGTAAGAGAGAATGAGAAAAAGTAAGTGATAAGTAGTGTTAGTGGAATGATATATAGAATTATTATTTGTTGAAAACTCTCCATAAATGAACGTGCTCTATTTTTTGCGGACGGCAAAAAATGGTAATTGTGCTCTATTTTTTTTGGACGGAAGGAGTATTAATTTATTAACTCAGTAATGTAGGTGATATACAATTTTCTAAATAAAATACTAGGAAATAATTTAAGATTGAATAGTGAAATTATTTTGGTTGGAGGGGCTTAGCTATTACTAATTAACCCATGATTATCCTAAGGGCGTCTTTGATAAGCTAGTAATACCAAGATAGATAATTATATAGGGACATTTCTAATTGTTTGATATCATACTTAAGTTTAACTCAAAGCCCAATATAAGACAAGGACCCTCCCCAATCTTAAGTTTAATATACTATACAAATTTAGATAATTCATTTTCTATCAAACAACAATGAAAAAAAAATCATATCTTTGCATATCTTGACATGAAGCTCGTATTTCTTATCTTGTTTAACATATCTTCTCATATCTCATCTTTTTTTATCAAACGAGTCCTTATGATTGAGTTGTGGCCTATGGGAGTGAATCTCATAACCAAATGCACTGCATATTTAATCTCGAAATACAATCTTGCAAACCAAACACCCTCATAGTGTATTAAAAATGTTAATCCGAGGACATTATATGTCTTTGCCTCTTTGGGTTGACGCTGATATTTAAATCTCAACATGGACCCATAGGCCACATGTATGTCATTTAAATTTGCGTTGACATACTAATATTGTTGAGCTGACATTTTTAATATATTGGGTTAATAAATTAGCAATTTAAAAGAAAAATAGCAATGGATCGAACCTGTATATATGCATGTCTTTTATTTTATTGCGGATCAATTTGCTAACGATTAGAATTGAAGCTCACGCAATGCCTAATAATTTATAAATTGATTTAAAGCTTCTTAAAGTATAAATTTTACCAAAATATCATTTCTTAAAGTGACTTGAGTTCTTCTCCTGATATCATGTCGTTGAAATCGCATTTGAGAAAAGTCAGTAATTTGGAGCCTGACTTTGAGAAAAAAACAGTGGATTTCCTGCTTTTCAAAAATTTGTTCTAAGATTCATTATTTGATTTGTATAGTTTTTTCCGTATCAAAATATCTGATTTTAATTATATACTCAGTTCTTAGAGCTAGTGTGGTAGGTAAGAAGGGCTTTCTAAGATAAGAATCCAGATAGTATATCATGATATAATTAAGGTAAGATGAGCTTTTTAAGATAAGAATCAAGATAGTACAAGATAGGAATTTAATGTTGTTGTTTGATAAATTAGATAAAAACGTAAGTTAAATTGAAGCGTTTGATAGACTAGATTGATACATAGATTAGATTTGCATTGACATTTTTTCCCAAGTAATTAGTATATGATTTAATGCTCCATTCGTTCACGAAAAGTAGAAAACGATATAAATGACTAGGGATGTCAATCGGGCTAATCCGTTCGGGTTCGGGCCAGCCCATTCGGGTTGCCAGGCTATTTGGGTGCGGGTCATTCGGGTTATGGATTTTTCGGGTCATAAATTTTCAACCCTAACCCTAACCCGTCGGGTTTTGGGCTAACCCATCGGGCTATTCGGGCCTAAAAGCTTTCGAAAATAATCTCTCGTATCAAAATTTTCTTCTATAAAATGATTTTAAATTTTAGATACTTTTTTGTTTTTAGTTTATAATCATATTTCATAGTTTTCTTCAATAATACTTGAAAAGAAGCTTTTCATCTCGATCAACTACAATATAAATTAAAGCTTGTGTTCGTGTCATTATTATGACATTGTTTGTAACTAATTCTTTATGGAAATTAAAAATCATATCTTACATGAATCATTATTAAAATGATAAATATATTAAGATTTTGATGAGCTAGTTCTTAATTTTGTCTTGATTGGCTTTGGTGGTGGTAAGACACTAGTGGCAGATGATAGGACAGTGCAATAATGAGTTGAGATGGAACTTGAAAGCTGATATTGTGGGATCGAGTGGAAAAGTGTAGAATGAAGATTGAATAAGACTAATGATTGTGTAGAATGAAGATTAAGGATTCAAAAATATAAAAAACCCCTAAAACTTAATATTTTTAATTAAAACTCACAACCCATCGGGCCGACCCGCAACACGTTCGGGCCAACCCGTTTAACCCACCAACCCATTCGGACCAACCCGTTTAGCCCGTTTTGTATTCGGGTAAAAAAATTATAGCCCTAACCCGCTCATATTACCGGGTTGTTCGGGCCGGCCCACAGGTTTCGGGTTGAATTGACATCCCTATAAATGACACATGTTTTAATGTGGAATTGGTTAAGTTAAGTAAGAGAGAAATGAAAAAAAACAAGAGAGAAGTAATATTAGTTGAATGTGGGGTTCATATTATTAGTAAGAAAGAAAAAAAATAAGAGAGAAAAAAAAAATAAGAGAGAAATAGTGTTAGTGGAAAAAAGTAAAAAAAAAGTTGTTGAAAACTTTCATTTTTTAAATGTGCTCTATTTTTCGTGGACAACCAAAAATGACAAAAATACTCTATTTTTCATAGACGGAGAGAGTATATTTCATAGATGTTAAGAGATAAATTTTTGACAATTTACCCAACACGAATTCATAAAATTTCAAGACAAACTTAAGGTCATCCGCATCGCGTCTCGATGCGGGCTCTATCTCATCTTGAAGAGACGAGACCGCATCGAGACGGCGATGCGGCCTCCATCTCGTCTTGACGAGACGGGACATCTCGTCCCGTGTCTCCTTCCGAAGAGGCCGGCCTCGAGACGTCTCGCCACGCGCCTTGGTGACGTGGCGAGCTGTGGTTCGTGCGTGACGCCCACTTGCCGACCCGCGACTGGGCGTCGTTTATATCCGTTAAAATTGATTTTTTTTTTAAATCAGAAAAAATTAAAAAATTAAAAAAATATATATAAAAAAATTCCAAAAATTATACTAGCCGTTTATAGCCGTTTTTTTCAAATTTGTAATTTTTTTCAATTTTTTTAAAGCCTCCAATCACTTCTATAAATACCAAATCATTCCCACAAATTATCCACCATAAAAAACTCTCTATTCTCACTCAAATTTTTTTAATGGTGTGTTTTTTTATTTTTTTATGATTTTAATTATGTATTTTTAATTTTTTTAGGATTTTAATTATGTATTTTTTAATTTTTAGGCCTTTAAATTGTAAGTTTTATTTTATTTAATGAAGTGTGTTTTTATTAATTGAATTTGTTGGAATTAAAAATAAAAAATGAAATTGAATGAATAGTTAAGGGATGAGATGGTTAAGAGATGAAGGGATGCAGGTGATGTCTCTTAGTTAAGAGATGAGGTGAAAAGTATAGTGGAACCCATGAATAGTGAAGAGATGAGACGGTTAAGAGACAGGGATGCGGATGGCTTAAGTAGGCAATTGAGATGACCGACATAAATTCTAAAAGTAACATCAATGAGCTATAAATAGAAAAAATACTTCCTCCGTCCACAATACTAAGTTTAACTGTGCACGAGTTTTAAAAAATATGGTAGAATGCGAGTAGAAAATATTTCATACTTTTATATACTTCATTCGTCCACTCTGAGTGAATCATTTTCCTTTTAGGGATGTCCTACTCTAAATAACATATTTCTAAAAATAGAAACATCACTTCTCTCTTATCTTATTCTCTCCACTTAACTCACAAAACAACTCTATATAAAATCTTAGAGTGGGTTGGAGGGAGTGCTAGTTTTATAGTGAAAAGTGAGTAAATAAAGTTAGTGAAATGTGAGGTCCATTACCAAAAGTGGTTCAAAAAAAGTTAATATTATGATCAATGTTCAATCGGTCTGACTGCTAAGACTACTGACCGAACATAAATACATTAGCAAATATATATAGAGTATATATGTATGGGTTCCTCGTACAATGGTTATAGCATCATAATTCATTACTAAGACTGAATCTGCATCTTTAGATCTCGAGATGAATGAATAAGATTAAATTTCAAGCATTTGAATAAATAGTAGACAAAATATCAACAAATGGATAAGATCATCATTCTGTTATCGTATAATAATTTTTGTGGTTAAATTTAAATCAACAAGGTGTTTTACAAATATCAACACAATGACATGAGTATTTCAGCACAAGTACACGAAAATATCAACATAGTTTTATTGATATTGTACATGCATTAAATTTAAAATATTTGATGCATGTGTTGATATAAAACTGCTTATCAACATTTACGAAAAATTGAAATAAAAATTATCAAGTTTCATCCGAACATTTGCAATTGAGATCTCGTTAGAATCCTTATAATATTACCTTCAATTTGATACTTCCCCTAATCCTGAAAAGTATGAACATTTGATTTAGAATTAACGCATAATTGGTAAAGTAAAAGAGAGATAGATAGAAAATGTTTTTAAACTTACTTGCTCTATATTCTATTTTGGATCGTCCCAAACTATTTGCTCCAACTTTCTGGGAAAAATTTTTGTTTTTTCATTTATTTTTCTCTTTTCCTATTTTACTTTATTTTTGTTTAATTTTTAACCATTAATTTTCTTAAATCTAGTGTTAAAAATGAAATGCATTAAATAGCAGGGATTGAATTAACTACTCTCTCTTTTAACTTTTTAGAAATAAAAAATTTTAAAACATACAAATTTTAATGTATAATGAATAAAGTAAAATAAAATAAATAAATAAAATAATAATAAAAATAAATTTAATCTTATTAGAGAGAAAAATTATACTCTTTTTATCTCAAGATAAGTGAGCACAAATTTTTCGGCATAGGATTTAAGGAAATGGGGTATTGTTAGTAAAATGAAAAGTAAATAAAGTAGGATAGTTAATAAAGTAGAGAGAAAAAAGTAGGAGAGAGAATATCAAAAAGGTAAATGAGACACTTATCTTTGGAAATTCTAAAAAGAAATCATTTATGTTGGGATGGAGAGAGTAGTTCTGACTATGAAGAAAGCAAAATAAAAATAGTTTTTATTTATAAATTAGAACGAAATGAATAATAAAGTTTTATTATGTGGTGGCAAAATAGCCACTTACCAAAGTTGTTATTGGGTTGTGGATATAGTTAGCAACGGCCAACGAATTCATCACTCTTCAATCCAAATGAATTCTCTGAATGTGAAAATTGTATCCAAGATTGAGTTGCGAAATGACCTCCAATTGAGAACCCAGTTTTCACCTCTCAGAAATTCGATTCTCTGCAGTGTTAAAAATGGCGGCACTCTCACTCACACTCTCACTTTATACAGAAAGACTGTATTTTGTGAGCTCGGAACCTCTGAGACTAAGAAGAAGAGCTTGCAAGCGCCTATTGAGGCACCTGATCCCACTGGAGCTCCGCCCACAATCAAGACAGGCCGCCGTTCTTGGAAATTGAAGGGGTTCCCTAAAAAAGTTGTCTCAATCCTCTCCAATTTGCCTCTGGCTATTGCTGAGATGTTTGCACTTGCTGCTCTCATGGCTTTAGGTAATACTACTTGCTCTTTTCACATTTTTCTTTGCTCAATTTTGACTTAATTGCCAAAATATATGTTTGTGGTAGATTGACTATGCATAATCTTATGTAGCTTAATCAGTGGTGTTCGGTTTGCTAGATAAAATAGTAACGAGATATAATCTAGGATTAAGTTACGTGATTATTTTAGTTGGAGGGGGTTTTCTATGACCAATTATGGCAAGATTAAGATTGAGTTGTGGAATTCAATTCATGAACCAAACACACTACATATACAATCTTGCAAACCGAACAGCCTCGTAGTGCACTGAATAGGCAAACCTGGATATTGTTCTGCAGGAACGTTTGTTGAACAAGGCGAGGCGCCAAGTTTCTATTTTGAAAAGTACCCTGAAGACAATCCAGTCCTAGGATTCTTCACATGGAGGTGGATTCTTACCCTTGGCTTTGACCATATGTTTTCGTCTCCTGTATTCCTGGGAACCTTAATCCTCTTGGGAGCATCACTTATGGCTTGTACATACACAACACAGATCCCCTTAGTGAAGGTAGCAAGAAGGTTTGTTTTGTATCCAATCTTATAATTCTTGTCTCCTGCCCCTTTTCTATTCTTGAGAACATGAATGTTCGTTTGCAGGTGGTCTTTCTTACATTCGGCTGACTCCATTCGTAAGCAGGAATATTCTGATACATTGCCAAATGCATCGGTTCAAGATTTGGGTGTCATTCTAATGGGTGCTGGTTATGAAGTATACTTTTTCATCCTTGTTGTGTATTAAGTTCTATGTACATCACTGCTCACTCTACGCTACTCAACTGTCGTTTCAACATCTGCTCAAAACATCACAGATTACACTCAAATTTTATATTAGTAGTACTAAATTATGGAAGCTGTATGGTGGTTGTGCATAGATTGCTTGTGGTTTCTGTCTTGTTGAAAATGAGAGCCAATTTTTTCGTTGTTTTAGGTATTTCTAAAGGGGCCGTCGTTATATGCCTTCAGGGGGCTGGCAGGTAGGGTTGCCCCCATCGGAGTGCATTTAGCATTGCTGCTAATCATGGCAGGTGGAACTCTAAGCGCTGCTGGAAGTTTTCGAGGGTCTGTAACAGTTCCGCAGGGTTTGAACTTTGTCGTGGGTGATGTATTAGGACCGAGTGGATTTCTATCTACTCCTTCAGAATCCTTCAACACCGAGGTTCATGTCAATAGATTCTCGATGGACTACTATGAAAGTGGAGAGGTAGGCAAGCACAATTTTGAAGATAAAAAAGGTTAAAACTGTATATCTTAAATACTCTTTTTCTTGATTTCAGGTTTCACAGTTTTACAGTGATCTTTCACTCATTGATCTTAACGGCAAGGAGGTAATGAGAGAGACGATAAGTGTGAATCATCCTTTAAGATATGGCGGATTCACCGTATATCAGACGGATTGGAGTCTGTCAGCACTACAAGTGATGAAGGATGATGAAGGGCCATTTAATTTGGCTTTGGCGCCACTGCAAATCAACGGGGACAAGAAGCTCTATGGGACCTTCCTGCCTATCTCCGACACGGACTCTAGTAATCTTAAGGGAATGTAAGATCTTCTACTGGTCAGCCTATCATACCATTTTGTGGGATTCTCGTTGTTGATACACTGGATAACGCCTACTTCGTTTCTGATCTTCTTTTAGATCAATGCTAGCTCGAGATATGCAATCTATCGTCCTTTATGATCAAGAAGGAAAGTTCGCTGGAGTAAGACGGCCAAACTCAAAACTCCCCATTGAGATTGATGGTGTGAAAATCGTTGTGTTAGAGGCAATTGGCAGTACCGGCCTTGAACTAAAGGTAATGAGATGATAAGCTCTGGTCGAACACTGCACTCCTGTTATTTTTCCGTCTAAAGTTGTTTTGATTTGTCTCGTGCACAGACTGATCCAGGGGTGCCTATTGTTTACGCTGGTTTTGGTGTTCTCATGCTCACCACCTGCATCAGCTTTTTATCTCATTCACAGGTAAAATCAAGTATGCTTTTTTATTAGTAAAATCTTGCATCAACAATATGTTTCATCATAAAAATTTATACTACTACTAATTTTCTGGCTTATCAATAAAAAGATATGGGCCTTGCAAGACGGAACAACAGTGGTTATAGGAGGTAAAACGAATCGAGCTAAGGGCGAATTTCCCGAGGATATGAACTACCTACTTGATCAAGTTCCTGAAATAGTTGATTCAAAGCAACCCAAAAGTATGAGTGGCTAGTTTCAACCCATCATAAATGAGAAACGGAGCAAACAACATCGTTATGATTTATATAGATCGCACTCAGGTGAGACGTTTGCCTATTTTCGCTCCATTTTCATCTGTTGAGAGAGACTGTAAGAGGCTCGGCTCATCTCTCAACATCCGTGATCATATATAGCCTTGTAGTATAATATAGTAGTACATACATACATGGAGAAATAACAGATGTTTCGAAAAGGAAATGACTTAACTTTGTTGGGACAAACTAAAAAGGAATACGACTCAACTTTTATGGGACGGAGGGAGTGATATTTTTCCAGGACGGGGTGCTCTTCATCGAAATGTTAAGAATGTTTTTCAATGGATGTCAATCGAGCTTAGGGGTCAAATGAAAGAGTTGAATATATGACGAGGATGTGTGCATCACCAATATACTTATAACGTTATGATGCGTGTATTTATGTATATAAATATAGGATTGTGATCAATAATATCAATTCAGTCTTAAAACTTAAATGCCGAACAACATCATTATAAGACAACCTAGAGTTCATTATAATGAACTACAAACATATAATGAACTTCAGATTTTTAAATTATGCTAGATGATGTCATTGTTTTTAAATCTTTTAATTCCTTATACTCCCTCCGTCACACTTTAGGAGTCCCGGTTTACTACTTTTAGGCGTCCTACTTTAGGAGTCCCGGTTGGAATATTCCATTATTGGTAATAGGCCCCACATTCCACTCACCTTTTCCCACTCACATTTTATTATAAAACTAATATATAAAAGTAGGACCCACATTCCACTATTTTTTTTCACCAACTTTTCTTTATATTCTTAATACCCGTGCCGAACTCAACCGGGACTCCTAAAGTGGGACGGAGGGAGTAATTAACTACAAATAGAGTTGTAATGACCTTCGCATTATTTCATAATGATGTGTTTAATGTTTTGCGTTTAAAACAACCCAATAAATATAAGTACATTTGGAATTACATCTAGGGTGGGTCAATACGATATATCGTATCGAAAACGTTGTATCGTGTATCGTATCGAAAATATCGATATGAAAGAATTTCATATCATTATTGTATCGAAAGTTTTGATATATCGAACTTTAGATATGGATAATATCAATATCATTATCGTATCGATATTTCGATATATCGTATCGAAATTCGATATATCATTAAGAACGATATATCGAAATATTGTTATCGTATCGAATACCTGTATATCGAAAAATATAATTTCAAAATCGAAAAATAACACAAAAATTAAATGGATTTATATATATTTATAATTTTAAACTTCAATATGTATTGAATTTCAATATGTTTCGATATATACGATATATATCGTGTATTCGATATAAAACGATATATCGAAAATATCGATATATATCGTATATTCGATATAAAACGATATATCGCGATGTAAGGAAATTCATATCGTTATCGTATCGAAAACTTACGACACGGTATCGTATCGTATCGAAAATTCGATAATTTTTTGATATTTTTCAATACGATACAGGCGATATATCATTTTTCGGTATTTTTCACCAGCCCTAATTACATCTATACTCCTCCATTCGACCATTACTAACTGTTTTAATTTAGTAGTGGACGATATGAGTTTTAATGTGAAATTGATATAGTAAATTAGGGATAACGAGAATACTCCTTCATTCGACCATTACTAACTGTTTTAGTGGTGAACGATATGAATTTTAATTTGAAATTGATAAAGTAAAGTAATAACGAGAACAAGTGATTCAACTAATGTGGAGTAGTATATATCATTGTGAATAACACAATGACCACTTTTTGACTAATGAAGTATGAATTAATCCTATACGAACCATTGCAAGAAACTAATGAATTGCTTTCATTGAAGTTAATCGAAATAGTATCATCTTAAAAACAATAGTTAGGGCTCATTTGATAAGTGATATGGATATGCCTAGATCAATTAATAATCAAGATTTAGAGTCAAGTTAGAGAAAATCTTAATAACACACATTTGATACTCTAGTTAAATTTTTTTCTTATAAGCCTACTTTGTTTGGTAGGGTAGTGATGAAATCAGAAATAAATATGCAGTGACTTATTTGGCATCATCAAATCATACTTATTTATTGATTTTTCCTCGTCTTGTCTTCTTTGCGAAAAAAAAGTAGCATCACATTTCCTTTGTTATTTCTCAGGGAGTCTCCAAATCGAAATTGGTTGCTCTTTTTTGTGCATTGTTCTTTGTGGTAAACAAACCTCTGATATTGTTATTAGGTTGTTATTAGGTATTTAGGTTCCGTAAATAATACTCCCTCCGTTTCACTAAAGTTGAGTCATTTTACCATTTCGGGAAGTTTCATCATAGTTGAGTCATTTCCTTATATGGTAATTTTTTATACTTTCTTACTTTACTCTCTCTTATTTTATTCTCTCTACTTTATTCATTTTATACTTTATTCTCTCTACCCTTTTCTCTCTCTTACTTTTTTATCTATTTATTTAAAACACCCAACATTACTTTCTAAAATTCCGCGCCGAAAAGTTTCGCTTCAATTGATAGGATCTCGGCAACAATGATGAGCTAAGAACACACAAAACCACGTACACACAATGACAACGCAATCTATGAGCAATTTGAGAGTAAATGAGCTTTATTGAATTCAACGAAAGATGCCAAAGGAACACTTTAAGAAGAAAGAACAATAGGAATGAAAGTAACTACTATCTGCCTCGGATCATTGATCCTAGCCCAGCAACTCACACAATCGACGTCCTCTAGAATTAGTGGTCCCCCCTTTAAATATCCACCACTCCACCTCATCATTCTGTTTCATCAACACTCCACATGCCACCACACTCCCTCCATACGACCCCACACTCCTTTCATACGCTCATTCGGATATTGCATGAGACTTTATTCATCATTTACGTAGCATGATTAGGCGCATGCGTCACCGATGACGTTGCATGCATACGTCAGCTCTCACGAAATGCATGCAACAATGCCCTCCTCTTAAGGTTCCTTGTCCTCAAGGAACCAAGGGAACTGCTCTTTGATTACGTCGGCGAACTCCCACGATGCATCCGCCGGTGAACACCCCGACCAGTGGATCAACCATTATGCAGTCGCCGCATTGCGCCGCTTGACCAATTTCCTCTCTAATATAGCCAAGGGAACAACATCATTGATATGCGACACAGTAGGAAGATCTAGAACAGGACCAGTTGGGGCAGAGGCCGGCTTAAGAAGGGAAATGTGAAACACATCGTGAATGGCCGATGATGCCGGTAAGTTGAGCTTATAGGCCACTTCACCCACCTTGTCCACCACCTGATAGGGACCAAAAAACTTCGGCTCGAACTTATGGTGCTTCCCTCGGACCGACGTTTGGCGGTAATCTTGCAGTTTAAGCCAAACCCAATCCCCGATAGAGAATGCTCTGTCAACGCGGTGTTTGTTGGCCTGCTTCCTCATCCGATCAGCAGCCTTTTGCAAATTCCGTTTCAGTATAGTCTCCTCGCGATCTCGAAGAGTGATATCAACCGCCTCAACCCTCGAATCACCCGGCAGATAGGGAATGTGAAGCGGAGGGGCATACCCGTACAACGCCTCGAAAGGGGTCATCTTGATACTCGAATGAAATGAAGTGTTATACCAGAGCCAATTGGCCCAAGTGTTCGGCCTCTCTCCCACCGAGCAACGTAAGTAACATTGAAGGCATCGATTTACCACCTCCGATTGACCGTCGATCTCGGGGTGGTAAGCTGTGGAATATAACAGCTCAATCCCAAGGAATGCAAATAGCTCCTTCCAAAAAGTTCCCATAAACACTGACCCCTGTCACTCACAATCCGCGATGGCAGCCCGTGCAGCTTGAATACAGAGTTGAACAAAGCTTCAGCCACGGTCTTTGCAGTAAAAGGATGGGCCATCGCTATGAAATGGGATAATTTGCTCAACCGGTCAACCACCACGAAGATGGTATTTTTACCCCGCGAAGTTGGAAGCGCCTCGATAATATCCATGGTAAGATCGGTAAAGAGTCCCACCGGCTGAGGCAGTGGTTGTAGTAATCCGGATGGAGGTGTGTTGCTAGCCTTGAACCTTTGACACGTCACACATACTCGCACAAACTCCCGAACCTCCCTTAACATCTTCGGCCAATACAACACTGAGGACAAGCGTTTATAAGTAACTAAGGCACCTGAGTGGCCTGCCAAAGCAGAGGCATGAAAGAGAAATAGAATCTGAGCCTTAAGCTCTAAGTCATTCCCAACCACCAGCTTCCCATACCTCCTCAAGTCACCGTTCTGCCAAGTGTATTTAGTGTAAGAATTGGACGGATGCTCCTTGCTCTTAATAATAGTTTGAGCCTGAGAGTCCCCCAACCATGACTGATGAATTTTCCCCACCAGCTCCACTGGAATGATACAAGAAGTGAGGGCAAAGAGCATAATTTCAGGAACCCTTGAGAGAGCGTCAACCGCCGAGTTCTCCACTCCTTTATTATACCGAATCTCATAGTCAATGTGCATCAATTTTGCCATCCACGCTTGTTGAGTTGGCGTGGTTAAATTCTGCTCGAGTAAATACTTCAAACTTTGGTGATCCGTGAGGATGACGAATTTCCTACATTGGAGATAGTGGTACCATTTCTTAGCCGCCAAGAGAATCGCGAGCAACTCTTTTTCATAAACTGAGAGGGACTGATACTTGGGAGATAGAGCCTTACTAATATAAGCCACGGGGTGTCCTTCTTGCATTAAGATAGCACCAATACCGACCCCTGAAGCGTCTGTCTCCACAGTAAAGCCTTTCGCAAAATTGGGCAGAGCTAAAACAGGGGCAGAAATCATAGCAAGTTTCAGCTTATCGAATGCTCCTTGTGCCTCCGGGGTCCACTTGAAAGTAGGATTTTTAATCACCTCAATTAGTGGCTTAGTAATGGACCCATAGCTTTGCACAAACCGACGGTAGTATCCGGTTAACCCCAAAAAGCTGCTCACTTGCTTAACCGTTCTTGGCTGCGGCCAATTCCGAACTGCCTCCACCTTCCCTTCATCCGTCGCCACCCCTTCCTTGGAGATCACGTGCCCCAAATATTCTACCGATTCACACCCAAAGCTACACTTCGATTTCTTGGCGAAGAGATCATCATCTGTTGTATAACCAAAGAGAGATGTTGTATATGCTCCTCCTGAGAGCTGCTGTAAACCAGTATATCTTAAAAAAAACAAGCACAAACTTGCGCAAGAACTCTCTGAATACAGTGTTCATTAGACTCTGAAACGTAGCGGGAGCATTGGTTAAGCCGAAAGGCATCACGAAGATCGATCTTGGAGAACCATCTGGCCGACCCCAACTCATCCAACAGCTCTTCAATGACGGGAATGGGATATTTGTCCTTGATTGTAATCGCATTTAGCCCACGATAATCCACACACTGTTAGGATTGGTATACTGAAAAGCATATTTCGAGCATGTTGCACGGATAGAATTGCTTGTATACAATAAATTCTACAATCCACTTTTAACCCAAGGCGAGAAGAAGTAATTTTATCGCATTGATGTTAGCTTGTGCATTTATAAGATGTTTCTCAAACATTTAAATGTATAAGAAGCAATCAAGTCTAATTTTTCTACATAGTAGACTGGTCGTGAACGATGTTCACAGAAGGTGACGCAGTCGGTCCTTTGTAGAAGAGAAATAGAATTTCACAACCTAGATAGGCTTTGGCTACCTATCGTGAAAGGTTGCAGTGTCAGTCCGCATGTTTCCTTACCTTAGGAAATAAACGACACTGGTGTGGTATAGCACTGAATGATCTAACAGTTGAGATAAGTCTTTCTTGCTATTTACTGAAAGACGAGGTCTCGGTGATTGTTATTTCTTAATCATTGTTGACATAACATTGAGCATACGATATTGATTATGCACTACTTTGATTTATCAAATGGTGCGGATTTTTCGCAATCCAAGAATCCTGATATCTTGGGTAGTGGTGATCAATGTCTAGAGGTGCTAGTATTGTTAATGCAATGAATCGTGTGCTGGGTGAGTCCAGTTTGATAATATCATCAAGAGGTGTTCGAAAAAGGTTTTATTATTCAGAATACCGGCCGGTTGGAATTTATTCCAGAATAATAAATAAAGATTTTGAACTAGACAACTCTTGGAAAAAGATTTTAATTAATTAAAGTCAAATAGCAGACTTAAATTAATTAATGGATATTTATATCTTAAACACGAGAAATAATAAATTAAAAAGGTAAAGCCCAGATTACTCGTAATTTGGGATTGGACGGGCAGTCAATATTATTTTACTGTAGTGGCTGATTATAATATTCTGTTGGACTTGTATTAAATTGGGGCTCAATTTAATTAGTAAAAGTCCAACGGGTTTGGCCCAAGTCCAACCTCCATTGATCCCTAATCTGGCCCATCATAACTTTATATAAAAGGAGATTAGAAAGAAGATTAATTAATTTTTAATTGATAATTTTCGTTCTGCTCTCTGCAGTGAACGTTTTTTTCCAGTTCTCTCCAGATCTGAAATTCTATCTTCTTTCTAGTCAAGTCCTTTAGATTCTGACAAGCTTTGCCCACTCAAAGGTCATTATCTGAGTTTGGGATACAGATTAGAAGGTTCGTGGTTGAGTACGAAGATCATCACGTGGAGAAGGCGCAGGCAATCGACGATTCTTTGGAGAATCAGATCGGTAATTTTAAACCGTAGTAATTCATGAATTAGGGTTTTAATTCCTTTTACATGAATTATTTGTGTTCTTGAATGCAATTTGATTGTTTAACATGTAGATAATTAATCCCATAATCGGTCAAATAGATCTGTAGATCTGATTTATTTGTGTATGCATGACTTCCGCTGTGCAAGGGGCACCAATCCCCAGCAATTGGTATCAGAACCAATTTTTGGCTCTGATTATGTGGATTAATTTCATGTTATTGGAATTTGAATTGCTTGAATGCACTTGACTGAGAATTTGAGCTTCGATGTTGTGTAATTGTTTGTTTCAATTGACGACGTCGGAAAGGAGAATCGCACGCTGCATAAATTGGGTGAATCGATGCATTTATTTTGTGCGATTCAATTTTGTTATCATTACGTGAATATAGTGTTTTGATTAATCATTATTTATGGTTAGTAATCATTACATAGTTTGAAGATTTGATTAACTTTCATCCAAATCTTTTTGAGAATTGGAGAATCAAATCACACGTTGTGGCAGCAGCATGTTCGTCTCCAGTAGAGCAGGTTGTGCGCATAGCGAAGGCAGCGGACTGGGCTAGCTGGTGGCTTGGTTCGGCGACTCCTTCAGATGACCAACCAAGCAGCAATCTAGCTGGCAATCCAGTAGAGCATGTTCGTCTCCAGTAGAGCAGGTTGTGCGCATAGCGAAGGCAGCGGACTGGGCTAGCTGGTGGCTTGGTTCGGCAACTCCTTCAGATGACCAACCAAGCAGCAATCTAGCTGGCTGCCCAAGTGGTCAAGCTTGGCAGTGTCTGGCGTACGCAGATGCAGCAACCGCGAATTGAGCAAGCTCCGGCCTAGGGCTGTTTGGGTTCAGGCTGGACAGTTTTAATTTCAGCCGAGAGCAGCCAAAGAAACTGCCCAGGCGGTCCGATCAGCGGCTTTAATGGGTGCAGTCTGAGTGCGAGCCCGGTGGCGGTTTCCGGGTTCGTGTGGCTGCGTTGAAAATTTCAAATTTAGTTAGGGTTTTCTAAAACCTAGGAACTAATTTGGAGAAAATTCCCTAATTAGTTAGGGTTTCCTAAATCCTAGAAACTAATTTCGGATTGATTCAAGATATAATTTTGAATAAGATTTGAATATATGGATTATCTAAAATAAACAAATTATGGATTAATTAAAATTTTATTCTTATTTTATGGATTTAGATAGATTAAATTCTATCTAGATAAATCCTAGATAAATTAGGATAATAGTAATTAATTTTATTTTGTCTTATGGATTTATATAGATTTAATTCTATGTGAATAACTCCTAGATAGACTAGATAAAATAATTAACTATATTTGGATTTTATCCTTATTTTATGGATTTAGATATATTTAGTTTTTTTTTTTTTTTTTTTTTTTTTTAATGAACACCTTCACGGTGGAGGGTTGAGTAGGTCCCTCATCCCATATATATCATGTAAACAAAAGCGGTACAACGACCATTCCCAAAAGTGGAAGGCCCAAAGTGCAACGAATTACAACCCAAACAAAAGAAAAATCAAAATCTAAAGCTAGGCATGCCTAGCCGATCAAGTCTCGCCAAGGCTCTTGCCCGGGACGGGATAGCACTCCCCTCAAATCTCTCCCGCGACCAGCTGTCTTTTCCCATTGAGGCCAAAAAATCTGCTACTTTATTGCCTTCTCTTCGGATGAACGAAATTTTCCATTGAGTCTCCCTCAACTCCAAACGAATCCTAGCCATTGTATGCCTTACCCCTGCTGGTCCCAACTGATCTTTGCTCAGGAGTTTACACATAACCTCCGCATCAGATTCAAGCCACAGTTTACTACCATGCCTCTTAGCCAAAATAATTCCTTCTAGCAAGGCTTCTAGTTCAGCTTCCAAGCCCGAAGAAGCCACGACTGGAGCACAGAAAGCTTCCAGTGTTTCGCCCAGGTGGTTCCTCAAAATTCCTCCCCCTCCGGCCCTGCCTGTTGCTCCCACAAACGCACCATCTGTATTAAGCTTCAGCCATGGCCAATCGGGAGGTCTCCACTGCACTTTTTCCATCCTTCTTGGTCTACTCTTTCTGATCTGTTCCGCCATAAAATCCACCTTCGGATCACATCCATTCCATTGATCTGGTCCAAGTTTCCCTGCCAGAACCATGTTTCTCAATCGCCATTCGACTCTTTTGCACACATTTTCAACCTTGAAGGTCTTTTCGCGATGAACGCACCCGTTCCTCTCCGTCCAGATATACCAGAAGATCAGGCAAGGGATTAGAATGCAGATATGATGATTCTGCTTACCTGATGTGTGTCTCTGCCACCACCTCAACCGACCTTCTATGCTGTGTCCTTCTCTAACAAAATCTGGGGCTTTAGGGAACCATTTTGAGAAGTGATTCCACACTCCAGTAGCTGCCTCACCATTCACAAAGAGATGCAGTCTTGATTCCACCTTTGGATTCAAGCAACATCGACATTTAGATGCGAGGGAGACCCCTCTCCATTGAAGTTTTTCATCCACGGGGATTCGGTTAGCTAAGAGCCTCCAGAGGAAAATCGAGACTGTAGGACTGATGTTTTTGCCCCAAATAAATTCATAAACTTCCAGCTTTTCCCCTCTGTGTCTTATCCATTCCCATATCGATGCTACTGTGAAGTCACCATGTGGGGTCAGAGTCCATCGAGCAATGTCCTTCTCAGCTGGGTTAATTGGCACTCGCAGAATGTCCTCGCTCACTTCCCCCGGGATCCCCCATTCCTCCAACAACTTAACAATTACCTCCTCCATCCATCCGGAATCTGACCAAAAATCTTCCAGTCTTGCAAATTCTGGAACTCCAGATCTTGAGCTTAAGGATTTGATTGAATGGTCCTTTAGCCAAGTGTCATCCCAGAAACTAATTTTACCATCACCCACCATCCATCTGATCAGTCCTTGACACTTGATCCCAGCCTTGAACATCCTTCTCCAAGTGGGACTGAACCTGCAGGAGCGATAAATGTTTAATGTTGAGGTAATCGACCAGTATTTTCTATACATATACTCTGCCCATAAAGACTTCCGCTCCCGGAATCTCCACCAAAGTTTGTAACTATATGCTTCCACCGTATCTGCCATGCATCGTATGCCAAGGCCACCTTCCGAGGTTGGTCTACAAGCATCTTTCCATTTAATCCAGTGGGTTTTAGCCGTTGTGTCACATGAGCCCCAGAAGTATCTGGCCAAAACCTGTTCCATCATTCTGATAGCCCCTTTCGTAGGCTCTAGAACTTGAAAAATGTGCACCGGTATTGCTTCAAGGACACTCTTGATTAAGGTGAGTCGGCCTCCAAAGGAGAGGTGTTTATGACACCAGCAGTGGATCCTCTGGGAGATCTTATTGCGGAGAAACATGAACAAGCTCGTCTTCTTTCGTCCTTGAAAAATAGGAATCCCCAGATAGGTGCAAGGCAAACTGCCTTGTTGAAATCCTCCCTCTGCCGTAACCCCTACTGCCCACCTGTCATGTTTTTTACAAATGTAAAAATTACTCTTTGCCTCATTAATTTTCTATCCCGAGACCTCCATATAATGCTTGAGACAGCCCATGACTTTCCGGATAGATGCTCTTTTGGCTTGCGTAAAAATAATGATATCGTCCGCATATGCAAGATGTGAGACACTCATTGAATACCTAGCAGTACAAAATCTCATATCTTTATTTCCAAGAATTAGGCGATCCAAGGATCTAGACCGATAGTCAGCCGCTATAATGAATAAGGAGGGGGAGAGAGGGTCCCCTTGTCGTCGGCCCCGAGTGGATTTAAAGAAGCCCGCTGGCGCTCCATTTATCAGGATCGAAAACCAACAGGAGCTTACACACCTCTCGATCATCCCTAACCACCTTTCCGAGAAGCCCATCTTCCTTAAGACTTTTAAAAGGAACGGCCATTGAACCCGGTCATAAGCCTTAGCCATATCCAATTTAAGGGCCAAATTTGGCGAGGGGTTACATTTCCAAAGCTCATGGAATATCTCCTTAGCAAGCAGCACATTATCACTTAGAAGTCGTCCTTTGACGAAGCCACTCTGGTTCGGGACAGTGAGGGAAGGGAGCAGAGGCGCCATTCTCATTGCCAGAAGCTTGGATATAATTTTATTTGAAACATTGCACAAACTTATCGGCCTGAAATCTGACCATTTGGTGGGGTTCTTTTTCTTTGGTATCAAAATGATCATGGTTGCTGCTACTCCTCTCGGCATTGTGAATCCTTGGAAGAAATCTAAGACTGCTTTAGTAACATCATTACCCACGATATCCCAACAACATTGGAAGAAGAGTGATGAAAAACCATCGGGCCCTGATGCACTATCCGCATTTATTTCAAACACCACTTTCTTTACTTCTTGTTCTGAGGGAAGACTTTCCATAGCTTCTCTGTTAAAATCTGGGGGCAGCGAATTCAGGATATCCAGGTCCGGTTCCTCTAGGCGATCAATGTCAGAAGTCAGCAAGTCTTGGAAGAACTTGACAGCCGAGGCTCGGAGTTCTTCGTCCCCTGAAATAACCTGACCATCTTCCTCCACAGAGTGTATTCTAGACCTTGCTCTTTTTTGCTTGACCCAACCCTGAAAGAACTTAGTATTTCTCTCCCCCTCCACTGTCCATCGAATAGCTGCCTTTTGTTTCCAGAAATCTTCCTCCATTCTCATCCTTAGGACAAGCTCAGCTGCCGTTCTATTCATTTCCGACCTCAGCTTTGGTGATTGTTCTTGTTCAAACCTCTTCAGCGCTTCCTGAGCCTCTATATCAGCCTGCTTAACCTTCTCAAAGACATTTCCAAACACATTTTTATTCTACCACTTCAAGCTTTTTAGTTGCAGATTCAACATGCCTTGTGCCCCAGTAGGTTCTACCCAGCTTCTTTTAACCATGTCATGAAAATCTTGGTGTCTAACCCACATGTTTTGAAACCTAAATGAAGGCCGGATTGGGGGGCCTGGAAATTGGCATTGAATGAGCAGGGGGCCATGGTCCGACATCACTCTTGGAAGGTTGGTGACTCTTGTTGCTGAAAATAAGTCCATCCATCCCTCTCCGATCAACACTCTATCCAGCTTTTCAAGTGTACTTCCTCTGGCCCACATGAACTTTGCCCCATCTGCCTCAAGGTCCAGAAGTTGGCAATCATTTATAGCATTTGCAAAGTCCAGCATCTCCCTTGTTTTCTTTGTTTTGGATCCCTGTCTTTCTTCCTCCGAGAGAAAGATATTAAAATCTCCCCCTACGAGCCATGGAAGACCTTCCATTTGAGCAGCAAGCTCCCTAAGCTTATTGAAGTGGCCTAGGTTCTTGGTCCTCGATGGTTTCGCATATGGAATTGGAGTGTATTCCAACTGATCAGGAAGAGATTCCCGACCCAGCTGAGTCGTTGATACGACGACCGAGACCTGACTTCAAACAAATTTCCTCAACCCACTTTTACTGATTAGTATAGCGGAGGTAAGGGTCGAATCCCACGAGGATGGACACGTTTAGATAACTGTGGTGACTTTCCTGGGTGTTTGGTTAGCTACCACGCTTGGGTTGAGATTTACCTAGACAGGAAACAAAGGTAGTACTCTACTGACTAGTAGGCGCAAAAATAACAGACATGTGGGAGTGTTCGTGAGAATGGGGAAGAAGGTGTATCAGAGACATATGGGAAGTGGACAGTTACTAAAAAGGGAAAATTAGGTAACAAGGTGTATCTGATGGCTGGGGCTTTCTGACAGATCTGGGCAGTACATCTGAAAAGCAGGGAACAAAAGTAAAAGTAACTTAAAAGTAAAAGTGGACCAATTAAAGTTGATTTTGACGTTTTCTTCTTCACCAAGTATTGATAGAATTTAGATAAACACAAACACCATGACTGAACTTCAGATTCACAAATTCAAACTTAAGATCCATCGATTAAAATGCTTAAACTTAAGTTAAACGGTAAACTGCAACTTTTACTTCTACTGACTGACATGCAAGGTGGTAATCACGGCGCAGAAAAGAAACCCATGCACGAAAATTTGGCTAACTTAGCTACAACTTCAAATCAACAACTCCCGACTAGAAAACACTTAGAAATTGAAAGCAATAACTAAATCTAACTTCCCTAGGAAGAATGAAGCAAACTCAAACCAAAGTGACATGCGAAATAGAAACTTCATAATGTAAAAGCTGGAAATTAACAAAGTACTTCAAAAGAGCAACAACGATGAGTGTTTGCAAATAACTAGCAATGAACAAAAGTAAACTTTAAACTAAGAAAGCGATTAAGATTATTTGTGCCACTTCGGGCGATGATACTACTATACTACTGCGATAACTGGCTGGAAGGGCGAACTGATGACTTCTCCGGCAGACTCTTGGACGTCAAGTGACCATGGCTGTGGCGAGGAACGAGAGGTAAGATAATGCTGAAGGATGGATCTTCTAGAGAGAATTCTACTAAGTGTGTTTTTCAAACTCCGAGCCGAACTTCTTCTCTCTCTCCAAATGGCTTCTTTTATAGGGAGGCTTGCCCTTGCTTTTAGGGTAGACTTCTCCCGCATTTTGACCTTTTTGCCCTTGTAAAATAATCATCCCAGCTATCCTCCTTCTCCATCTCGAGCCTTTTCTCTGGCATGCATTCTGGTCAGTATCGCACCCTTCTAGTTCCCTTTTCACTTGCGTCACACGAATCGTCACCTACTGACTTGGATCCTTCAATCCTGCACACTTAAGCAACTGTTTTGCAGATAATACATGTATTTCACGACATACTGACCAGTAACCAAGGCTTAGAATACGACTTATCACTTATCCCACAGAGGCTTCCTACCTTCCCTACAACACTTTCCATACACCACCGACAAGTGCAAAGGTGCAACGAATATACCTGAGGAGATGCGAGCATGTAACACTTGCTCCGAGATATTCCAATCTTCCACTTCCATCCCATTTTCTGTAAACAACCAAATTTGTCCATTGTCATTTGTTCCTTTGTAGTTAAGCCCAAATATCCTGCCGAAGAAGTCCGGGTTTGGTTGAGTCAGTGGCTCAATAACAGCCATGATCGAAATTCTGTGAGATTTTATCAAATATTTGATGGCGCTCTGTGAACTTTTGTTAGCTACACCCCGAGCATTCCATATTAGGATGTTGAAAGACATATCAAACCAGCTGGGTATCTCCTGAGGTCTCAAACCTCCCCTTCTTAGCCGAGCCTTCAATCATCAGAGAAAGAGGAGCTAAGTCATCAGCCTCCCTTTTTTCTAGTATCTTTTCCCCTTCCAGGCTCTCCAGATCCTCCTGCTCATCCTCCGGGTTCCAATCTTTCTCATCTTCATAGATTTCATTATCAAAATCACCATGAGGCAGCCTTTTAAAGAACTTTGGGTTAGCGAGAGAACTTTGAGATACCCCCCCAGGCTCCACCAAAGACCCCTTCTGAGAGTATGGCTCCAGTTCTCCATACACCTCAGCTATGTACCCTCCCGATCTCCCACCATACGTCCCCTGAAAAGACCTTCTCCACCCTCTTCCTCAATCAAAAGAATAGGATCTTCCCATTCCCCTACCTAACCCCTTGCCCCTGACACCTCCAGCCCTCTCTCTCCTACTCCAGTAGGTTTGAAAGCCTTCCTCCATCTCCACAACCGAAGAGCTCCCTGTTAACCCCTTCTCCCCTACAATAACATCAGGTACCAGATTTTGTTTTACTATTTGGGGATCAGTGTGCACACCCTCCATATCATCTTGTTTCTCATTCTCTTCCTTCTCACATCCTGTTGTTTCCATTTGGCTTGCTGTGTATTGTAGTCTTTCTTTGCTGGCTTTTCTTTTTTCCCACTCGCATAGCAAGCCTCCAAAGAATGACCCACATGTCTACACTCTTGACAATATTGTGGGATTTTATCCCATATGACCCTTTGCCTTATTTCTCTCCCTTGAATAATTATTACAATCTCATCAGGGGGTGTTTTGGAGATATCAATTTCAATACACAACCTTGCAAAAGATAGTCGTTTTTTAGAAATAGTGTCCTGATGCACCTGGATTGGTGTGCCCAATAAGCCCCCTATGGCAAACAAAGCTGATTTCTCAAATAGATGTATTGGCAGCCCTACTAAGTTGCACCAGATAAACGCTATTTGGGACTCAAATAAAGGATCAAACTCCGGTGTCCACTTGAACACTCTCATGGGGTGTCTATCTATAAACCAGACAGGCATACCATTTGGACCACTCAATAGTTTGGCATAATCTGCTATCACCTTAAACTGCACCAGGATGTGTTTAGCATTAATGTAGCTCCAAGTATACTCTCCTACTAGCTTCATTCCTTGTAGAGCCTTTTGGATTTGATGTGCCGATGGAATGGAATGTGAGAATTTCCCCACCACCGCATGGCCCAGCTTCTCAGCAAGGAAGGTTGTATCAGACCCAGAGAAATGGATGGAAGGTAGGCCTGAAGTTTCCCCCACTATCCCAATCTTTTTAATCTTATCCGGTTCAAAGAAAGTTGGGCCCTTCTCTCTGGATTTCATGATATCAGCAATCGACTGCCAAGTCTTAACCCCCTGTTTACCTCCTATTCCACCCTCCTTATTGACCTGGGATGTGGAACCAGAGCCGTGTTGTATTGGGATGCCCTCCCCAGTTCGAACCTCTTCTGGCCTCTGGTCCCCTTTTCCCTTCTGTCCAGCCGCCGAAGTTAGGACCTCTTCATGCCCTCCCCAGTTCGAACCAAAGCCGTGCTGTATTAGGGCCCCTTTGTTCTTTCCAGACCACAACAGCTCCTTACTAAGAAGAGGAAATTCTTCCGTTGAGAGTGTCTCCTTTGGGAAATTATCTTGCAGCTTTGCCCATTTACCTCCTTCATGACCGTTCCCAATCTTCATACAGCTTGTCCCAGTCTCCGGGGTCTTTTCCTTAGATAGAAAAGCTATATTCTGCAGTGGTTGTGCCTCACATAGGTCTAGCACAAGATCTGTTTCAGATGAGATCAGAGCCGCCTTATTTATCTCCACCATTATCGCCTCAGAATGCTCCGGTGGACTCTCAGCTGACACCATACCTTCCTCATCTATCCGGGTTCCTTGTGGCATATCATCGAGCACTTCATCTGCAGGAGATAAACCTGTCGAACCCTCCTCTCGACAACCAACGATTTTTCCCTCCACCACAGCCAAACCCTCTCCGTTTTCCAACACCACATCAGTTTCATTACCTTCTGGAACAACCACCAGAATTTTACAATCCCTACCTCCCAGCGCCTTCTCCCCCTTCCGAGTTTTCCGGCCAGAACCCTCCCAACCCTTAACTCCCGGCTGTCTCAGATCCTTCGCTCGGAGGCCACCCCTTCTCATCTCCGCCATCCTCAACAAAGGTGATTTAGGCATCGATTTCACAAATCGTCCTCGAGAATTGGAAGATCGCAAGGACTTCTTCCTCGCCGAATGCCTGGGTTTAGGCGATTCAGAGACACCCCCATCTCTCCCGATCAGACACTCTAGCTCCTCCTGTCCCGACTCCGAATTCTCCACCAGGTCTCCACTCTCCTGAGTCCCCTGCAAAATCCCCAAATCTGCCATACCCAGACCCTTCTCACCTCCCAGAGGGCTAGTAGGCGGAGGCCGAAGGGTCCCTAGATAAACAACAATAAGACAACCAGATATATTTAGTTATATCTAGATAAATCCTAGATAAATTTGGATAATAATTAATTTTATTGTCTTATGGATTTATATAGATTTAATTCCATGTGAATAAATCCTAGATAGACTAAGATAAATATTAATTATGTTTATCCATATCTTGTAGATATTGATAGATTTATATCTATCTAGAATATATCTTAGTAGATTTGGATAGTTAAAATCCATGTTTATCTTTTTCTTATGGATATTTATAGAATTAATTCTATTTAGAAAATATCCTAGTAGATTTAGATAATTAAATTTATCTCTATCTTATAGATATTAATAGATTTAAATCTATTTAGAATATATCTTAGTAGATTGAGATAATTATTAATCCAGTAATGTTATTATCTTTTGGGTTTAAGATAGATTTAGTTCTATCTAGTTAAATCCTATCTGAATTAATTAATATTAATTCTAGTTTATCCTAATTGTGGATATAAATAGATTTATTATATTTAGAAAATATCCTAGATAAATTTGGATAAAGATAATACAAGATAATCCTTATCTAATTGGATTTTGATAATATTAGTTTTATCCAGTATAAATCCAAATAGAGTTGATATATCCTAGTTTCTTATTCTAAATATTCTAAGATTTGTTTAATCTTAGAATGATTGGATTTTATCTTCATCTTATGGATTTAAATATCCTAGTATGATTTAGATAATGATAATCCAAGATCAGTTTTATCTTGAATTTTAGAATTTGATTTGATTTTTATAAAATCTAGAATAATCCTAAGTGGATTTAGATAGATTAAATTCTATCTAGGTAAATCCTAAATTAATTTGGATAACCTTTATCCAAGATAAATTTATCTAATCCGAAAATTTTATTTTGGAATAAGATAAGGAATTAATAATTTTATTAAATCTCCCTAGATTTATTAAATAATTTAAATAATTATCAAGTGTGATTAATTACCATGGATTAAATGGATTTATCTATTTATTTGGTGTTAATCTGCTCTAAGTGGATTATCTGCCTTATCCGCTTAATTGATAATTATGCAAAAACCATGTTTAAAATGACTAAGCGATAATTACAACAGTGTGTTGTATATGGTCTCCATAAATTGGTCTATATATGAAGCAGTTTCTAATATTATCGCGACTCACCTTAGTGGGAGCAATAATCCTACGAAATAGCAAGTTCATTAGATTAGACTTCTTAACAGTAAATTGTTTAAACTAGAAGCATGTTTCTAATATTATCGTGACCCACCCTAGTGGGAGCCATAATCCTGTGAAATTGCAAGTTCGTATGTTTAAACATATTTATGAGATAGCTATGGAATTCTGTTAGTGGCGTACAACCTTCCCTAGAAGGAGTATCAAAACAGAAATGAAATTCCTAGATGCAAATATTTATGGTAAAAGCTTAGGCAATATTTGGCGGCCATGCCACCTTAGTGGTCTCTGGACTATTCGTCGATATTGTGATCAGGAAATTGTTGGAATCCGAATTTGTATGACCTCCCTAGAGGCATACTTATTTTGGTTTTGGCAGTTGCGAGATACATAAATTGTTTTGTGGTTGTTTGCAATTATGTATCAAGCATATTCTGTGATAAATAGTTTTATTTCTTCTCAGCCAAATTCTTAATAATGTCTGCGAACCTTAAAGAAATCAAACTCGAAGGCCAAAATTATGTAGACTGGAAATGTAAATGGATAAGATTCTCATTGCTGAAAACTTAAAGTTTGTATTCACCAATTCATGTCCTCTATTTCCTTGACAAAATTCTATAAAGAAAGTTCAAGAATGCATTTTATGCATGTACTTGACAAGTTCTTTGAGATAGAAGGTCAAACTACTTTCTTTTAAGTAGTAAGACACGTCTTGGTTTCTATTGATGAAAGAGGAATATCCAATAAGACGATGTCCAGATTCTATTGGAATATCCACGAGAGAGAGAATATTTTGAGGAATCTTCTGATCCAGTTACTCAAATAGTTTCTACACTCAGTTCTTCGTCCAATGTAATAGGAAGTGATAGTATGAAGGTTGTTACTTAAAAGTTGGAAGCCTTCTACATGATATTCACTTTATTACTAATAGAGGAAGATAACATGATAGATGACAAATTCGTTAAAGCTACATCTTTCCTATGTCTTAGTTCAATCGAACAGAAGACTAGCAATGGAAAGAGGGAAGAGCTGAATTGTCATCAATGCCTGCTGAAAGCAAGAAAGGAAAGATAAATTAGGTGAAAAGGCAAAGTGAAGATGCATTGTAAGTCGGATTGACCTCTTCTAAAGAAGGACTATGACTTAGATAAAAATGTAACTTCTAAAGGAGAGATCTTAATCCAGTTGGGCAGTTGTTGCAGTGGGAGCTATTTATTTATGCTCACTTAATTGTTTTGTTTTGATGTTAGAGTTTTGTTTTATTGGTACAGTTTTGTTTAGAATGAATTTATATTCAGTTTCTAAACTTGTTTATGATTAAGCGATGTTCGATGTCATTTTATAATGCGTGCATTATTAAGAAATGTGATTCGAATATCTATCATAGTACCATAGAAAAACAAATTATATACGTCATAGTACCTAAACAATATAAATGCAACAAGATTGAGTTTCGAACAACAGTTCAACTTCTTAAACAATGAATGAAAAAGTATTTATGGCACTTAGTTATAAGGCCAAGAAAGTACTTAATTATTGTTCAAACTGATTTTTGTCTAACTCAAGTGACTATCGAGATTTTAACAACTTGCTTGTTAAATAGCTTGAAAGTCAAGTAAGTCTAGTTGATGCATTATAAGTTAGAATCTGTTGGTGGTTCAAGGGATTCAGAATACTTATAGAGATGCAACATAGAAAGACTAACAAGTCTCAATGGTCTACACCATGAGAGAAGAGCAATGAGTTAAGATTAGTAGTGGGAGTTAAATCATAGTTTACTACTCCAAGCATTCTTCTAAAGAATGGGATAGTCATATAAGAAGATATCGAAGTCTCTCTAAGACAAGTTCGATATGGGAACAGTTTCACTCAATAACACCTTATCATTGATGGGATATACGTTGGAAACAACGAGTTATATCTTAAAGAAACTACCTAACATCAGTACCTTCTACAACCCACGAGTTGTGGACTAGAGGTAAGTCTAGTCCAGCACAACTCAAGGTGTGGAGTTATTCCAACACATGTTTTGGAAAAGGTATCCAAGTAATTGGAGTTGTGTACTGAGGTATGTTTTAAGATTGTCCCAATTGATATAAAAGGTACAGGTTCTATAATCTTCACGGCAAGATAGGTGTTTGTTTACACGAATACTAGATTCTTTGATGAAGAATATGAAAAGAACTACAAGCCTAACAAGCATGATAATTCTCAAGATAATGAGAATATCTATTTTCCATCTTAACCAAGAAGTCATACCATTAGATACTTATGCACTTAGAAAATCAACATTTGTACCTCAGATTATAAGCGTCATGTCGTAGTGGGAGCATTCCTTGCGAACATAACAAGTTCATGGGTCTAAGAGAGTCCTTAGACTCAGTTTTAGATCGACTTGAATATAATCCCTGTAACTACAAGGACGCATTGACTCATTCAGATAATCGTTCTTGATAAGATGATAGATTCTGAATAATAATCTAAGATAGACAAGAATGTTTGCAAGACTTGCGATACTACGCATAGACTATTTAAGCCAGTGGGAGCTAGTGGATCTGCAAGTGTAAACGTGGATCTTGAAAGGCTAGAATAATGGCTAAGGGTTATACCCAGAGAGAATGATATTCTCGCTTGCCATTATGCCTAAGACGATCTGTATCATATTGTCTATTGTAGCTTACATAAATTATGATGTATGTATTATGATTGTCAAGACAGTTTTCTTTAAGTAGATGTCTTGAGGAGATCATCTACATGGAACATCTTAATGGTTATGTGCTACAAGTACAAGAAAGTTGAAATTGCACTATATATGGTTATCTTGGTACTCTACGATGATGACATCTATAAAAGTTGATAAACAACTCAGAGGGTTATCTAGCGTAGGAAACTGGACGTCTACCCAGTTTAAGGATGATGGATTTAAGATAAACTAGTTACATTCTAAGCATCTAAGTCATTAGATTGCTAGAAAAAGAATGTTAAGTTTTCTTAAAGAATCCTACATCTATATCATACTTAGACACTTTAGCATTGAAAATTTCAAGAAAAAGTTTTACTTCTCTAGACGGAATTATCTTGTCTCTAGCCAACTGTTTTTCAACACTAAATGAGATCAAGAAGAATGAGACAAGTTCCGTAATTGGAAGTCTCATGTATGCTATGATGTGTATTAAGTTAGATATTAGCTTTGCCGTTGGCATAGAAGCTTGATATCATATTAACCATGGCCATGGACATTGGATTGTTAAAGAGTATACTATAGTACTTGAAGAAGACTAAACGATATGCTCTAGTTTACCAGACATCCATGTTATGTCCTTTAGGTTACATCGACTCGATTTTATTATTGATCGGTGATCGAGTTATCCTCTGACTATGTGTTCACGTTAGGAGTTGAAAACTGAGTCTTGAAGGAGTATGATTACATCACAAGCTCTATCATGATAATTACAAGTGTGGTTTCATAGGAAACTACTAAGGTAGTTGTTCATCTCAGTAACTTTCTAATAACTTTGACCGTGATTCCGAGTATGCCTATGAGTATTATATTTTATTATGGTTACTCTAGACATGTGTCTAACTCGAGGGAAACACGATCTGATAAAGCTAAGCAATCACATAGAGAGGAAGTATGAAATTAATTAAGGAAAAAGTGCGCAACGAGACATAATGGTTACCAAGATATCACCAGAGAACAACCTGGCAGAATTATTCACAAAATGCCTATATGGCAACATGTTTTACACATGAGGTGAAAAGTATGGTAGTTCGATATATCATGGTCCGAGACCTGCTTAGAGTATAAGTGGGAGAGTTTTGGCAGTGGGTTTACTCGAAAGCATAATTTTGAGTATAAGTGGTAGATTGTTAGGATTGGTTTACTGAAAAGCATATTTCGAGCATGTTGCACGGATAGAATTGCTTGTATACAATAAATTCTACAATCCACTTTTAACCCAAGGCGAGAAGAAGTAATTTTATTGCATTGATGTTTGCTTGTGCATTTATAAGATGTTTCTCAAACATTTAAATGTATAAGAAGCAAACAAGTCTAATTTTTCTACATAGTAGACTGGTCGTGAACGATGTTCACAGAAGGTGACGCAGTCGGTCCTTTGTAGAAGAGAAATAGAATTTCACAACCTAGATAGGCTTTGGCTACCTATCGTGAAAGGTTGCAGTATCAGTCCGCATGTTTCCTTACCTTAGGAAATAAACGACACTGGTGTGGTATAGCACTGAAGGATCTAACAGTTGAGAAAAGTCTTTCTTGCTATTTACTGAAAGACGAGGTCTCGGTGATTGTTATTTCTTAATCATTGTTGACATAACATTGAGCATACGATATTGATTATGCACTACTTTGATTTATCAAATGGTGCGGATTTTTCGCAATCCAAGAATCCTGATATCTTGGGTAGTGGTGATCAATGTCTAGAGGTGCTAGTATTGTTATTGCAATGAATCGTGTGCTGGGTGAGTCCAGTTTGATAATATCATCAAGAGGTGTTCGAAAAAGGTTTTATTATTCAGAATACCGGCCGGTTGGAATTTATTCCAGAATAATAAATAAAGATTTTGAACTAGACAACTCTTGGAAAAAGATTTTAATTAATTAAAGTCAAATAGCAGACTTAAATTAATTAATGCTTAAACACGAGAAATAATAAATTAAAGAGGTAAAGCCTGGATTACTTGTAATTTGGGATTGGACGGACAGTCAATATTATTTTACTATAGTGGCTGATTATAATATTCTGTTGGACTTGTATTAAATTGGGGCTCAATTTAATTAGTAAAAGTCCAACGGGTTTGGCCCAAGTCCAACCTCCATTGATCCCTAATCTGGCCCATCATAACTTTATATAAAAGGAAATTAGAAAGAAGATTAATTAATTTTTAATTGATAATTTTCGTTCTGCTCTCTGCAGTGAACGTTTTTTTCCAGTTCTCTCCAGATCTGAAATTCTATCTTCTTTCTAGTCAAGTCCTTTAGATTCTGACAAGCTTTGCCCACTCAAAGGTCATTATCTGAGTTTGGGATACAGATTAGAAGGTTCGTGGTTGAGTACGAAGATCATCACGTGGAGAAGGCGCAAGCAATCGACGATTCTTTGGAGAATCAGATCGATAATTTTAAACCGTAGGAATTCATGAATTAGGGTTTTAATTCCTCATACATGAATTATTTGTGTTCTTGAATGCAATTTGATTGTTTAACATGTAGATAATTAATCCCATAATCGGTCAAATAGATCTGTAGATCTGATTTATTTGTGTATGCATGACTTCCGCTGTGCAAGGGGCACCAATCCCCAGCACACACATCCTCCACGAAGCGTCCTTCTTCTTGACTAACACCACCGGGCTGGCGAACGGACTTTTGCTCGGCCTTATAACTCCATTTTGCAGCATCTCCTCGATCATGGAGTCTATGACATCTTTCTGCTGCGAGGCGTACTTATAGGGGCGAATGTTGACAGCCTCAGTTCCTTCCTTAAGGACTATACGGTGAAAAGGTCCTCCCAGAATGAGATCATATGATTCTAAGTTAATGACATATACCTCTGCTTCAAACGACACACCCTGCATTTTCTACCCAAAATTTTCACACCTCTAAGTGCATTGTAGCAATTGTCCGTTGGCCACCTCAACATGCCGCGGGGGTACAAGAGTAAGAGTACATTTCAGCCGCCCCATCAGTCGCTCGTTCAAGAAATTATGCGTGCTGCCGATATCGATAAGGATGCGAAGTTGCCGCTTCTGGCAGACCCCTTTAATCCTCATAATTTGGGGGCCATTTCTGCCACACAGTGCATGTAAGGAGAGCTGTAGAGCGTCTTCCAGTTCCTCTTCAATGACAATCTGCTTTCCTCTATTTCCGGTGCCCTCCTCTTCTACCTCCTCAATCATGTGCACCGCAAATGTTTTTCTCTTGGCGCAGTTGTGATTGGTTGTATATTTTTCAGTGCACCAAAAACACTGCCCCTTCGCCCTCTTCTCATCAAGTTCCTGGTTAGAAAGCTTCGGACCCAAACGAGGAGTACCGAATCGAGGGGCCTCCTTGTTAAACCCCGATGATGATCCCCCACCCGATTTGAACGACGTTGCCGTCACAGCCAACGACTTCGAGTTAGAGTACTAGGTGTTGATGTTTCCCCCTGTGTTTCCTCCTCCTTTCGCCCTTCCTCCCAAGGTGCGAACAGTAATGTCCTGCAGCTTTGCCAGTGAATAAGCCTCCGCCAACCCCTTGGGTTTGAACATCCAAACCGGCATATCTAGTTCCGCCACCAACCCTGATAGAAAGAGGCTTAGAGCCTGATCTTCCCGGATTCCGGTACGTGGGCAAATTTCATCAAAGGCATCCATGTACGCTTGGAGTGTGCCGGTCTGCCACAGATTTCGAAGCTCAGCCAGAGGATCGTCGTAAGCTTGCACTCCAAATCGTGATCCCAGTGCCGTGATATACGTCTTCCAGTCATACGCTGCCGCTGGCCCCTGTAGATTCATGAACCCACGATGCCATTGGAGGGCTTTCCCTTCGAGATGAACGGCCACCACCCTCACCCTCTCGCGGTCCACCACCCTGGCCACTTCGAAGAAGAATTCTGCGCGCATCACCCATCCCTCGAACCCATCGCCGCCGAACTTAGGAAACTCGTACCTAGTTGACCTCCCCAATTCATCCTGAAACCCGTTAGGAAAAAGGTGCGCACCATTACTTCCTTCCCCTGTCTCACCTGTCTGTATTACCGTCTGCTTACCCAGCTTCATGGCCGTAATCGCCTGAAATATTTCTTCGATCCTCCCCTCCGTCCTCGCCTGCCTCTCCATCACCTAATCCAGCGCTTCCTCCAGCCGCTTGTCAACCATCTCCACCGCTCGCCTCTCCAGCGCATCCATCAAATTTTTCTCCGCCTCCGAGAAGCGTGTTTGCGGTGCCATCGTTCGGAAATCGACGGCTCTAGATACCACTTGATAGGATCTCGGTTGCAATGATGAGCTAAGAACACACAAAACCACGTACACACAATGACAACGCAATCTATGAGCAATTTGAGAGTAAATGAGCTTTATTGAATTCAATGAAAGATGCCAAAGGAACACTTTAAGAGGAAAGAACAATAGGTATGAAAGTAACTACTATATGCCTTGGATCACTGATCCTAGCCCAACAACTCACACAATCGACCTCCTCTAGATTTAGTGGTCCCCCCTTTAAATATCCACCACTACACCTCATCATTCTGTTTCATCAATACTCCACACGCCACCACACTCCCTCCATACGACCCCACACTCCTTTCATACGCCCATTCAGATATTGCATGAGACTTTATTCATCATTTACCTACGTCATGATTAGGCCCATGCGTCACCGATGACGTTGCATGCATACGTCAGCTCTCACGAAATGCATGCAACATCAACCTAATTGAAGAGCTCACAAAGAATTTCGTAATTAAAAGGAGAGGAAGATTTAATTAATGAACCCATATCTTGGAAATTTTGGTGGTGAATTTCTGATTTATTTGTTCATTTGATGTTTGGAGGAAGAAGGGTATGTGGAAGAGATTGAGCATTGAGCGCAGCGGAAAGCAAGGGTACGAGGGAGATTTTTTTTATTCTAGGTGCATAAATCTAGGCAGAATTGTACTCAGACCAAATTTAAGAGATACATATCTTCGTATTTTGAGTGAAAATCAGCAGGCTCGAATGAGCCATAGAGAAAAGACACAGGCTCACATGGTACGTTAACAATAATACCAAACACTTGGAAATAGTCATATATAAGTGTCTGTTTGGTAGTGCAAATGTGTCCAAGATATGATAGTTAATTGTGCCTAACTGTCGTTTGGTAGTTTAGATAGTTAAATATATTGGGCCGCGATAAATCATCGGCCCAGTCCAAGGCCCACAAAATTAAGTGATTTTTCCAGAAAAATCATCTCAGGAAAATGGTGCAATAGCGTATAAATCCGATCAGATAATGAGCAATGGACTATCCTACCCTCTCACATTCACATACCACTCTCTCCCCCATCACCATCACTACTCCCACTCGTTCAGCTCTCCTCAATTTAGCTTTCCTTTTTTTGCCTCTCTCTCCCTCTTCCCCTCCCCCATCTCTCTCTCCCCTTCACCACTTCACCCTCCTCAAGATATTTACCGGTTGAAGACGAAAAGAAGTAGTTGTGGTGTAAGTTCCATGGCCGCTATCTTTGCGCTACAATATTTTTTTACCTTTTTGGCCAATTCTGGTTGCTGACTCGGGATTGGGCTGTAAAGATGATAATCCGGAACTCATCTTGGTTATGGTTTTGATTTATGAGCTAGGGTTTCGATTTGGGGATTTTGTTGCCGGGAAGTTTCTCTTCTCATTTGAGTTAGAGTTTCTATTTTGGCCGGAAGTGGTTGTGTGCATGCGTTAGTGGTGCTTTTTGTAACACCCCGACTTTTTCTATCTCTTTTTGTCCTTCTCGAAAGAAGGTGGAATTTGCGAGCCAAATTTTTCTTTATTTCCTACGCTCGCTTTAAGGAGTATTGGACGGTACAGTCCATCAGGAGGAGTTCAGATTTCATATGCTACATGGAATAATGAGGAATTTCTTTAGTTTTAGTTTGGGCTTAGTCGTTTTAAAATAAAGTACTACAATTCTTTTGTGAGCTTTCTCGAGCCCAATATATCTTCCATGAATATGCACAATTAAAACTAAGTTTCCCACAATTATTTTGCAATTAAATAAGATTTATGATGAATTATTGTCATTTATCTAAGTTTAATTACTCAATTAATCATCATTTATCACCATGAATTTCATTTAAGCACCGCTACCTGTAATTTATTTTAGAAATAAATTGTAAATTATCTTCAGTAATTATAAACGGTTCATACAACGTAGATTCATTCTCAAAATCCGTTTCACCACTCACTTCTCTACACGAAACTGTTTGTGATCGTTCAATACCATTCAATTGCAATTAATCCAATCTAATTCAATTAATTCCCAACAAATTTTAGTTTCAGTTATTATATACTCCTTCCGTCCGCCATTAGGAGTCCCATTTCATGGCGACACGGGTCTTAAGAAATGTTAAGAAAAGTGGCTGGAAAAAAGTTAGTGGAATGAGAATCCCACTTTTATATATATTACTTTTAAATAAAATGTGAGTGGAATGAATTAGTGGAGGTTGAGACCCTATTACAATTTATAGTAGAAGTGAACCGGGACTCCTATTCACGAACGGATTTATAATCTTAATATGCTAGAACAATTTAAATTGCTAAAAAGCTTGAAATTTAAATGTGCATATTGGGGTGAACATAAGTGATTGTTACCATTAAGAAATGAGAAATCGAATTGAATCAAAAATGATTTTTTTTTTTATAAAACTAGAGTTTCGAAAACCCGAGCTTCATGTCCCCCCAGAAATCGCGACGAAGGAGGAGCTGGGGGCGACGACCGGTCTTGGTCGTCGTTCGGCGACCTCTCCAGTCCAGTGGGAGCACGGTAGGTGAAAAATCAGATCGGCGGCGACGTTGTCAGAGGTACGTCGGGTCTGCTTCGGTACATCTGGCGGCGTGGGCCTCCTGCGGTTGCTGCAGCGGCTGATCGTTGTTGAAAGCAACTCCAAATCACCGAAAGAAGATTCCAGATGGCGGTGGGGCGGCGGAGCCATGGGAGACAAGTGATAACAGCCGCGCTTTGAGACTGTATTTGCTTGCGGGCGGTAACTCGTCGCCCGGGGTGGATCTAGGCGACAACGACAGTGGCGTTTGGTGGCTCCAGACGCTGGTCTTCGGTGGAGTAGCTCCCAACCTCCGGCGGCGGCGGCCTGAAACCCTGATACGCTCGGATCTTGCACTATTTTAAGGCCATTATCTGGTCCGTTTTTTATGTCAAAGTCACTCTACACGTTCATTATTTGCATATTTTGTCTATTTTGGTATTTTGACGTGTTTTGTGACAAACGTGCATCATTTAGCCGAAAAAGGGAGCCAAAACGCAAAGTTTGGAATCTGGAGTTAGACGGCGACTGCCGCGGACGTGTGCGGCGACCGCCGACGCCCGGCGGGCTGATTAATGCAGCGGTCCGCCTCGGAAAAATACGCTTGGAAGAGAAGTCTCGTCCGTCGATCGCCGAAAGTCGTGCGGCGGTCCGCCGCCGAGGAATCAGACTCTCTGGACTCCAACGCGGCGACCGCCGGCTAAGGAGCGGCGGCCTGCCGGAGAAAGGCGGCGAATCCGAGATGCCCTAGATTTGCTCCAAGATTTACCATATTTTGGAAATGTTTTCCTTCTACAACAAGGATTGGCTTTCCTCTATAAATAAGACCTCAAGCTTCATCAAATTAAAGAACTTCTACTCGCAAAATTATTCATAGAGATCAAGAGTTAGGGTACTTCATTTGTGCAAGGAGTTGGAGAAGGATTTCAAGAACACCAAGAACGACAAGGATTCAACCTACGGGTTTTATTTGCTTTAGTTTTATGTTCAAATTGTCTTCCCTTCAATCTATGTGTTTTGCTTATTTCATTATGTGTAACTAAACTCATAGGATTCTAGGGATGTGTTAGTAACGACTTTGGTTATACAATTCCAATTTTCTATTTAATATCCGTTTTTTTTACTTTGTTTCTTCCCTAAGTTAATATTGATGCTGCATGATTGAGTGACACAATCGTGTATGATTTAATATAACTTGCTTCATAATTGTGACAGAGTTCTAGCGAGTTAGATCCACTTAGTAGACGCTACAGTTAGCTTCCCTTAAAACGACACTGTTAACTGAGAGTGAGGACTTTTCAAGGGTCTTAGGAGCTTTTTGGAGTTACGTGATAGGATTGACAACCCTAATTTTGTAATCAACGTTTGTATCGCATGAGCATAAGTTAGGTGAATCGTTCTACCAAAGTAATAACTTTGCTAGGGTATTGTAGTTTGGAACTTGTATAACCATAACTGTGAACGCACATCCCTAGGATTCCCTTATATCTATCGATTATCTCCATGTTTTATTTGCATTTAGTTGTTATATTGCTTTTTATTGTTTTTAGTTTTCAAAAGTTTTCCAAAACCTACTGTTTTTCCAGATAGTAATTGAGTCTTAGTAGAGGATAGACACTTTTGTGTTTACCCTCCCCGTGTTCGATATCCGGTACTGACGTTTGGCTATACTATATATACTCTGTATACTTGCAGGTTTATTTAGTGCTGAAAAATAGTGCATCAAGGTTTTGGCGCCGTTGTTCACTTTTGAGTGATATCTTCAAACGGATAATTTTACTACTTTGGAATTTAATTGCTTTCAGTTTTTATTTTTAGTTTTTAATTTGTTTTTTTGGTTTTTATTCTTGCAGGTTTTAAATGCGAACGCGCTCTGGGAAGGACAACTTAGAACCGCTCGATTTAGAGAAGAAGAATAAGGAAATACAACCTATCATAAACATGTTCAATCATGGGAATATGATTACTTTTCCCGAAGGACCTCGTATTGACGCTAACAATTTCGAGTTACGCATGCCCCTTATTCAAAGGGTCGAGCAAACTCCTTTTGCAGGTAGGGCTACAGAGGATGCCAATCGCCATCTCTCTAAATTTGTGGAGATCTCAAACACTCTCAAGTTAAACGGTGACGATGATGATGCCATAAGGGTAAGAATCTTCCCCTTTTCATTAACTGATTCTGCTAAAGAGTGGTTTGAATGTATGCCCATAGAAAAGGTCTCCACATGGAAGGACATTATAGCTGCCTTCCTCGACAAGAAGTACTATCCGCCAGGCACAATCTTGAAGCTCAAGAGCGAGATCTTCCAGTTCATCCAAGGCCACGACGAGCCCCTCTATGAGGCGTTTGCTCGTTTCAAGGATCTTCTACGAAGGTGCCCTAACCATGGTTTCACCGTGGATCATCAGGTAGGAATCCTCTATAATGGGTTTAACGAGGAGATTTGTGCTATGCTTGATTCAGGTGCAAACGGAGGATTCTTAAGGAAGTCAGGTGAAGAAGCCAGGGCGGTAATAGAGGAATTCGCCACCAACAGTAGGGGGTGGTCGAAGGAAAGGCATATCACGAAGAGGATAGCTGCAATTGAAGAGACAGAGGAAAATTCTTTTGCGAAGGAATTGGCCGAGCTCAGAGTTAGGGTGGACCAAATGGATACATCAAGGAAGGAGGACCCGATTCCACCGACCTCCATCATAGTGGTCTCTAAACCCGAAACTCCTGCCCTGATAGTGGAGGAAATCAACTACATGCAAGGAGGCGGTTCCAACAGAAATTACAACAACAATTATCGCCCCAATCAGGGGGGCGGTAATTTCAATAATTATAATTGAAACCGACCTCATCCTAATCTCTCTTATTCTAACAATAATTACTTGCAACTCCCCGCATGATTTAATGTTAGCAAGCGAGGAGTAGTTGAGACAACCAAGAAGAAGGAAAAGTATGACCAAGGGATCACAAGGATCTTGGAAGTAATCACGCAAGAAAGAAAGGTTAATGACACCAAGATTAGAGTGGTTGAAGCTAGAATAAACAACCTCGAGCAAGGAATGAACACGATCTCAACTGTCATAGCCAACATCAACACTCAAATGGAGCAAATCCAAAAGAAGTTGGATGAGGACAGGGCAAAGGCAGCCGCACGAGTGGATGACATCAACAAGAAGTGGGTGGCAAAGCAGAAAACAAGAGACTGCCCAGTCGCTGACGGGCCGCCGCAACCACTGCAGCAGGCCACCGCTGAAGTACCGAATGGAGTCTGCCCAGCCGCCGGCGGACTGCGGCACACCCCACGGCGGGCTGCCACAGAAAAGGCAGAAGCACCCACTCAGCAAGGACTCGTGCGGCACAATGGGATTGTGCTACCTTTCCAACCAAAGAGGAAGTTTAAGCTCGAAGAGCAGTTCAAACATTTTTGAACATGTTTTGTAAGGTTCATACTAACATTCCTCTAGTTGAATCGTTGTAGGAAATACCTAAATATGCGAAGCTACTAAGATAGGCGGTGATGAGGAAGAAAAAGCCAACAAAAGCCGACCTTAAGCTGCCGCATCATTGTAGTGAGATCATCCAAAAGGAAAGGGCAGTAAAGCAGAGAGATCCGGGCCAATTCATTATCAGATGCCGGACAGGAGAGGGAAAGGTTGATAAGACCCTATGCAATCTAGGATCTTCCATCAATCTCATGCCACTAGAGTATTACGAAAAGCTCAACATTGGGCCGCTCAAAACTTCAGACATAACACTAAGGTTGGCCGATAAATCGTCCATAAAAACTGTAGGTATGATTGAGGACGTCTTAGTTAAAGTCGATGATTTTATTTTCTCCGCCGATTTTATTGTGCTTGACATGAAAGTAGACAAGAACGTCCCTCTAATCTTAGGGAGAGATTTTCTTGCTACTTGCAAAGCTTTGATTGATGTAGGTCGTGGTGAGATCACAATTAGCGATAACTATAGCCAATCCACCTATAAGATCGAGAGCGAGATGCTCAAGTTTGAGGAGGCAAAGCGGGCAAAGATGGAACGGCAGTGTAGGGCAATCATGGCCACGGATTCGACAAAACCCCAAGACCATTTTGAAGTGGAGGACCCTTCTGCCTCCACTATCTACATTGTAAACGAGGTAAGACGTTCTCCCAAAAAGGACGATACTAATCCCTCTACCTCTATTCCGCAGAAAAAGAAACAAAAGAGGAAGAAAGCACCCAAGGAGGACCCCGAGATTTATGTTATCAAGACCAATTAGGGGAAGTACAAGTGGTGGAAGAAGCTAGGGACCAAGTTGCTCCCTATGCCAATTTTCAACACTTGGGTCGCTGATCCGCCCAATTAGTGGGCCACTTCAAGTCGAGCTAACGACTAAAAACAAAAGCGCTTGTTGGGAGGCAACCCAATTTCTTTAATTTTGTTCTTTTCTTTATTTCGTTTTTTTTATTCAGTTTTAAAAAAAATTATTTAACACGTGGCGGTCGCCGCACTTAACACGGCGGTCGCCACACGTGTATTCACATGTACAGGATAGGTCGGGCTTAGGGCGGGCCGGAGGAACCGCTGAACGGGCCGCTGCGGCCCGCCAGGAAGCACAGTTTTTAAACGTCCCGTGCGGCGGCCCACCACGTACCATGTGGCGACCGCCGCATGCAGTCCAGAGACGGGAAAGCTCTTATAAAAGGTATGTTTTCCATTCCTTTTCCCATTCCTTCTCAAATTCCTTCCTTGCACAGAACCCTCACCTTTATGAATCACCAATTTCACACACCCACACTATCATTCTCTCAATTCTCTCCAAGTTTAGAGTTTTTCTTCTCCAATTCTCAGTCAACACAAGGTATGAATCCTAACTAAATTTCTGAGTTTTGTTTCACTTCTTTCATGGAATTGGGCATGTTTTGGATGAATTGTTCGGAGGAAACTCTTATTTTACGATGAGGGATGATTGTGTACTTATTTCTTTTGATTTCCCATGGTGATATTGTGTTTTGGTGATGATTTGAAGCTTTGTGAACAGTGATTCCTTTTTGTTTATACTTGTTCATATGTTGCAATCATGTTCATAGCATTGCGAGACTATTATTATTTCCATGAATTGCAATACTTGAGTATTCTATAGAGATTGTTGATATGTATTGATATATTGTTGATACGTCTCTGCATGGGGATGAATTCACGTTGGGGGATGGATATTTGTTGCCTAGTTTGGATGTTTATGTTTTACATGTTTCCATGCTACCATTTAGGAAGTTTTGAACACCTAGCTTGTGCTTATATGTTGATTCTTTGGTATTGCTTATAAGAGTGCGAGTTTGGGGGAACCTTTGATTTCCCATTGTAGGTATACTTTTTTAAGTATTGAACTTTTCTTTTGTAGGGAAATGGGATCATAAGTAAAGCCCGAAAATGCGAAGAACTATGGCATTAGCCTTGCCTCGGACGAGCAAAAGGCCATATAGAAGAAGTTGTCAGCGCGAGAGACGGCGTCGTCGAGGTACCCCCATGATTTCCCTCTTCAAACTTTGGGGATCGCGGAGGACTTTTGGGCGTTGTGTGACGTGGGTGACGGGAACGGCCTTCGATACACGTTCGAGAGGAAGTGGCCGTCTTTTAGGAAGTATACTCTTGAGTTTCTAAGCTCGTTGAAGGTCACCAAGGACCGCCGGCAAAACATCCCGCTTAGCATCGATTTCCGCCTAGGCAACCGATGGCACTCGCTCCCCATGGAGGATCTTTGCGGAATCTTCCATTGCTTCGACCCCAACCCCGAGACCGATAATGATTGTGACTTTGACGAGGTTTGGGGTGCGATGACGAATGAGCACGAGCACGCCGCGGGATATGCTAAGTCTTCTTCGATTCACAACCCGGTTTTGAGGTACCTCCACCGAGCTATGACCCAACTTATGTTTGCTAGGGTCGATGGGAGAAGTGTCTCCCGAACGGAGTTGAATGTGATATGGTGCCTCCTCAACAAGAAGGGATTCGACTATGGAACCCTTTTTAATATCTATGTGGACCGGATCACTAAGAAGGGTGACGGCGTTATATGTTATGGGGGTTTGATCACGGCGATCGCTGAGCATTTGGAGGTGTCTTTCGCTGGTTTGACGGAAGATGGCGGGAAGCGCTTTATCACCTATGAGATGCTCTTTTCGGTGGGGCTATTGAAGACCGACTATTGGGGTCAATGATTTTTCCTACAAGTGGCGGGGGATCACCTCCCTGTTCCCATCCCGCAGTTGACTAAGGTCGATGTTTGGGCCAACCAAGTCAATTGGAAGCTCAACACCCCGGCACACCGAAGAGCCATTGAGGCTAACCCCATTAACGGAGAGTTTAGGAAGAGGAATATACCGGCTCGCATCCCCATCTTTAAGGCCGATGATGACTCCGCCTTCGATGCTATCGATCACTACACTGAGGAAGGAGAGCACTCGCACGCCCAAGAGAGTCAAGTGCTGCCGACACCGCCGCCCCAACGCCGCCAAGAAGAAGAATAAGAGGAGGAAGTAGAGGGACATCGCCGCCGGACTAGAGCAAACCGCCGCCGCGGAAGGCCGAACCCTGATGAGGAGTTTCAAGCAAACACCTCCACCCAACTAGGAGATATCTACTCCTACATGCAAAACGTGTCCAACACGTGGGACACCCGTTGGGCGGAGCAACAAAGGGAGAATGCCTACAACCGCCAAGGATGGACGGCTCAAGGCGATTGGCGCACGGCGGAGCAACAATTTTGGGAACAACAAAGGCTAGAAGACGTGCATCGCCGTCGTGAGATTGAAGAGCTCCATAGGATGGCCACCGAGGCTCGACAAGAGCGCCAAACATTGAGTGGCGACATCGCCTATCTTATTGGTGCATTCGACGACCTCAACGCCCGTTTCCCTCCTCCTCCTTAAGATTGAAGAAGTCAAGCTCAATGACTTTAAATGAGCATTTGTACCATGTTTTTGGATACTCTAAGACAATTTCTTTTTATGTTTTTGACAATTTTTGCTTTAATTTTAAGTATTTTTGGTTTTAGTTTAATTTTTGTGCGTTGAAAATTTTTCGCAGGTTCTGACCTCTTCGTGGAGACCGCCGGACATGCCGCGGCGGGCCGCCACCTGGGCGCAATTTCCAGCGCGATTTTTTGAAATTTTTCGATTTTCGCCCAGACGCGAAATTTTTCAAGGTACGTTTTTTTCCAGTAATTCACTCACGTACCTATTGACTCTACAAACTTATTTTACACTTTGTTGTAAATAAGTTTGGGGGGATGAAGTGGTGGACCGTGAGTTTAGTTTTTTTTTTTTTGTTTTAGGAATCCTCTTTTTGTTTTAAAGTTTTTGTTTTTGTTTTTCAAAACCCCGTAGGAGATTTTTGTGTTCTAAAAATGTTTTCTTGAATCCATGTCGTGAACTTAACATGAAGAACTTAGAAACACGCATGCTTAGGGACACACTTTAGACCGAGTTGCCAATGATATTACATTCCATCTATGTTTAAGTGTGGCTTAACGTTTTGATTTGATGGTTCGGTGAAAAGGTGCATAATTAGTGAATTGTTTGTTCGCCTTGAATCATGCTTTATATCTTGTGAGAATTTGAGCCTTTATTTCATTCTTGTGTAAGATAGAAAAAGAAAAAAAAGTGTGAAAGGTTGTGCTAAGAAAAGAAAATAAAAGGTTTGGAAAGTGAGTTGAAGGAGAAATTTAATAAGTCAATAGTGTCTTGGGTTTAGAAAAGTGAAGTCAATCTTACTCTACTTGGGATATTTTTATTTGAGTCACTTTTTAGCCAAATATTCCTCACATACCAAAGAGCCTATATTACAACCAAAGATAAAGACCTCATGAGCCTCATCAATGTAAAAATTGCTCTTGTTGAGGTTAATCTGTTGGCCTGAATCTTCAGCATACTCATCTAGGCAAGCTCTAAGGCGCCGCAGCGGGCCCGTGGCTGCTTGTGTAAAGATAATGATATCGTCGGCGTAGGCTAAGTGGCTGATCTCCATACACCGTCGGGTAGATTTAAACGTCATTTCTTTCTTACCAAGGATAAGTTTATCAATGGCTGATCTCCATACACCGTCGGAGAGATAGGATCACCTTGTCTAAGACCCCGAGTAGATTTGAAGAAACCTGATGGAGCACCGTTGACTAGGACTGAGAACCAGCACGAACCAATACATCTTTCAATGAGGGAGATCCAAGTATCCGGGAAGCCCATGTGTCTAAGAACCTTGAGGAGGAATGGCCATTGGACTCGGTCGTATGCCTTGGCCATTTCAATTTTAATCGCCACGTTCGGGGCTGGGGCACATCGATAGAGTTCATGGAACATCTCTTGTGCGAGGAGGACATTGTCATTGAGCAGCCGACCTTTCACGAACCCACTTTGATTTGGTGAAATGACCCGTGGGAGGAATGGAGTGATTCTTGCTGTAAGGATTTTGGTGACGACCTTGTTGACGACATTGCACAAACTAATAGGCCTATAGTCCGCCCATGTTTCTGGCGTGGCCTTCTTGGGGATGAGGATAATACTTGTTGCCGTAAAACTTCTGGGGAGGTAGGCCCCGAGGAAGAACTGTCGAATAGCGTCCACCGTGTCCAAACCCACAATGCTCCAGCAAGCTTGAAAGAAGGTGGCCGAAAAGCCATCCGGGCCTGGAGCACTATCACCAGAAATATCAAACACTGCCCGCCTAACTTCATTGTCATCAGGGGGGTTGGAAATATCGTCAAGCAAAGTTGACGGTGGGAGTTGTTGGATCAGCCCAAGGTCCGGTTCAGCCAGTTCCGGCGGAGCGGGCGCCAGGAGTTTTTGGAAGAAATCCACTGCCGAGCTCTTGATTGTGTTCTCATCCGAGATCTCGAGCCCATTCACTTGAATCTTGTGGATACGCAGCCTTATCCTCTTTTGCTTCACCCAGCTTTGATAGAATTTTGTGTTTTTGTCCCCATCCTCTAGCCATCTAAGAGTTGCCTTTTGCCGCCAAAAGTCCTCTTCCATTTTGAGGAGCATGATATACCTCGCAATTTGTTTGTTGATCTCAGTTCTGTTTCTAGCCGAGGGGTCCTCTTCAAAAGCAGCCTGTGCCATCGCCACTGCCTCTTCCATGTTCCTTAGGTTTGTGTGAATATTCCCAAACACCTCTTTGTTCCACCCCTTAAGAGTCTTATTGAGCCTTGCCATCTTGATCTGAAGGTTGAGGAGCCCTCCGGCCCCAGTAGGTCTCGCCCAATCCTCTCGCACCAGGTCAAGAAAACCGTCATGTTTTGAAAACAGAAAGCTCTCCCCCCGGTAGAGTTGCTCGCTCGTCTGCACCTGACTAGGATTGGCCCGTGATCTGAGGATACCCGAGGTAGGTTAGTCACTCTAGTTGCATCAAAAAGCCTAGTCCATGCTTCACTGACCAAGACTCTATCCAGTCTTTCAAATAGCCCGTTCTTGGCCCAGGTATAGTCAGACCCATCAAAGCCCGGGTCAAGGAGCTTGCAGTCCTCAATGGTTTCTGCAAAATCGATCATCTCAGTCTGCCGATTAGTGTTGCTACCAGCTCTATCTCTAGGCGATAGAATGGTGTTGAAATCGCCAGCTATCACCCAGGGTGTTCCTTCCAATAAGCATGATAATTCCCTCATCTTATCCCAAAGGACAAATCTTTCCGGGCGTGAACACTTTGCGTAGACAGCCGATACAGCCGCGGGACTTGCAAGACGAGGAGATGAGAAGCGACCATGTAGCAGCTGTTCCGAATCGTCTACAACATCAAACTCAGCCCCCTCTTCCACGAAGATCCAGATCTTTCCATTAGTGTTCGAGCCCTTGAAGACTAGTCCCAAAGCCCTTGAGTACCGCTCCGGGTTGGGCAGAGTGAGTGGCTCCATTATTGCAAGAAAGACAATATTATAATTTTTAATTAATCTTTTCAGTACGTTTTGGGTTGTCGCATTCGCGATTCCCCTAACGTTCCAAAACAAGAAATTACAAGACATAATTAACAAGGGAGGATCGTACCCTGAGAGGTTGACGACTCTCCTTGAAATACTATGAGTTGCGATTCGGTCCCCCCATCAATAGGTGAGGGGATGTGATCATTGTCTTCGGGATAGGGCTGCTCCTCCATCACCGAGGATTCCTTTTCCCCACACCCATCGGCCTCAAATTCTTCATTCCCCATGAGAGAGTAGTATTGGTTGGAACTCATGTAGTTTCTTGACGGATCTCTACCGCGTCCCACAGCCAAAGGAGTGCGGCCCACTCCTCTAGCGCCCCCTCGATGAAAAGGGAAGGTCCCCCGTCGTGCGGTGGCTGGTTCCCTCGCATATCTCATCAAGACACCACCAGCGGGGTCAAAATCTGAATCCGAGACTGTGGGGTGTTTAGGCTATGAACCCCTGCCTGTGCCTTCTTGTTCGAGTTCCACGACTTGATCTACATGTAGGACTCCCATGATGTCCGGCCCGGTCCACTCTGGCCCACTACTCTGTTTCCCGGGCGTGGGCATGTTTGCTTGCTCTCCTTGGCTTTTACTCTTACCATGCTGCCTCGTTTCACTATTGGTTGGTTCTCGGGACGGCAGGTCCGGCTTTTCTTTCATGCCTCGATCCCCGTGCTGGGTTTGCTTCGGTGTAACAATGTTGTAGTTCTTTCTCGGGGGGCGGTCCATCTTCCCCGTGGCGTAACAAACTTCTCTCGAGTGGCCCACGTGTTTGCACTCCTGACAATATAAGGGGATCTTCCCCCAACGAACTTGCTGCACCGTTTCTCGACCACAGATGTCGAGAATGATCTCTTCCGGAGGTGGTTTGGTGATGTCAATCTCCACGCAAATCCGGGCAAAGGATAGCCTTGTCTTATTGGCTGTGTCGCGATCGACTTGGATTGGGTTACCAAGGAGTTTTCCAATGGCGAATAATGCAGCTTGATCAAAAAGGTGAATGGGGAGGCCAATTAGGTTGCACCATATTGCCGCAATAGGAGATTCACAATAGGCATCGAATTCCGGAGTCCATTTGAACACCCGCATTGGATGACGATCGATGAACCAAACCGGGGTGCCTTTTGGTCCACTTAGCAAGCGAGCATAGTCCGCCATATCCTCAAATTGAAGTATGTGCTTGGCATTAATATACTTCCAAGAGAATTGACAGTTGAATCTAATATTATCAAGAGCCTTTTGGATTTGGTGGGAAGCCGGGATTGAGTGGGAGAATTTACCTACAATGGCGTGCCCGACATTGTCCGCAAGCTTTGGATCTCGAGCCAGAGAAGTAGATTGACGGAGTACCATTCGAGGTTGAAGCGAAGCCGATGTTTTGGATCTCGGACTGTTATCATTTCCAAAGTCGATCTTCTTGCTAAGCCTCTTGTCTTCCGGGAAGGGGGAGAGGACCAGCCGTTTACGGCCATCACCCTTGGTCGGGGCCGCCGGGGTACTCTTTCGGGCTTTGATTTTGTTTCTTGCCATGTTGGGGACCGTTTTCTTTGACGTTGCCGTAGAGGGGGATGCTTGAGCTGATCGGAACACCATCAAATGGTCCGGAATGGCTGTATCTTCAGGCTAAGGCCTAGCGGTGGTGGTGGAGGTTGGGGCAGGCGACGGTCGGAGAGTGAAGGAGGTAGCGGTGGGAAAGGGGGAGGATGGAGAGGGCGGCGTGGGTGGCGGGGGGTGGGCAGGTGAGGCGGCGGTGGGGCTTTCATCGTAAGGCCATTAGGCCGAGAGCATAATTTTTAGAGAGAGAATTCAATCTAATGACCAAAATGATTATGTCTTCATTGGCCAAAATGATCCTGTCTTCATTGTCATTACGTTACAAACAAAATGATTATGTCTTCATTGGCACAATCTAAAGGAGATTGTGCGATTGCATGGAGTCCCAGTGACGATTAGGTCCAATCGTGACCCAAAGTTTACTTCAAAATTTTGGATTAGTCTACAGCGCGAGCTTGGAACACGACTAAATTTTAGCACGGCGTTTCACCCGCAGTCCGATGGGCAATCCGAGAGGACGATACAAACTCTCGAGGATATGCTAAGAACCGTGGTGCTCGACCGAGGTGGAAGTTGGGAGACAACATACCTCTGATCGAATTCGCTTGTAACAACAGCTTTCAAGCAACGATCAACATGGCGCCGAATGAAGCACTATATGGAAAAAGGTGTAGATCACCGCTCTACTGGGATGATGTTGGCGGCGAGCGAAGGGTACTCTGACCCGATGCAGTCGAAGAGATGATTGGAATTGTTCGACAAATTCGTGTGAGAATGAAGGAAGCCCAGGACAGGCAAAATTCATACGCCGACGTCCGACGGACCGACTTACAAAGTGTCCCCGTCGAAAGGGATAACACGTTTTGGTGTTAAAGGAAAGTTGAAACCGCGTTTTATAGGACCTTATGAAATTCTTGAAGAAGTAGGACCCGTAGCCTATCGATTGGCGCTACCGCCAAGCCTTGGGAACGTGCACAACATTTTTCACGTATCGCAGTTGCGATAATATGTGTTCGATCCGAAACACGTGATTCACCATGAAGAAGTCGCGCTGAATTCCGACTTGAGCTACGAAGAGAGACCCCAGATGATCTTGGACCGAAAGGTTCAGAATTTGAGGAATAAATCCATTGCTAGTGTGAAAGTACTATGGAGAAACCACGAATATGAAGAAGCCACGTGGGAGCTTGAGGACAAGATGATGGAACTGTACCTGGAACTCTTTCCATTAAGGTACCAAATTTCGGGACGAAATTTCTTTTAAGAGTGGTGGAATGTTACGCCCCACTTTTTCGAACCCTAATTTTCGAGACATAAAATTTTTGCATTAAATGCCTTTAATGCTATGGTATGTGGAATAATTGATGAGTGAATTAATTGCATGATTTCTTTGTGACCTAATTGCGTTTTGGAGTTGAGATTTATTTGAATAGTCAAATATATGACGTGGTTGTTGAAAAGTCAAAGATGTGGAAAATATGATGTGGCCGTTGAAAGGTCAATGTATTGAGAAAATGAGGTGGAAGTGAAAATGGTTGATTTTGTGAAATGATTGTGAATATTTGATGCGGGGTGGAATATGTTGTGGTGAATTATTTTCCCAAGGGATGAGTGAGATTAAATAGGATTTTCATAAATGTCCTACACCTTTATTTGTAATTTTCGACCCCTATAATTATTGGAGAAGGAATCCTATTTTTCTTAGATTTACTTAATTGCCTGGGATAATTATCCGAATTTAATCCAAAGTCTAATTATTCTTTAATTCCACCATAAAATTTTCGAAACCCACCCTACAACATAGAGATTTTCGAAAATCTCATATTTTAGGGAAAAAGGAATTATTTATTATATTATTTGATCCCTTATTTATTCCCTTCCATGAATAAATATAAATAATCTAGCATATCTTACCATATCTAAGAAGATCTTGCCATATCCTATTTAATTTAGGATTTGAATTTAAATTCCTTGAGGAGAGGAATAAAAACCGCCCGCCACTTCCTATTTTATTTGGGAGGATTTATTATTTTTATTCTTCTCCGTGATATTTTATTCTACTCCGTAAAATATCCAAATAAAATCATAGACTAATTAAATAGCCTAGAATTTGAATTCCCCTTATTTCTCCCCTAATTCACGCCAACTCCCTCCCCAAATCTTCTCAAATCTTTAATTTATTAATTTAAAGATATTATATCTTGCACTCTATAAATAAGAGAGAAGCCTAACCCTAGAAATCATAATTCACGCCCCCTCTCTTGAAAAACACGTTCCCCACTTCTTCCACTTCTTCTTCAACTTGTTTTCTACTTTATTCAAGATCTCCTCATTCTTTACCAAGAATTGAAGTTGAAATTCAAGAAATTGTTGAAGAATCAAGGCTATTACTTTGTTCTACCGTTCATTCCATCAAGAAAAGGTATTTCTATATCAATCCTTTTCTCATCTAACCGATTAATCGGTGTTCTTGAACCCTCATTCATATAGATCGAGTGAAAGGGGAAACCAATTGATGAATGGGATGAATATGTGTGTGTGTGTGTGCGTGTGTCTCGGCGGGCGTGTGTGTGTGTTGTGTGTGTGCGTGTGATGTGTGTTGTGAAACACTCATGCATGACACGTTTTGATGATAGATCTGGATTTGTGTGCGAATAAAGTGATATGATAATTAGATATTGATTTTGAGTGGTGATATTAAAACGAATTAATGGGAAAAGGGAATACTTGCGAGCTAAGTCGACGAGGTGGGCTTTTCTTTTAAATTAAGGACATCCTCCTAAATCTTTAATGATGAGAATGAGATCTGTGTTATCATATGATCTTTTGAAACTCGAGTATAGTTTTGTCTTCATACATAGCTTCACCCTTCTCTTGGTTGCTTCCGCTGAAAACATGAAACTTTATATCGTTCGTTTGAAGTTTGAACTATTTCATTTTGTTGAATTGTTGAGACATGATACTTTGAAGACCTTGTCGTTTTGAATATTAATTGTGAAAGCCCTTCTCATTAAACACTTTGGGAAAATTCCTTTAAATGAAACCCTAGCCTATGACCTTGTTGCATTTAAGTCCGCCTAGTTAACGATCGCCGCATTTATTATACCCTAGAGGGGCGGGTCGTTACAATATTTGAATATTTGTTTGGGGTACAGCTTTGCAGGGCGAGAACAATAACTGGGATGGCGCGAGAACAAGAGTGTCCAATCAGCTGCGGGAATGCTCAACTGCCTACCACCCGAAGCGTCGCGACCGGTAACCGTCAGTAACCGGTCAAAACCCTCAACTGCCCACCCCACTATAAAAGACCCCATCGCCTATTCCCCTTCACTTTACAAACCCTTACCTGCATTCTCTCACCTAGAAAACAACCACCCCCGACCACCGTGAACCACCCTGCTAACCGCCACAAATCGCCACCATAAACCGACAACCTCCCTTTCCAAACTATGGGAAAAAAGAAAATAACCACCAGCGAGAAGAAGTCGGAAGATCCGACGACCATGAAAGCGCGGCCGCCGAGCATGCAGCAGTCTTGTAACGCCCCATACCCGACCAGCGACTCACTGAATAGAGAATGTCACTATTAAAATACTATATAACATAATAGCTTTTATACCATAATTCAGTCATTAAAAATTCAATAGTCAACATAATATAATATCAATGTGCACCAAAATATAAATGCATATTCACATATTATTTACAAACATAGCAAAAGTTATACTCCATAAGTTTTACTCTCCACATGCCATGACTACAAAAGATATAATCCATAACAAAAGGTGGTTATCGATGACCAAATAAAAATTTGGTGCTGACGAAGAAGCAAAAGAAATATCCACAACGTTCTTCAATCAAATCACTTGTAGTACATCTAATATTTTAGCCAAAACTCTATCACAATAAAATACAATAAATAGCTCAAATGAATTCTTTTTAATAATATTATCCACACCCTCATATTAAACCGACTGGATCACATAAGGTTCCACATTAACACGAAAACATATACAGCATAAGTTGCTCGCATAAAATAGTCAAGGATCTATTATACAAAGTATATTAATTACTAAGGCATCACAACAACAATATCAAGATTTTTGCACTCTTAGCTCAGTTAGCGTGTGTAGTATGACTACATGGGCAAATACACAACCGCCAACCTCCATCTGTCGTATCATGGCCAATAGCCCCTGATAGAGTATAACACTCTATCGAGGCAGTGTGGCATATCCCAACATTCCAACCAATAGCCCCTGATAAAGCATATCGCTGTGTCTAGGCAGTATGGCACATATCATCATAGCCAATAGCCCCTGATAGAGTCTAACTCTATCTAGGCAACGTGGCGCTTCATATATCACAACAGCCAATAGCCCCTGATGGAGTATAATACTCCACCTAGGCAACGTGGCAAAATCCAAATCATCATGGCCAATAGCCCCTGATAGAGTAGATAACTCTACCTAGGCAACGTGGCGAAACCGAAATCATTATAGGCAAAAGTAATAACCATGCGCATGACATAAGCACTTGTGACCAAATACCTCTAATTCCTTAAATTTCCTTACTTTCAATCTATACATTTCATATGACAAATTAAATCACAATTCTACCACATATCAAATCATATAATCACATAGTCACATAAAGAATTAAACTACAGTTAACTACTCAATTTATATAACACATGAGAGCACTTAATCATCACATAATAATACATCAAGAATTTAACTTTCAGTATAATACCTTGAGTGAGCTTGACCAAACCTAAGTATCACTGAACTTTATCCTCGTTGTTATTCTACTGACTCGGATCAGCCGCTCCTTCACCTTAGTAAATATTCAAGAACAGTTTATTTCTATATTTATGTATGTAAAGTTATCAGATTTCAATATATATATATATATATATAGGGAGATGATTAAAATAAGTATGTGTTTAAATACAGAAATGCAGCCCAAATCTCGGCCCTAGGATTAGATGATCTAATTGTCAATAATTAACCAAAAATATGGAAGGTCATAATTAAGTAGTTTTAGGTCATATTATAAGATCATTTTAGGTCATGCTTTCTTAGCATGACCTAAAAATAAACTAACTATGACCTAAAAATGCCCTACGTATGACTTTGTTCTGCGTTTCTATATTTAAATCTGGTCTTCATAGATCAAAACCCTATATATATATATATATATTACATATAAATATATAAACTTTTATATTCAACAAATTCAAAAATATAGAACTATCTTAAATATTGTCTAATAATTGCAGAATACTTTGAATACTATGAAATCACCATTTCCAGTTGGATTTCATCTCACTTCTTTCATAGACAATTTCCAATTCTCAATTCATTCTTATACTTTGTCCACAATCAAAATAAAAGATAATGACTAATATCATATGTGTGAATAGGAAAAGAGAAATAAGCATTATCTATCTACTAATAAATTCAAATAATTCAAGATATTGAATTCTTTCGTCTTCTTCAACACCCATTTACCTACTTGAGTCCATTCTACATATTCTAATTTAGTTCTATTCATGCACCTAAGTTTCTACAACAGGAGTGAGAACCAAATTTAAGAAAGAAAGCAGAGTTGGGTATTTACTGTAGTGTAGAGAGAGTAAGTAATGTACGCGAGCTCGAGTGAGAAAGAGGCGTCGGGAGAGTTTTGAACCGATGAGAGGTTAGAGATGGAGGAGGTCGTTTCCTGTTTTTTTTCCCCCTCTCCATTGATTCTTCTCCTCCTATTCTACTGACTGTAAAAGTTGTAGAAGAATGGAGGTGCTTCTGGAAGGTACCGATTTTATGGGAGAGAAATTGGGGTAAGATTTTATTAACTCCATTTTTTCTTAAATATCTTACGTGAGGTGTTTCTAGTTAGGGTAGATTTCTTCTCTTTTTTTTTTAATACTATATTTATATTTCTACACTACTTAGTCATCTAAATATCTTTTCAAATTTCCTATCAATTTATATTACAATTGTATACACTATAATTTATCCCATATTCTATTATTCTAAGGAAAACTAACTATACTTAAAATGCCAGTTATTCTATTTCTTATTCTAATATTCATTTTTTTACCCTTAATTTTGATTAATTTTAAATTTTAGAAAATTTGGGGTGTTACAACTCTCCCCCCCTTAAAAAATTTTGTCCTCGAAATTTCATACCTGGAACGAAAAGATACGGATATTGTCTCCGCATTGCATCCTCTAGTTCTCAAGTAGTCTCGTCTATTTAATTCAATATATATATAGGGTGTGGAGCCCGGGTCAATTAAAGAAATAACTAAAAAAAATCAAATAACTTAAACATAACATTGATGACGTCAAGCGCATCTTGCCCCTCTCGAGCTCTCATGGCATAGGCGCGAGCTGGAGCACCTGATTCTGTTCTGGAGCCTACCTCCGATGGCACCCTCTTTTCTTGCCCAATTCCAAAGCTGGATCCCGAACTCTTACCTCGTGATGGTGATGCTCCTGACTTTGTTGATGGGACTGATATTATCCCTGGAGCGTTCGGGCAGTTCTTTATGAAATGGTCTACAGCTCCACATCCAAAGCATTTACCCCTCATATGACGACACTTGCCGAAATGGCGAGAGCCACAATGATCACAAGTCAGAAAATGAACGGAACCTCCTGTACTCGCTACTGACATGCTCTGTGACCTCTGTGGAGGTTGTGGAGGTTGTCCCTGGTCGTAACTGAATCTCTCTGTAGGCGTTGACTTGCTGCCCTGGATGACTTTGAATTTCTTCCCATGCCCATAGGAAGTGGATCTAGAACTCTTGATTGATCTCTTCCCTTGTGCTTGTCGTTCAGCTTCGATAAAAGTGGTCATGCGTTCAGCTGCTTGTGCCTTGTTGGAGAGCACTGCTAAATCTGTCGTCTCCACACCTAGAAGATCCTTTTGTATAGTCATCTTCAACCCATGCCTGAATCGACGACACATATCTACATCAGTAGTAACCACCTCTCTAGCATATTTTGCAAGTCGGCGAAATTCTGTCACATATTGTTGCACTGTACGCTCTCCCTGTGACAGATGAAGAAACTCTTAGCGTCGGTCTTCCATAAGTTCCCCTATATACCTCTTCTGAAACTCCTTTAAAAAGAATTCCCAGTTAAGACGTTCCCTTGGAGTAACTTGCAAAACACTGGCCCACCACCTATAGGCCTCGTCCTTCAATAAGGCCACAGCTGCTTCTAGCGTCTCTTCTGGTGTAGCATTCAAGAAACCCAAAATCCACTCAACCTTCTCTAACCAATACTCGGCCCTTGTTCGGTCATCTTCCTCGCGCCCTCTGAATTCTTCTGCTCGATATTTATGTACTTCTTTAATAATGGAGCACTGGGTTGGTTGAACTGGCTGTGGTGGTGGTGGTGGAGGTTGTATATTACGCGCCACTTGTTGAAACAGTGCAGTCATTGTCTGAATGAATTGCTCGTTAGGGTCAAAAGCTGCTACAGGAATTTTGGCTTCCCCATGATGCTCCTCCGTCGACGCTTGCCAACTACTTTGTGATTCATCATCCGTCATCCTAAATCTTACAAAACAAGGATCAAATGTAGAATCGCATACATCACTGATATTTAAAATAATACTCGCAATACTAGGTAAAATGTTACTAACTCATTTCGTACTCTGTTTGAGCCTAGGATCGCCTAAACCTAGGCTGTGATACCAAACTTGTAACGCCCCATACCCGACCAGCGATTGACCGAATAGAGAATGTCACTATTAAAATACTATATAACATAATAGCTTTTATTCCATAATTCAGTCATTAAAAATTCAATAGTCAACATAATATAATATCATTGCACACCAAAATATAGATGCATATTCACATATTATTTACAAACATAGCAAAAGTTATACTCCATAAGTTTTACTCTCCACATGCCATGACTACAAAAGATATAATCCATAACAAAAGGTGGTTATTGATGAACAAATAAGAATTTGGTGCTGACGAAGAAGCAAAAGAAATATCCACAACGTTCTTCAATCATCTCACCTGTAGTACATCTAATATTTTAGCCAGAATTGTATCACAATAAAATAAATAGCTCAAATGAATTCTTTTTACTAATATTATCCACACCTTCATATTAAACCGACTCGATCACATAAGGTTCCACATTAACATGAAAACATATACAACATAAGTTGGTCGCATAAAATAGTCAAGGATCTATTATACAAAGTATATTAATTACTAAGGCATCACAACAACAATATCAGGATTTTTGCACTCTTAGCTCAGTTAGCGTGTGTAGTATGACTACATGGGCAAAAACACAAGCCGCCAACCTCCATCTGTCGTATCATGGCCAATAGCCCCTGATAGAGCATAACACTCTATCTAGGAAGTGTGGCATATCCCAACATTCCAGCCAATAGCCCCTGATAAAGCATATCGCTGTATCTAGGCAGTATGGCACATATCATCATAGCCAATAGCCCATGATAGAGACTAACTCTACCTAGGCAATGTGGCGCATCACATATCACAACAGCCAATAGCCCCTGATGGAGTATAATACTCCACCTAGGCAACGTGGCAAAATCCAAATCATCATGGCCAATAGCCCCTGATAGAGTAGATAACTCTACCTAGGCAACGTGGCGAAACCAAAATCATTACAGGCAAAAGTAATAACCAAGCGCATGACATAAACACTTGTGACCAAATACCTCTAATTCCTTAAATTTCCTTACTTTCAATCTATACATTCCATATGACAAATTAAATCACAATTCTACCACATATCAAATCATATAATCACATAGTCACATAAAGAATTAAACTACAGTTAACTACTTAATTTATATAACACATGAGAGCACTTAATCATCACATAAAAATACATCAAGAATTTAGCTTTCAGTATAATACCTTGAGGGAGCTTGACCAAACCTAAGTATCACTGAACTTTATCCTCGTTGTTATTCTACTGACTCCGATCAGCCGATCCTTCACCTTAGTAAATATTCAAGAACAGTTTATTTCTATATTTATGTATGTAAAGTTATCAGATTTCAACAATTATATATATATATATATATATAACAACTTTTATATTCAACAAATTCAAAAATATAGAACTATCTTAAATACTGTCTAATAATTGCAGAACACTTTGAATACTATGAAATCACCATTTCCAGTTGGATTTCATCTCACTTCTTTCATAGACAATTTCCACTTCTCAATTCATTCTTATACTTTGTCCACAATCAAAATAAAAGACAATGACTAATATCATATGTGTGAATAGGAAAAGAGATATAAGCATTATCTATCTACTAATAAATTCAAATAATTCAAGATATTTAATTCTTTCGTCTTCTTCAACACCCATTTACCTACTTGAGTCCATTCTACATATTCTAATTTAGTTCTAATTATACACCTAAGTTTCTACAACAGGAGTGAGAACCAAATTTAAGAAAGAAAGCAGAGTTGGGTATTTACTGTAGTGTAGAGAGAGTAACTAATGTACGCGAGCTCGAGCGAGAAAGAGGCGTTGGGAAAGATTTCAACCGATGAGAGGTTAGAGATGGAGGAGGTCGTTTCCTGTTTTTTTCCCCCTCTCCGTCGATTCTTCTCCCCCTATTTCCACTGATAGTAAAAGTTGTAGAAGAATGGAGGTGCTTCTGGAAGGTACCGATTTTTGGGGAGAGAAATTGGGGTAAGATTTTATTAACTCCTTTTTTCTTAAATATCTCACGTGAGGTGTTTCTAGTTAGGGTAGATTTCTTCTCTTTCTTTTTTTTTTAATATTATATTTATATTTCGACACTACTTAGTCATCTAAATATCTTTTCAAATTTTCTATCAATTTATATTACAATTGTATACACTATAATTTATCCCATATTCTATTATTCTAAGGAAAACTAATTATACTTAAAATGCCAATTATTCTATTTCTTAATCTAATATTAATTTTTCTACCCTTAATTTTTATTAATTTTAAATTTTAGAAAATTTGGGGTGTTACAAGTCTCAACCGGCGCCTCCACCACAAATTCTGGCGATGGTCCCGTTAGACGCGCTTGCGGCTTACCTGAGGCAGCAAGACCTGAACAGAGATTGGATGGCGACCTTGGCAGGATTCGGCCAAATAGGAGGAGTGCCGGCGATACCGACCCCTATCCCAGAAATTGCAACCACCGTCAACCCGCCTACCACCACCCCAACTTCTTCAAATCCCACATCCGAAAAAACCTCTCCAACGGCAACTGCACCGTCGGAACCCTCCAACCTTTCTCCCACACAACTACAAACAGAGCCACTCGACGTTAGCCCCCTTTCCGCCTATCAAGACCCTATAACTGGGGAGAAACAGAAGAGAAAGACAACGAAGGAAGGGTGAGCGAAGGAGGGGAGGATAAATCAGAGGAAACACCGATCGTAGAGCCCGTAACCCAAGAAGCGGAGAGGGAGGAGATAGATCTGAACGAAATGGCCAGGAATTCCAGTCGGTTTTAGGAGGGGGAGACAGGATAGTAATAAATATTGAGGGAGTGGCTGAGGTTCTGAACCTTGCATCCCAGGCAGTAGGGGAAGGAGAAGCATCCATAGTAGCAGAGGAGTTAGAGGGTGTTGTCCACCAACTGGTACAGGAAATGGGAGTAGAACAAACCGAAGGAGTGAAGCAACCTGAAGAGGAGAGGCAGGAAACAGAGACACACAAATCAGAGGAAATGAAGGATGAGAAAGAAACAGAGGAAGAGGCCGAAGTGCAACCGAAGGAGCCGGAAACTATAGCCCCAACCGTGTCAAAACCAAAGCCAGTCAAGAGGAAACTAGTGTTGAAAAACGACCCCAAGGTAGAAAGGCAGAAGCCCAAGAGAGTGTCACAGAGATGCTTAGGAAAATGGACGTCCAACAAGGCAGGAGCAAACACGACAGTAGATGCAGTGGAGATCTCGAGCGAAGATGAGAGGGATACTCCTACAAAACCTAGGGAGGAACCCTCGACAACTAGCCGGGAGGACACGCCAATGGCAACATGCACGGTTTCATCAACACCAAACGACCAGGAGGAAGAGGCTGACAAGGTGGCTGAGGGTCTGGACCTCGCATCGGAGTCAGTAGGTCAGGAGGAAGCGATAAATGATAATACCAGTACCTATGTGGTGACCGAGCCTACTGCCCAAGTGAACCTTTCAACACCAGCCGATGAGGAAGCTAAGGCAAACAAAACCGAAAAGTACCTCCAGGAGAGAAATAGAAAAGGAAAAGCCCCTGCCAAGAAGAAGCATGTCGTAAAGAAATAACGCATAGCCAACACCAGCATTGTGATCCGAGAGCCAGGAGAGAGAAAGAGATTGAGTGACAGTGACTACACTTCCAGCAAAGAGTCGGAGTCAGAGAGTGACGTCTCTCTGGACGGTGAGGAGTACCATGAGCAACAGCTCCCTGACAACCACCAAGAGCTACTCCACCCTCCGGTAGAAAGGATTGTGTACCGACGGTAGCGTGTGGTGCTCACTGATGAGCTGATGGAGGACATGAAGCACTACAACACCAAGAAGCTTCAAGACATCTTTAACGACAAGGAGGATAACAACAAGCAAGTTAAATGCGGCAAGGTACTCCACATACCCTATCTGGATAGTTGTCTGTACGTGACCCTTTCCTGGCCAGTATGGGAGCGTTGGGTTTTGAATGACTGTTAGAGAATAGGGACCCGGAGATATCGGTGAGGTTAGCCAAGGAATTTTTCACTACGTTTAGGTTCCAAGTCACAACGGACCTAGACTAGGTGTCAATTTCCTTTAGAATATTTGGTGGGGAGTTGTCCATGAGTCTGATAGAGTGGACTGTGCAATTGGGGATGTGTAGCCTGGAGGAGGCTATAGGACCAGAATGGAGAAGCCGAGAAAGGAGAATACCAAGGAGACACGTAGACTTTGACCCCCCAAGAAGCCTGGGAGGAGCTGACTCACCCAGCTTTTGGTTAGTTCGCCTCCACCACATCCATATCAACTCACTTCAACAACCCCATGCTCCGACTGGTGCAACTTTACTTAGGCTACAACCTACTGGGCCAGACTAATTTAACCGCCAGGACATCTATGACCGAGTTGTACATGGTGTGGTGCGTTAATCGCGGAAGGAGGCTGCACTTGGGATTCTGGACAGCCTACCAATGCCACCTGATAGCTACCCACCCAGCCAAAAACTTGTCCCTCTGCAACATACCAGGAGCCTTCGTGTGCAACAACATAATCATAACCGAGGCAAACGACCTATCTCCGATGTATATAGTCGACTCTCCAAGCTTGTTCGATATCCCCAATGGGAGAAGTCCCTGGTGGGAGGGCACAACAAGGCCAAGAGGGGCGAGTTGGGCAGAACGAACAAGCGCAAGGGCACAGGCAAGCAAATCTGGAGAGGGTAGTAGCCGAGCTAGCAGAGGAGAATAGGCAATCGCAAGCAGAGATGGCGAGGTTGACAAGCCTGATGGAAAGTGTACTCAAAGAGTAAGCGAGATGAAAGGAAAGCATCGGAGCTGGACTAAGTAGCCATGGAGGCCAGGATGATGAAACCACTGAACCCGAGAAGGAAGAAAGTGATGGACTGGAGGAGACAAAAGAGAATCTAACAGAAGCTACTGAGGAGGAACCCAAAGAATCACCTACACAGAGCACTGCCCCGAGGAGGAGCAGGAGGAATGTTCGACAAGGCACAACACTTAGGGTTTCTAATAGTCTAAGTGTGAGAAGTAAAGGGTTCGCTACTTTGGCGCATGTATGTTTTTATGTTTCTGTCATGTGCATGCTAGCTCACACTTAGCCTACTGCGTAGACTAAGTGTGAGGAGTTTATATGTTTATGTGTCATGTTTTGTCATATTTTGTTTTGTTTTGTTAAGTCTATGTATATATCTAAAACTCTCCCACTTAGCCTATTGCATACTCTAAGTGTGAGAATTTTTTAGATATAGTATGTGTTTGTTATAAATGTGTGTCTTTCATACTAGCCATTTTCATTTTTCACTTCACAGCCCGTATATGGGGCAGACACTTGTGAAGAGAGAGGGGGGAGCAAATGGCCAGTATGACATGTATATATGTGTTATTTGAGTCAGTTTGCATGTTTGTGTTTTTAGGGTTTGTTTAGGTCTAGGGTATATGTTTTATGAATGGGCTTAAAACTCAACTACCTCAAACGGACGGTGAGGGGAATTGAGGGAGATGAGACATGCTGGAAAACAGAAACCACCCCCCCCAGTAGCTCCTAGTCAGTATAAATGATGCAAGTATGAAGGAAATACCCATCCTTTAGGTCAGACACGAAAGCCCTCTTAAATGGTGAGTTAGAAGCCTAAAGTTGAACTATTTTCTACTAAAAGCATAAAAAAGAAGAATGGCTGCCACATAATGTCTAGGGCAAGGTGACCACGTGTAGCAAAGGCAATAGGAAACCTCCCCCCCCAAAAAAAAATAAAAACAAAAAAACTTACCCTTAGAACCCCATCTTCTAACCTGATCTACACCCCGAAATTACCCATCAGCCACTGGGATTGTATGTGTGCAAGGCATAAGGCAAGGAGGCAACTGGCCAGGAGGACATACAAGAGGAACCAGCTGAAGAAAAGAAAATCAAAGAGAGAAGGAGAAAATCGATCTGGAAAAATTCCAGGTCCAAAAAAAATAAGAAAGAATAAGGGTGGCAAAGCCACAGAAAACATCGAAGAAAATGGTCGGAGATACTTGACCACAAAAAAAAAGAGGAAGAGGGAATAAGGGTGGCGAAGCCACAAGGAAGCTACTGACCAGGTGGGGGCCAATATCATAAATTGTCCAGCCGAAGAGAAGCACTAGCCAGAAGCCCAAATGCACACAGTTCCCCCATATCAAATAAAGTAGTTAGTTTTTGAACCTTAGAGCCTTAGGAACATCCACCCCTAACACTACAAACCAATAGCCCCGTTACAAGCCTTAAATACCTTCAGGAGCTGCACGTGAGATCTGAGTCCGAAGCATCTGTGTTTAGCATTGAGAGAAAATAGTCCTAACATCCCTTGTGAGGAATGAGTGATTGAGTGAATCCAGTGTTTAGCCTAGAGTTGAGTTATCCTGACAAGCAGATATGCTGACTGGGAAGGAAAAGGTGGACGGCGGAAGTTCAAGGCTTTCTAAGGCCGGATTGCACCTGATCCCAAGAGGAGGGATGGTTGAAAATATAGCATGTTCTATGTGTTTTAATTGTTTCTTTTTTTATGTGTTTATGTGTTAATGTCATTGTTTGTTTTTCTTTGCGTCAGAGTCTAGAGTCTTGTGTCTAGGTTAGGTAGAGTCGTCCAGGGGGAGTAACCAGGCTCGAATTCGACTTATTTCTTTTTGTTTGTCTTCACGCTTGAGGACAAGCATGTGGTAAGTGTGAACAGTTTGATAAGTCGTATTCCAATCCTTGGTTAATGGTCAGTATGTCGTGAATTGCATGTATTACCTGCAAAACAGTTGCTTAAGTGTGCAGGATTAAGGGATCCAATTCAGTAGGAGACGGTTAGGACGTCGCAGGTGAAAAGAGCGCAAGAAGGGTGCAATACTAACCAGGATGCATGCCAGAGAAAAGGCTCGAGATAGAGAAGAAGGATAGCTGGGATGATCAATAACAAGGGCAGAAATGTCAATTCGCAAAGGAAGTCTACCCTAAAAGCAAGGGCAAGCCTTCAGCATTGTCCAGTTCTTCTCGTTCCTCGCCACAACTATGGTCACCTGAAGTCCAAAAGTCCACCGGAGAGTCATCATCCTATCGGTCCAGCCAGTTCGTCGTCGTAGTATAGAAGTTTCATCGCCCGGAGTGGCATAAACAATCTTTAATCGCTTTCCTAGTTTAAAGTTTACTTGCTTTCTTCGTTGGATCTGTTGCAAACATTATTCCTTGTTGCCTTTTGAAGTATTTCGTGAAGATCCGAACGTTTAAGTTATGAAGTTTCGATTTCACATGTCTGTTTGGTTTGAATTTGCTTCATTCTGCCTAGGAAAGCAAGATCTAGTTATCGCTTTTAATTTCTAAATGTTTTACGCATGTTTCCTGTTGAGTAGGCTTAATCTGGAATTGTTGATCGAAGGTTGTAGTTAAGTTTCAGTTTAAATTTTTGTGCATGAGTTTCTTGTTCTGCGTTGTTATTACCACCTTGCATGTTAGTCAGTAGAAGTAATCTGCAGTTTCAGCCGTTCATCTTAAGTTTGAGCATTTTAATTAATGGATCTTGAGTTTGAAGTCATAAATCTGAGTTTAACCATGGAGTTTGTGTTCAAATGATTTCTGTTAATACTTGATGAAGAAGAAAACATCACAATCTACTTTTTGCTTTGGACCATTTTTGCTTTTTGGCTACTTTTTGCTTTTGTCTTTTACTTTTCAGTTGTACCTTCCAGACCTGTCAGAAAGCCACCCAGCCACCAGATATACCCTGTTGTCTATATTTCCCAAATTAGTAACTGTCTTCTTTTCACATGTTTCTGAGATACCATGTCCCCTACTTTCACGAACACAACCACATGTCTGTTACTTTCAAGCCTACTAGTCAGTAGTGTACCACCTTTACTTTCCGCCTAGATAAAGTCTCAACCCAAAAGCGTGGTAGCTAACCAAAATCACCCAGGAGTATCACCACAGTTATCCGAACGTGTCTATCCTTGTGGGATTCGACCCTTACCTCCACTATACTAACCAGTAGAAGTGGGTTGAGGAATTTGTTTGATATGTCAGGTTTCGGTGGTTTCGGTTGTCGTGCCAACGACTCAGCTAGTTTGGGATTTTCATCCTGATCAGTTGGACGCACTCTCTTAATTTAACACAGCACCCGTAAACCCAGGCACTATCAACTCCCCTTATGTGCGTTCCTACATAATAGCAATCCTAGCACCGCTAGATATTAATCAACAACACTCAAAATACCAGGCTTATTGGGTTACGAAAAACCCGCACCATTTGATAAATCAAGGCAGTGCATAATCAATATCGTATGCTCAATGCTAACGTATGTAGATTGAGAAATACTTTTTTATCAAGACCTCGTCTTTCAGTAGATAGCATAAAGACACGCCTTGATGTTAGATCCGTTCAGTGCTTTACCACACCAATGTCATATTATTTCATTTAAGGCTTAGAAACAATCGGACTGACATTGCAACCTTTCTCGATAGGTAGTCAAGGCCTATCTAGGTTGTGAAATTCTTCTTTTTCTTTGTTTAGAACTGACCGTGTTACCTTACAGTGGACGACGCCCACAACCGGTCCTACTGAAACAAAGACTTAGACTTTGTTAAATTCTTATACTTTTAAACATTTAATAAAACAACCATTAAATGTAAAACATAACAACATTATGAAAAAAAATAATCTGTTTTATTCCTTGGATAATAAAATAAGAGTTATTACAGTATCCAATCACTCGAAACGTGATTTCTAGTATACAAAACTCTAACATAGACATGGGGTGAAATGTATGGTAGTCAATGTATCATGGTCCGAGATCTGCTTAGAGTATAAGTGAGAGAGTTTTGGCAGTTGATATACTCGAAAGCTTAATTTTGAGTATAAGTGGGAGATTATTAGGATTGGTATACTGAAAAGCATATTTCGAGCATGTTGCACAGATAGAATTGAAGTATATATTGTTTATAGTGAATTGTTTTGGCTTTATAGTGAAGTATATATTGTTTTAGTGAGCTAGTATATTATAGTTTTAGTGAAGAATATTATGCTTATAGTGAAGTATGTTTTGTTTATTGTGATCTGGTGCACTTGCATGAGAGTGTACTATTTTGGCATTTGAGTGAAATATATTGTATTCATAGTGAAGTATATATTGTTAACAATGAATTGTTTTGGCTTTATAGTGAAGTATATTATGCTATTAGTGAGCTTGTATATTGTAGTTATAGTGAAATATATTATGATTATAATGAAATTATTTTTTTTATAGAGATCTGGTGCATTTGACATTTGAGTGATGATATTATGCTTATAATGAATTATATTGAACAAATACATTATGCTTATAGTGATGTATATTATGCTTATAGTGAAGTATATTTTGTTTATAGTACGTGTGAGTGTACCATTTTGGCATTTGAGTGAAGTACTCCCTCCGTCCCAAGGAAGATGACCCCTTTCTTGGGCGGCACGGGATTTTATGTAGTTATATTTTGTGTGTTAAGAGGAGAGAGTAAAGTAAGAAAGAGGGAATAAAGTAGAGATAAAGGTGTTTCCATTTTAAGTAATGGGTCATCTTGATTGGGACAAACCAAAAAGAAAAGTGGGTCATCTTCAATGGGACGGAGGGAGTATATTGTTTACAGTGAATGTTGGCTTTATTTTGAATGTTGTTGTTAACATTTTCAAAAATCGCTGATATACTTGAAGAAAGTGAAGGGGTTGGCGGCGAAAGCGCTCACATAAATCGATTACATAATAATTCTAATCTATTTAGCAGATTATTTAGACAAATTCTATTCGCGTAATTATCACATGTATCATGCTCATAACTCAAATAAAACATGCTTTAAATTAATTGAAACCTAAAACACGCTTTTCTAGGGTTTAGCAATAATACCTTGATGATTCTCCAAAGAATTGAAGATAGCTAGCGTCTTCTCCACGTGAAGATCTTTAGTACAAAACCACAGATCTTCTGTCTGGTTCCCGGACTGTAAATTGATATCAGGGTGGGCTGATCTCACCAGTGTACTAGGACTTAAATAAAGAAGACGGAAATCATTTCCCTCGGATGAGAAGAAAATCGCCCCTTTCTATTGAGAGAGAGGGCCAAAAATTTTGAAAAAAAAAAAGTGTATTTTCTGTCTCCTTTATTCTCTTATTTATAATAAGTCACATATTGGGCCCAAACAGGGATCGATGGAGGGATTTGGATATGGCCTCCTCCAATTAGCTTTTTACTAATTAAATTAAACCCAATTTAATATAAGCTTATAATTGGAATATTACGAGCAGCCACTACAGAAGTAATATTGCACTCCCCATCCAAATCCAAAATTATAAGTACTTCGGGTTTCCATTAGTTGATATTTATTTCCCGCGCTCAAGATAGAAACATCCATTAATTAATTATTTTCTCCTATGGACTTAATTAATTAATATCTTATTTATTCCAAGAGAGGACTCAGCAAGAAAATCTTATTTATTATTCATAGAGTAATTAAACTCCAACTAGCTAGGTTCCGAATAATAAAACCTTATTTCAAGCTTCTCTTGAGGATGTTATCAAACGAGACTCACCTCGCGCACGATTCAACATAATACCAATCCTAGCACCGCTAGATATTAATCACCACTACCCAATATACCAAGCTTATTGGGTTGCGAAAAAACCGCACCATTTGGTAAGTCAAAGTAGTGTATAATCAATACCGTATGCTCAATGCTAACGTACATTGATTAAGAAATAACAATTTACAAGACCTCGTCTTTCAGTAGATAGCATAAAGACTGTCTCGCTATTAGATCCATTCAGTGCTATACCACACCAATGTCATCTTATTTCAGTAAGGCTTAGAAATAATCGGACTGACATTGCAACCTTTCACGATAGGTAGTCTAAGCATATCTAGGTTGTAAAATTCTTCTTTTTCTTTGTTTAGAACTGACCGTGTTACCTTAAAGTGAACGACGCCCACAACCGGTCTACTAAAACAAAGACTTGGACTTTGTTAAGTTACTTATACATTTAAATATGTAATAAACATCCATTAAATGTAAAACATAACAACATTATGACAAAAATAATCTGTTTATTCGTTTGGAAAATAAAATAAGAGTTTTAACAGTATTCAATCACTCGAAAGGTGATTTATAGTATACAAACTCTAACAGAAAGACGGAGAGAAAGACATAGAGCAGCGGAAACATATCATGAATGAAACTTTGGCATCGATGAAGATTGTAGCAAACACAAGAACATAATGTGAAAGAAATTACTGCAAACTTCAAGAAATTTCATGAACAATTGTACAAAGTGATATGGTTCATAACATGTGTCCTTTTAGTTCACTTTAAACCTTATTCGGTTAATTTATATTTAATAGTCGGTTCATATTTTACATTAATATTCTATTCAAAATTTTATATATTTGTTTCATAGTATATGTGTAGTATTAACTACACTATAAACCATATTTACTTCACTATAACGTGTTTAAACTTCACTATAAAGGGTGTTCACTTCATGCAGTAATGCAACTTCACTATATGACATAGGTGCTTCACCATACGAATCGTTTAATTCATTATTTGGGAGACACTATATGGGTGACCATGACTCGTAAACTGAGCAAATATAACCACACTATAAAACATTATTACTTCAGTATATGAAGGTAATGTCACTATAAGGAATGTTCACTTCATACAATGTCCATATAAGAGATGTTCATTATAAAACATTTTTACTTCACTCTACAAAATATTTACTACGCTATATGATATTTCAATTTCACTGTAAGTATGTGTTCACTATAATGTGAACCAAAACATCCAAAAAGTGAACTAAATACTTGTAAATAGTGAACTTATCACATTTGAGTTGAACACTGAAAGTGCAGGTTTTCTCTCGGTCAACGTATATTTTGGAAGTGTATCCAACTGATCAGGATGAGATTCCCGACCTAGCTGAGTCGTTGGCACGACAACCGGAACCTGGTATCAAACAAATATTCCTCAACCCACTTCTACTAATTAGTATAATGGAGGTAAGGGTCGAATCCCACAAGGATGGACACGTTCGGATACTGCGTTGACATTCCTGGGTGTTTTTGGTTAGTTACCACGCTTGGGTTGAGATTTTACCTAGGCAAGAAATAAAGGTGGTACTCTACTGACTAGTAGGCCTGAAAATGACAGGCTTGTGGTTGTGTTCGTGAAAATAGGGGACAAAGTGTCTCAGAGGTATATGAAAAGTAGACAGTTACTAAAAGAGGAAATTTAGACAACAAGGTATATCTGGTGGCTGGTTGGCTCTCTGACAGGTCTAGAAGGTACAACTGAAAAGTGGGGGACAAAAGCAAAAGTAACTCAAAAAGTAAAAGAGGTCCAAGGCTAAAGTTGATTTTGACGTTTTCTTCTTCACCAAGCATTAACAGAAATCATATGAACACAAACTCCATGACTAAACTCAAATTCATAATTTCAAACTCAAGATCCATCGATTAAAATGTTTATCTAAAGATGAACAGCTGAAATTGTAAACTGCCTCTACTGACTAACATGCAAGGTGGTGATCACAGCGCAGAACAGAAGACTCATGCACGAAAATTAGAATGGAAACATAACTACAACCTTAGATCAACAACTCCAGATAAGAAAACAATTAGAAATTAAAAGCAACGACTAGATCTATCTTTCCTAGGCAGAATGAAGCAAACTCGAACCAAAGCGACATACGAAATAGAAACTTCATAACTTAAACGTTTGGATCTTCACAAAGTACTTCAAAAGGCAACAACGATAAATGTTTGCAACGAATCCAACGATAAAAACAGGTAAAAATTAAACTAGAAAGCAAAAGAACGAGTGTTTTGCCACTCCGTGCGATGATACGCTATACTACTACGGCAAACTGGCTGGAACGGTAGAACGATGATTTCTCCTGAAGACTCTTGGACGTCAAGTGACCATAGCTGTGGCGAGGAACGAGAGATTGGATAATGCTGAAGGACTGATCTTCTAGAGAGAATTCTACTAAGTGTGTATGAGAACCGAACTTGCGAACTCCGAACTGCTCCTTTTCTCTCTCCAATTGGCTTCTTTTATAGGGAGGCTTGCCCTTGCTTTTAGGGTAGACTTCCTTCACAATTTGACTTTTCTGCCCTTGTTAATGATCATCCCAGCTATCCTTCTTCTCTATCTCGAGCCTTTTCTCTGGCATGCGTCCTGGTCAGTATTGCACCCTTCTAGCGCTCTTTTCACTTGCGTCACCTGAATCGTCTCCTACTGACTTGGATCCCTTAATCCTGCACACTTGAGCAACTGTTTTGCAGATAATACATACATTTCACGACATACTGACCAGTAACCAAGGCTTAGAATACGACTTATCAAACTGCTCACACTTACCACATGCTTGTCCTCAAACGTGAAGACAAACAAAAAGAAATAAGTCGAATTCGAGCCTGGTTACTCCCCCTGACCGACTCTACCTAACTAGACTCAAGACTCTAACGCAAAGAAAAAAACAAACAACGACACAAACACATGACACATATAAATAACTTAAACACATAGAACAGGCTATATTTTCAACTATCCCTCCCCTCGAGATCAGGTGCAATCCGGCCTTAGGCAGCCTTGAACTTCCGCCGCCCCCCCTTTTCTTCCCCAGTCATTATATCCGCTTGTCAGGATCACCCAATCCTAAGCCAAACACTGGGTTCACTCAGTCACTCATTTCACACAGGGGATGTTAGGACTGTTTTCTCTCAATGCTGAACCACAGATGCTTCGGACTCAGATCTCTCGTGCAGCTCCTGAAGGTCTTTAAGGCTTGTAACGGGGCTATTGGTTTTTAATGTTTGGGGTCGTTTATCCTAAGGCTCTAAGGTTCAAAAACTAACTACTTATTTTGATGAGGGAGAACTGTGTGTATTTGGGCTTCTGGCTAGGGCTTCTTCTTCGGCAGAACAATTTCTGACATTGGCTTCCAACTGGTCAGTAGCTTCCTTGTGGCTTCGCCACCCTTATTCCTTCTTCCTCCTTTCTCTTTTTGTGGTCAAGTATCTGCGACCATTTTCTTCGGTTTTCTTTCATGTGGCTTTGCCACCCTTATACCTTCTTCTATTTTTGGATCTGGAATTTTTTTCCCGATCGATTTTCTCCTTCTTTCTTTGCTTTTCTTTCTTCAGCTGGTCCCTTTTGTATGTCCTCCTGGGCAGTTGCCTCTTTTCCTTATGCCTTGCACACACACAGTTCCAGTGGCTGATGGGTTATTTCGGGGTATAGATCAGGTTAGAAAATGGGGTTCTAAGGATATGTTTTTTTTTTGTGTGTGTGTGGGGGGGGGGGGGATTTCCTACTGCCTTCAGGGTTTGCTACACGCGGTCACCTCGCCCTAGACATCATGTGGTAGCCACTCTTCTTTTTTCGGTGTTTAGTAGAAAGCTGTTCCACTTTGGACTTCTAACTCACCTTTTAAGAGGGCTTTCGTGTCTGACCTAAGGGATGGGTTTTTGCTTCATACTTGCATCATCTATACTGACTAGGGTTTACTGGAGGGGGTGGTTTATGTTTTCCGGCATGCCTTATCTCCCTCAATTCCCCTCACCGTCAGTTCGAGGCAATTGAGTTTTAAGCCCATTTATAAAAAAAAACAAACAATTCCTAGACCTAAACAAACCTTAAAAATACTAACATGCACTGGCTCAAATAACACATTTATACATGTCATACTGGCCATTTGCTCCCCCCTCTCCCTTCACAAGTGTCTGCCCCAGATACGGGCTGTGAAGTGAAAAATGGGAATGGCTAGTATGACAGACACACATTTATAACAAACACATAATATATCTAAACACAGAGCAGAATTATTACAAAACATGATATATAAACATATAAACTCCTCACATTTAGACTACGCAGTAGGCTAAGTGTGAGTTAACATGCTTATGACAGAACACAAAAAACATAAACAAAACACATGCACCGAAGTAGCAAACCCTTTACTTCTCACACTTAGACTATTGGATATAAAAAGAAAAATAAAAGAAAATTAAAAATTAAAAAGAAAACTAACTGGTCAGTTTTGGTGCAGGGGTCTGTGCAGGTTGTTCCTTTGGTTCCTCTTCAGTGGATTCCGGTTGTCATCTGCCTCCTCTTTTTCATCGCCTTCTTCTTCCTCAAGTTCGGTGGGTGCATCGTTCTGGCCTCCATGTCCACTTGTTCCAGCTCCAGTGCTTTCCTTTCCTCTCGCTAATTCCTTCAGTATGCTCTCCATCAGGGTTGTCAGCTTTGCCATTTCTGCCCGTGATTGTGATACGCCCGGATTTTGCACTGTTTTAAGGCCATTATTTGGTCAGTTTTTGTTATCAAAATCACTCTACATGTCCATTATTTGCATATTCTATACATTTTGGTATTTTGACGTGTTTTGTGAGAAATGTGCATATTTGAGCCGAAAAGGGGAGTAAAAACGCATAGTCCTGGAAATCTGGAGTCAGACGGCGACCAGCGACCGCCGCGAAGTTGTACGGCGACCGCCGGCGCCCGGCAGTCAAAGCTATGTGGCGGCCCGCCTCGGAAATTTACGCTAGGAGAAGAGTCTCGCCCGGCGACCGCCGGAGGACATGTGGCGGTCCGCCACCGAAGGGTCAGAGTCTCTGGACTCCAACGCGGCGATCGCCGGCCAAGGTGCGGCGGCCCGCCGGAGAAAGGCGGCGAATCCGACCAGCCCTAGATTTGCTCCAAGATTTACCAAATTTTGAAGATCTTTTCCTTCTATGATGAGGAATAATCTTCCCCTATAAATAGGACCTCAAGCTTCATCAAAAAGAGAGTTTTCACACAACAAGAACACATTCATAGAGAAAGAGAGTGACTACTTGCAATATTCATAGAGATCAAAAGCTAGAGTACTTCAATTGTGCAAGGAGTTGGAGAAGGATTTCAAGAACATCAAGAACGACAAGGATTCAACCTACGGGTTTTATTTGCTTTAGTTTTATGTTCAAATTGCTTTCCCTCCAATCTATGTTTTTAGTTTATTCAGTCATGTGTAACTAAACTCATAGGATTCTAGGGATGTGTTAGTAGCAACTTTGGTTATACAATTTCGTTTTCTATTTAATATCCGTTTTGTTTTTACTTTGTTTCTTCCCTAAGTTAATCATGATGCTTCATAATTGAGTGACACAATTATGTATGATTCAATACAACTTGCTTTATAACTGTGACAGAGTTCTAGCGAGTTAGATCCACTTAGTAGACACTACAGTTAGCTTCCTTTAAAACGGCACTGTTAATTGAGAGTGAGGACTTTTCAAGGGTCTTAGGAGCTTTTTGGAGTTACGTGTTAGGATTGACAACCCTAATGTTAGTAATCAACGTTTGTATCGCATGAGCATAAGCTAGGTGACTCGTCCTTTCAAAGTATTAACTGTGCTAGGGTATTGTAGTTTGGAATTTGTATAACCATAAAAGTGAAAGCACATCCCTGGAATTCCCCTTATCTCTATACTTTTCTCTCCGTGATTTGCTTGCATTTAGTTGTTTACTGTTTTTAATATTTACTGTTTTCAAAAGTTTCCAAAAATTCTTGTTTCTCCAGATAGTAATTGAGTTCTAGTAGAAGATAGACACTTTGTGTACATCTTCCCCGTGTTCGATACCCGGTACTAACCTTTTGCTATACTATACCTACTCTGTATACTTGCAGGTATTTATAGTGCAAATAAAAAGTGCATCAGATTGTCTATTCTCTTCCGCTAGCTCAGTGACTGCCCTCTCCAGATTTTCTTGCCTTAGTCTTTGCGATTGTTCAATCTGCCCAGCTTGCCCCTCTTGGACCTGTTGTGCCCTTCCACCAGGGGCTTCTCCCATTGGGTAGAATTGGGGTACTCCTTCTCTGTAGTATACCAAGTTTGTGCGGACGAAGAAGGGTATATCGAATAGGCCAGGAGCGTCGACCATGTACATCGGAGATAGGTCTTCTGCCTCTGTTATGATGATGTTGTTGTGCACGAAGGCTCCTAGTATTTGGCAGAGGGATAAGTTCCTAGCTGGGTGGGTTGCTATCAGGTGGCATTGGTAGGCTGTCCAGAATCCCAAATGCAGCCTCCTACCGCGATTAGCGCACCACACCATGTACAATTCAGTCATAGATGTTCTGGCAGCCGAATTACTTTGTCCCAGTAAGTTGTAACCCAAGTATAGTTGCACTAGTCTGAGCATGGAATTGTTGAAATGGGTTGATCTGGATGTAGTGGAGGCGAACTAACCAGCATCAGGGTGGGTTATCTCCTCCCAGGCTTCCTAGGGCTCAAAGTCTATGTGTCTCCTCGGTACCCCCCTCTCTCGGCTTCTCCATTCTGGTCCTATAGCCTCCTCCAGGCTATACATTCCCAGTCGCACGGTCCACTCGATCAGACTCATGGACAGCTCTCCACCGAATATCCTGAAGGAAATTGACACCTCGTCTAGGTCTGTTGTGACTTGGAACCTAAACATGGTGAAGAACTCCTTCGCTAATCTCACAGATATCTCCGGGTCCCTATTCTCCAACAGCCACTCAAACCCCAATGCTTCCATACTGGCTAGGAAGGAATCACAAACAAATAACTCATCCAAAGAGGGTATGTGGAGTACCTTTCCGCATTTGACTTGCTTGCTGCTATCTTCCTTTTCGTCAAAAGCGTCCTGAAGCTTTTTGGGGTTGTAGTGCTTCATGTCCTCCATAAGCTCATCAGTGAGCTCTACCCTCCACCGTGGGTACACAATCCTCTCTACTAGAGGGTGGACTAGTTCTTGGTGGTTGTCGGGGAGTTGTTGCTCATGATACTCTTCCCCTTCTAGAGAGATATCGCTCTCTGAGTCTGACTCCTCGCTGGAAGCGTAGTCGCTGTCACTTAACCTCCTTCTTTCTTCTGTCTCTCTGATCACTATGCTGGCATTGGTTGTGCGCTGTTTCTTTACGAATTGCTTTGTCTTGACAGGGGCCTTCCCCTTTCTCTTTCTTTCCTGGATGTACTTTTCTTCGACTTCCATTGCCTTTGCTTCTTCGTTGGCTTGTGTTGAAGTGGCCTCCTGGGTAGTAGGCTCGGTCACCATGCGGGCACTAGTATCACTTCCTGTCGCCTCCTCCCAACCTACTGACTCTGATGCGAGGTCCAGACCCTCAGCCACCTTGTCAGCTTTTCCCTTCTGGTCAGTCGGCGTTGATGAAACTGTCCCTGTTGCCATATGTGTGTCCTCTTGGCTAGTTTTCGAGGGCTTCTCCCCAGGTTTTGTAGGAGTAGTCTTCTCGTCATCGCTAGAGACCTCCACTGCATCTGCTGATGTGTTTGATCCTGCCTTGTTGGACTTCCACTTTCCTAAGCATCTTTGTGACACTATTTGGGGTTTTTGCCTTTCTACCTTGGGGTTGTTCTTCAACACTAGCCTCCTCTTTACTGGCTTTGGTTTAGTCACCACTGAGGCTTCCTCTTGTTGTGTTTCAGGTTCCTGTCTCTCCTCCTCAAGTTTGTCAGCTTTTTTGGGTTGTTCTTCTGACGTCCTCTCCACCCCTTCAGTATTTCAACGATCCTATCTCCCTTGTGTAAAATCGATTGGAACTCCTCATCCGTCATTAACCCTTGCTTCTTGGCCGTTTCGTTCAGGTCTATCTCCTCCTTCTCTGCTTCATCGGCTGTGGCTTCAGTGGCCATTATCTCTTGTGCTTCACCCTTCTCGCCCTCGCTTACTCCCCCTCTCCTTTTCCTCTGTTTCTCCCCAGTTGGGATCTTGATAGGCGGAAAAAGGGATAACGTCGAGCGGCTCTGTTTGTTGGTGTATGGGAGAAAGGTGAGAGGGTTCTGATTGTGCAGTTACTTTTGGGGAGGTCTTTTCGGATGTCGGATTTGAGGTTTTTGGGGTGGTGGTGGGTGGGTTTACTGTGGTCGCAGTTAGGGTAGGGTTTGGTGTCGCCGGCATTCCTCCGGTCAGGCTAATTCCGGCCAGGGTCGCTGTCCAATCTTTGTTCGGGTCCTGTTGCCTTAGATACACTGCCAGTGCGTCTAAAGGAACCATTGCCGGAATTTGTGGCGTCGGCGTTGGTTGTGATCGTTGTGGACTTGGTGGCCGCGATTCGGCTGTCGCTCGAACTTCTGGGAGGTCTTCGCCGGTGTTGGATGCTTTACTCTTCGCCATGGTCTGTATCGGTGGTGGTTCTCTTTTTCCGGTAGTGATTCACGGTGGTTTTCATAGTGGGGTGGTAGTTGTGAGTAAGAGAATGCAGGTAAGGGTTTGTAAAGTGAAGGGGAGTAGGCGGTGGGGTATTTTATAGTGGGGTGGGCAGTTGAGGGTTTTGACCGGTTGTAGGCGGTTGCCAGGTTGCGACGCTTGGGGTGGGAGGCGGTTGGGCGTTCTCGCAGCTGATTGGACGTTCCCTGTCACGTCTCTGCTCCACGCCAGTCTCTGCACTTGCCTGCAAAGCTGCAACACTCCAAAATTCAAACTTCACTCATCTCTCCTTTCTCAATTAGCTAAAAATAGAAATAAAGCAAATAAATGGCCCTTAAATATAATTCAGAGTTTCACCCAAGTGGTATCCTCGTGGTCAGTACGGACTCCAAATTAATATTTAAGATCTGAAAAAAAAAATTTGGTATTTTTCCTACTGAACTTAAGTTAAATTACTAAATATTCACAATATTTACACAATTACTAAGGGTATTTGAAGTTTTACCTGGTCAGTAAGCACAAATCATATAATGTTGACCAGGTGGAACTCCAAACCCCTTTTCTACTGGCCATTTAGACGCTATTAAAGTGTAGTGGAATTTCTTCCACTACACACAGTTCCTCATTTTCCCTATATATTTTTACCCTATGCCCATTAACGACAAAAGGTTCAGAGTTAGGGACACTCCCTGAAATCTCGACCGCTCCATTAGCACGTTGTGCAGTGATAATGTAAGGTCCTGCCCATTTTGACTTGAGTTTCTCAGGCATTAGCTTTAATCTCGACAGGAAGAGTAGTACTTTCTGACCAACTTGGAGATTCTTGGTTCTCAGATTTTTGTCGTGCCACATCTTTGTTTTCTCCTTGTACCACATGGCTGAATCAAACGACTCCAATCTGAGTTCTACCAGCTCTTGTAGCTGCAGCTTCCTTTCCTCTTCACAGGCCTTAGCATGACTGTCTTCTCTAAGATGCTCTTTATTTCTCTGTTTGAGATCTCCGCTTGTCCGTTGGCTTGAGGGTGGTAAGGACTAGATAGGCGGTGATGAACCCCGTACCTCTTCATCAATGCTTCGATCGTTCGGTTGCAGAAGTGAGTCCCTTGATCGGAAATGATTGCCCTTGGTATCCCAAATCGGCTGAATATATGACTCTTGAGGAACTTGGTGACTTCTTTAGATTCGCAAGTGCTCGTGGCCTTGGCTTCTATCCACTTTGATACATAGTCAACTGCCACCAGGATGTAGGAATTCCCATAAGATGAGGGAAAAGGAGCCACGAAGTCCATGCCCCAGATGTCGAACACTTCACAAACAATCACTGGAACTTGCGGCATTTCATCCCTTGCGGAGATCCCATCGGTCAGTTGGCAGCGGTCACAGCCTTTGCAGAACTCATACGCATCTCTGTTCAGAGTCGCCCAGTAGAATCCGCTATCCAGCACCTTTCTGGCAGTCTTCCTTGGCCCGAAATGTCCTCCACATGCCAAGGAGTGGCAGTGCGTTAGTACATCCCGTTGCTCCCAGTCAGGAACACATCTCCTTATAACTTGGTCGGTTCCTGCCTTCCACAAGTATGGGTCGTCCCATAAATAATACTTTGCTTCGCTCTTGATCTTCATCCTCTTAGCCTTTGTCACGTTTGGCACCATAGGTAGCTCTCCCGTCACTAGGTAGTTGGCCAAGTCCTCATACCAGGGTTCCTGTCCTACTTTCTCCTTGCCATTGGTTGTTGCGTCCTGCCCAGTAAGCCTCATTACTTCTTCCCAGTCGATCTTCCTTGCGGAGAAAATCACTTCACACAAATGCTCTTCCGGGAATCGATCTCTCACATCCTCACTGTTCCCTTCTTGTACTATTCTGCTCAAGTAGTCCGCTACTTTGTTTTCAACCCCCTTTTTGTCTTCTACTTCCCAATCAAATTCTTGTAAAAGCAGCACCCATCTGATCAGTCGGGGTTTTGACTCCTTCTTCGCAATGAGATACTTAATTGCCGCATGATCAGTATAGACGATGACTCTGGATCCTAATAGGAACTACCTGAACTTCTCGAATGAATAGACAACAGCCAACATCTCCTTCTCGGTGGTGTCATAGTTCCGTTGGGCTTGATTCAAGGTCTTAGATGCATAGAATATCATGTACCTCTTCCCATCGATCTTCTGACCCAGTACGGTCCCCACGGCATAGTCACTGGCATCGCACATCACCTCGAAGGGGTGATCCCAATTAGGAGCTTGAATAATCGGTGCAGAGATCAATTTTTCCTTAGGAAGGTTGAAAGCAGCCTTGCAATGCTCGTCGAAAACGAACTCCACCTCGTTCTGGAGAAGTCTGGTAAGGGGTTGGGCAATCTTGGCGAAATCCTTGATAAATCTTCGATAAAATCCAGCATGGCCCAGAAAACCTCTTATTCCCTACTGGTCAGTAGGGAAGGGCAGTTTGGATATGACATTCACCTTAGCTTGATCCTCCTGGATTCCCTTTTCCGACACCACGTGTCCTAAGACGATTCCTTCTGAAACCATAAAGTGGCATTTCTCAAAATTTAAAACCAGACTCTTTGCTTGGCACCTTTCTAGCACCACATCCAAATGTTGCAAGCACGAGTTGAAAGAATCTCCGTAGACGGTGAAATCATCCATAAAGATCTCTATGCAATCTTCAATCAAATCCGAGAATATGCTCATCATGCATCATTGGAAAGTACCAGGGGCGTTGCATAGGCCAAATGGCATACACCTATACGCATAGGTTTCAAACGGACAGGTGAACGTGGTCTTATCCTGGTCCTCCGGATTCATGTAGATTTGAAAGTAGCCACTGTACCCATCCAAAAAACAGAAGTACTTCCTCCCAGCCAGTCGCTCCAGCATTTGATCGATGAATGGTAGGGGGAAATGGTCCTTTCTGGTTGCAGTGTTTAGCTTTCGGTAATCTATACACATTCGCCATCCAGTTACTAGTCTGGTGGGCACTAGCTCATTCCTCTCATTCTTAACCACCTGGATCCTTGATTTCTTGGGGACCATATGGATTGGGCTGACCCATTCACTATCGGGTACCGAGTATATAATGCCCAGCGAGAGCAACTTCAAGATTTCCTTCAGTATCTCTTCCCGCATGTTTGGGTTCACCTTTCTTTGCGAATCTCTATGTGCCTTGGCTCCCTCCTCCAGCCTAATGTGGTGCATGCAGACATCTGGGCTTATCCCCACCAGGTCCGTAAGGCTCCATCCAATAGCCTTCTTGTTTTTGCTCAGCACAGTTAGTAGTCTTGCCTCTTGCTCTTCAGTCAGCCCGCTATTGATGATTACAGGGAACGAGTCTTCCTCCCCGAGGTAGGCATACTAAAGGTTCGCTGGCAACTTTTTCAACTCCACTTGTGGGGGTAGTGTGTCTGTAGGTAGAGGGTTCTTTTTAGAATCCTCCTCTCGCTCTTGTTCACCATCTGATTTTTCCTCCATACTGGCCGGTAGTAAAGCCCCTACGGATCCCGCTAGTTCCGACTTCTGACAGAATTCCGTAATTGCTCCTTCGATCTCCTCGTCAGTTAACCTTCGGCTACTGATCAGATCACACCATGCAGCTGCTTCCACATCAGCCTGGGCATACACATCCAAGGCTTGGAGTTTTTCCTGCAATAATTCGGTCTCAAGAAATTCTTGGACTAAGGGGTCAATGACATCAACATAGCATAGATTTTCAGAATCTATTAGTTTTTTCATGGCTTCATTGATGTCAAAAACAAATTTTTCACCATTAAAGTCAATGCAGATTGTCCCCTCAGCCATATCCACAATTGTCTTAGCCGTTCTTAAAAATGGTCTTCCTAACAATATCCCGTCGGACTCCCTAGCCTCTGGTTCACTCATTCTAATTACATAAAAATCAGCGGGATAAGTAAAGTTTTGTATCCTGACCAACACATTTTTTAACACACCCTCATGATTTATACATGACATATCAGCCAGTTGGATCAACACCCTAGTATTTGACAATTTTACCCCCTTCAATCGATTATAAATGGATAACGGCATAACATTGATAGATGCTCCTAAATCACACATTGCATGCTCGATTTTTACATCTCCAATTGTTATGGGTAAAGTAAACATACCTGGGTCGGCTCTCTTGGGTGGTAGTAAACATACCTGGGCCTTTCAGGCTATGAACTCCTTTATAAACTTCCCCAGAGGAGGCACTCTCACGGCTTGGAGGAATGGTATGGTGACATCCAGCTTTCCGAAAATCAACATGAAATCCACAGGCTTTTCTTTCTTCCTCTATGTAACAAACCGATATGGAAACGGTTTTTCTCCCTTAGCCTCTTCAGTTAGCCTTGGTGGACTTTCCTTTGGTGCCTCCTGGGTTTGAGGTCCCCATGTGGGTATTGCTCCTTCAGGTTGCTCGTTTCCAGGTTGTGTTTCTCCCTCCTTTCCTTCCTCAGTAGGCTTCTCGTTCAGAAAAAACGGATCCTCCATCTGAGGCAGAGGCCTCTTGAACTCTTCCGCTGAGACGGTGTCGCTCAGCACCCTTGCTCTACTAGATTTCCCAATAGGGTTCTTGAGTTGAGGTCCATTATAGGCTGTTCCGGACCGCAGTGTAATCTTACTCACATTTGCCTTTTCATGTACTTGGACTGTAGATGGGAGTTTCCCTGAGTTCTCTTTCATTTCGCCCACCGAGTTAGCGAGCTGGGCCAACTGCCTGTTCATCATATCCATATTTGCCCTATGCTCCTTCTGGGCACTTTGCATTCTTTGCATTGTTTCATTACCGGACTGCAAGTCGCTTTTAATGCTCTGCTGCGAAGCAAGCATCTCTCCCATCATGTCGTCCATGGACCTCCTCGACCTGTTTGGGTGATGGAATTGGTTCGAGCCCTGGTGCTGGTAATGCTGGGGTGGGGGGTTTGACTGATAGCCCGAGAAATTTTGCTGGTTTTGGTTTTGTGGGTATTGGTTATACTGGGCAGGAGGTTTGTACTGGTCGTGGTTGTGCTGGTACTGATTTTGGCTTTGGTTGTGGCTGTTATGTTGAGGCCCTGGGTTAAATTTGTTCTGGTTTTGGTTCTGGTTGTTTCGCTGATGGGGTAGCACATAGGCAGGGTTCGGGTTCTGGTTTTGAGGGTTTTGGGTCTGAGGTTGCTGGTTCCTTCCTACCCAGTTAGACTGGTAGTCAGGGTTCGTTGGGCCACGGTTGAAATTTTAGCTCGGGTGGGGGTTGGGTTGAATTTGAGCCTGATTTTGGTTCTGATTCTGATTTCCATCTCCCCATCGGAAGTTTTGGTGGTCCCTCCACGGTGCATCCCTCTGCCTTCCTGGAAACCAATTGCCATTAGAATTGTAATATCCTGCGGCATTTGCTTGCTCCACATCTGGCGAGTTGTCCGGCTGATCATATGGTAGTTCTGGGGCTTCTTTTCCTCCAGTCGGAGAAGGTGGTGGAGTGTTCTGTTTGATTGCAGTCAGTAATTCCTTCTTTAGTTCCTCCATCTTCAAATCCATCCTTTCCACCTGGTCAGTAGCAGAAGCACTTGCTACCCTTTCTCTGCTGTACCCATCCCTTGCGTTGTCGTACGTCTTCTTCGCATTCAACAGTTTGCGTAACACCTTCTTGGCTTCACTGACTCTCAATTGTGTGAAATCGCCTCCGGATGATGAATTCGCCAGATCCTTTGTTTCTTTGTTCATTCCCTCATAGAAGGTGTGGTGCACCTCTATCTCCTTCGTGCGATGGTTGGGGCATGACTCCAGAAGACTCATGTACTTCTCCCAGTACTCACTCAGGGTCTCATCGTATTCTTGCCTTATATACGATATTTTCCTCTTCAATGCACTTGTGTTTGAAGACGGGAAGAACTCAGCTAGGAAAACTGACTTGAAATCGGCCCATGTATTGATGGAGTCGGCTGGCAGGCGCATGAACCAGGTGTTGGCCTCTCCCTTTAGGACAAAAGATAGGGCTTTCAGTCTGTAATAATCCTCGCTTGCTCCTGCTGGCCGCCTCTGCGCCTTACAGATTTTGCAGATGTCATTTAAGAATTCGTTGGGTCCCTCGTAACTCTTCCCACAGTACGTTGGTAGGATCGCAATAACGTGGGGTTTCACATCACATGCAGTCTCGCCTGGGGTGACCACTATGGCTTGTGGGGGATCTCCGTTAGCATGTGCAGTAAGTGTTGCGAGCTCGGGATCGTCCTCACCTTGGTCAGCCATTCTCACTAGTGCTCTTACTGGTTGGAGTGGAAGCTCCGAGAGTTGGTACTCTACATCTTCTTTCTCCTCGTCGCTGCTCGTGCCTAGGTCGGACAGTGCTGTCGACAGGCCAGAACGAGTGGTAACGAGTATCGTTCCTCGGGGAAGTATCCTTGGTCTCCACTGGCCAGGAGCCAAGCTACTTCTCATAAACTGAAAATAAAAAGAAAAGGAAAATTATAAACAGTATGTACACCAAAAAGATCACACACAATAACAGGTATGAACGCCATCCATCCCCGGCAACAATGCCATTTTGAAAGTAAAGGTTTTCTCTCGGTCAATGTATATTTTGGAAGTATATCCAACTGATCAAGATGAGATTCCCGACCTAGCTGAGTCATTGGCACGACAACCGGAACCTGGTATCAAACAAATATTCATCAACCCACTTCTACTGATTAGTATAATGGAGGTAAGGGTCGAATCCCACAAGGATGGACACGTTCGGATACTGCGGTGACATTCCTGGGTGTTTTTGGTTAGCTACCACGCTCGGGTTGAGATTTTACCTAGGCAAGAAATAAAGGTGGTACTCTACTGATTAGTAGGCGTGAAAATAACAGGCATGTGGTTGTGTTCGTGAAAATAGGGGACAAGGTGTCTCAGAGGTATATCAAAAGTAGACAGTTACTAAAAGAGGAAATTTAGACAACAAGGTATATCTGGTGGCTGGTTGCTCTCTGACAGGTCTGGAAGGTACAACTGAAAAGTGGGGGACAAACGCAAAAGTAACTCAAAAAGTAAAAGTGGTCTAAGGCTAAAGTTGATTTTTCACCAAGCATTAACAGAAATCATACGAACACAAAACTCCATGACTAAACTCAGATTCATAATTTCAAACTCAAGGTCCATCGATTAGAATGTTTAACTAAAGATGAACAGCTGAAATTGTAAACTGCCTCTACTGACTAACATAACTAGGCCGAATGAAAACACTAAAATTAGAATGGAAACATAACTACAACCTTAGATCAACAACTCCAGATAAGAAAACACTTAGAAATTAAAAGCAACGACTAGATCTAACTTTCCTAGGCAGAATGAAGCAAGCTCGAACCAAAGCGACATATGAAATAGAAACTTCATAACTTAAACGTTTGGATATTCACAAAGTACTTCAAAAGGCAACAACGATAAATGTTTGCAACGAATCCAATGATGAAAACAGGTGAAGATTAAACTAGAAAGCAAAATAACGATTGTTTTGCCACTCCGGGCGATGATACTGCTATACTACTACGGCAAACTGGCTGGAATGGTAGAACGATGATTTCTCCGGCATACTCTTAGACGTCAAGTGACCATAGTTGTGGCGAGGAACGAGAGATTGGATAAAGCTGAAGGACTGATCTTCTAGGGAGAATTCTACTAAGTGTGTATGAGAACCGAACATGCGAACTCCGAACTGAACTCCTTTTCTCTCTCCAAGTGGCTTCTTTTATAGGGAGGTTTGCCCTTGCTTTTAGGGTAGACTTCCTTCACGATTTGACTTTATAACCCTTGTTAATGATCATCACAGCTATCCTTCTTCTCCATCTCGAGCCTTTTCTCTGGAATGTGACCTGGTCAGTATTGCACCCTTCTAGCGCTCTTTTCGCTTGTGTCACCTGAATCGTCTCCTACTGACTTGGATCCCTTAATCCTGCACACTTGAGCAACTGTTTTGCAGATAATACATGCATTTCACGACATACTGACCAGTAACCAAGGCTTAGAATACGACTTATCAAACACTAAAACAAGTTTGCAATGAAATAGAACTCACTTAAAGTGAACTAAAAACAAGTCTATAGTGCACTAAACATGCTACAAAGGGAACTATTCTTGTCCAGATTTTGACTGCCTTTGATTTGTCTTCTCTTTCACCTTATTATAGTTCCTCGAGTCATGGTATCCAATATCATGGCATTTTCCACATTTTCCACCTGGTTTCATTGATAACCTCACTATTTTCTCCTTCTTCGAAATCTTCCTAGTTCCACTTCCACTTCCCTTTTCTATTGACAGCATCCAGAGGATGAACTTCAATTACATTGAGCACTTATGAGTCAGTAGAAGTTCTCGGTCATTACTCTCTTTTGTATGGAAACCCGGACAAAACTCGGCCCAGTTTGTGACTTAAAAAAAAACAATATTATACTTCACTGTTTGTTACATATACATCACTATAAGAAATATTCACATCACTGTAAACGATAAATATTCAACACCAATGTAATATTACTATATAAGTAATATTAGAGTACGTTGTAATGAGATGTAAGAATACCAAAAGCTAATCATGCATTTATTTGGGAATAGACACGAGTTTTTATGTAGTGTTGTTTTGTGGGTTAATGAAGAGAGAGTAAAGTAAGAGATATGAAAAAGTAGAGATAGAAATGTTTTTATTTTAGGATATGTTTCATTTCTAATGGGACAAACTAAAAAGGAAAACGTTTCATTTCTAATGGGACAAAGGGAGTACATCACTATATGCTCAATATACTTCACTGAAGTGAAAAAACAGTACACTGTAAGACATGTAGAATATACTTCACTATATGCTCAATATACTTCACTGAAATGAAAAAACAGTACACGATAAGGCATGCAGATTATACTTCACTATATGCACAATATACATCACTATATGCTCAATATATACTTCACTGAAATGAAAAAATTGTACACGATGAGGCATGCAAAATATACTTCATTACATGCATAATATACATCACTATATGCGCAATATACTTCATTGAATTGAATAAATAGTACACTATAAATAATATTCTTCACTGAAATATCAAACACCATATTTACTTCACTATAAACAACATTTACTTGACTATAAACATCATGTGATCTTGAAACATCATATTCCATGATTAATACTCCCTTCGTCCCAAGTTACGTGAGTCGTATTCCATTTTGGGTTGTCCCAAGTTACTTGAGTCATTTCTCTTTTTGCCTAAAAACAAAACATCTAATCATACTTACTTTACTCTTTCTTTTACTTTACCCTCTCTCTTCTCTCTTCCTTTATTCTCTCTTCTACTTTATTTAACTCACTAAACACAACTTTCTTAAATCTTGTGCCAAAAACAAACGCCTCAAGTAACATGGGACGGAGGAAGTACAAGGAGATTGCGTGAAGAAGACTTGATCTCGATTTCAGACGTTAAATTGAGATTTCGTGTTTGAGTGATGACGAGTGATTCTCGATTTCTAGCATGAAATCTAAACTAGTAAACTCCGATGTAATATGACATGAAATCTCGATCAATTCAATATCATGAAACTAACCAACTCAAGCAGGATGATTCAGATCGTGAAACTAACGATTTGTGTTTAGAGTGCTCAAGAAGATTGTTCACTGATTCGTTCGAAATTGCGCTCGACTCTAGATGAAGATTGTATCAATCGCAGACGAGAAATTTATTCGCGACTCTTCATTTGCAGAAGTGATTATTGTATGAAATGATCAGTGTGAATGGAAATCGATAAGAGAGAGAGAGAGGGGTGCGTAAATTTGGAAAAAATCAAATTTCCATAAATGCCCTTTGGCACTTATTTATTGATTAAATATGTTAGATTTTTACTTTTATTTTAGTCTTTGGATTAATACAATGTATGACTGAGATTTGTTTTCTAGTTATGTACTTTAAATTAGTTAAACCTTGATCACTTCTATATGTGGTCTTATTTTCATATATCAGTCTTACTGATTTGTTTAGATATACATGAAATATTAATAATTTTTTAAATATAAAAATAAAAAATAAAGTTATTATTTTCCTTACGTTGAATTTGTTATAGTTATTATAATATTTTGTAAAATAGTTACTATATTTTTCATTTCAAATGAGCTTATTTTTTAAATTTATAGACTTGTTCTATAATATAGTTCCATCATTCACTGTATTTTAATACTCCCATAGTCCCATAACAGATGTCACACTTTCCTTTTTAGTTTGTCTCACAAAAGATGTCACATTTCTTCTTTTGGAAAAAGTACCCTCTCACATCAATTATAAAATTATATTTTCTCTCACCACTTAACACACGAAATAACATCTCCTAAAATCACGTGCCATCTTCCAAGTGTGACATCTACAATAGGACGGAGGGAGTACTATCTTATATTCTGTTCGTCACGTTAATTGATCTATTTCTTATAGCAACGGGATTTAAAAAGTTGATGTGCTAGATGTTAAATTGGAGAGAATAAATTAGATAAGAGAATAAAGTATGAAAAGAGAGAGAGAGATAGAGGGAGTGAAGTATACTCAATCCATCCTCAAAAAGTACAAAAATTTATAAATGACACGGATTTTAATGTGCAATTGGTAAAGTAAGAGAGAGATGAGAAAAAGTCATTCTCATAGAAAAGACAAGGAAAAAACTCTCTCTCTAAAAAAACTCTCTACTTTCTCTCTAGAATTTCGGTCATCTCCCTCACCTTTGGGTGAGGTGGATATGTGACAATCGTCTCTTTGGCCATGGTTCAGCCCGGAAGGGAGTCGACGGTGAAGGCGGTCAAGGACACAAATCCGTCCCCTCCGCCGAAATGGGTTTTCCGGCCACCCAATGCAAGACGGAAATTGAAAAGGACAGCCACTCCTCACCCCGGAAAAGCTAGTGGGAATACTAAACGTGATGCGCTTGCTTCGCTAACGGAGACCGGACGGGTGAGGAAGAAGATTGTTTTCGATCTCGAAGAGTCAGCCGCCGGAATTAATGGTGGAAACTCCCCCGCCGGCGTGGGCAAGGTGAGCTCGCCGACCGGCGATAGAAAGGGAGGCCGGTGGACTAGAAAGGCCCGACCTGGTCCGTTTGAGGCCCTGCATCTCTCCATGGGCTTGAACGAAGTGGAGCCGGGAGTCCTTCCATTGCTTGCGAAGGACCTGCGTTTTTCTATGGGCAAGAGGGAAACTTCGACCAAGGAGCAGCCGGAAGTAGCTGCCGGAACGGGGCAGACGAGCGTGGCCGGAGCTCGGCCGGAGGTTGACCGGCCGGTGGAGAATAGTGTCGTTGCACTAGATGGAGCTCGGCCAATTCATGTGGTGGTAGATGCAAGCATTGCTACAATGGATGAGGACAAACTCCAGATCGGGGATGGTGCCAACATGCTTTCCGAGTCAACCAATATTGTTGCACCATTTCCGGAAATGCTTAGTCATGTTCTAGCTAGTGAGACATGTGATTTGTCTCATATCAAAAGCAGCCATGAATTTGAATTTGCTGTAGATATTTCCTTCTTGGCCGAGAAAGCCACCGTGGGTGGTGATGGAGATCCCGTCGGGAAGCCACCGGCGCCGGAAACCTCACCGGAAAACTCGCCGGATCAGGATATGGCCCAGCAAGGAAATGTGAAGGTTCAATTCGACAATCCAGCATCTGAGGAAGGCTGCGTGGCTGCACAATGTGGGATGCCGTCGATGCTGAATTCCTCGCCGGAGCTCGCCGCAGACCAGGCCGGAAATGAAGCGACCCACCCCGACGAACCGACATTTTGCGAGTCCGGGAATCCGAGTGCTGGCTTGGAAAGTGGAGGAGCATCGAAAACAGAGCCGGCGAACCTTGATGCCGATCAAGACAAAGTGATAGGAACAGCCGGGGGTTGTGAGGGAGTTCCTTTGCTCACATTCTCAAATGAAGAAACACAGTTCTTGGCGAACAAGATTAGGCACGCCATCATCGGGAAGTTCTCTCACACTATCCCGACGCCACAACAAATCCAAAAAGCCCTTGCCAACATTCAATTCTTCGATGGCTTCAAATGGAAATTCGTGAACGCCAAGCACATCCTAATTCAATTTCGGGATGTACGAGATTATGGCCGAATTCTCAATGGTCCCAATGGAGCGCCGGTGTGGTACATAGAGCATCACCCAATGAGGGTGTTCAAATGGACACCGGACTTCGACACATTCTTTGAGTCCCCGATTGCCGTCGTTTGGTGTAAGGTGGTTGGACTCCCGATCCATCTCTATGATCAATCTGCTCTTATTGTGATTGGCAAGCTCCTTGGGAAGCCAATTCAAACCGATCATGCAACTTTTAACCAAAACCGACTCACATTTGCTCGGATATGTATTGAGATTGATATCTCGTCGCCCCCACCGGAAGAGATCATTCTCAACATTCTAGGCAAGGACGCTAGGTACAAGGTGGTGTGGGACCGGATCCCCTTGTATTGTGCGGAATGCAAGCACATTGGGCACGCCAAGGAAGCATGCTTCACCTTAGGGAAGAAAGCGGAGCAGCCCAGAAAGGAGCCCAACCATCCTCCACAAAGTCGTCAGCCCAATGCTGCTTCGAATTTCTTTCGACGGGAATGGAGGCCAATAAAGGCCTCGGCAAACACCCCTACCCCGAAATCCGATCGAGAGGCCACGTCCAAGAAGGAGACCGAGACGGGAATTGGCAAAGAGAAGGGGGGTGTGCACGTGACATCAAGCTTGAAAACACCAACGGGGATGCATGTCCAAGTGGATGAAGATGGGTTTCAATTAGTTACAAACCGACGGAAAGGAAAATCACTCTATTCCATTCACCCAGCGCAAGGAGGTGCTCATAATGCTAGTTATTTGGAGACACTCCTCAAGGGTAGCAATGTGGCTACGGTGTCATTTGGGAAACCCTATGACGAGGAGAACGATCCGGGAGGGAGCTCGACCAGCATCACAAAGTGATGTTGATGATAATTCTGGTCTTATGATGTGGAGGTGGCATCACCCTAATTGTATTTGGTTAGTTAAGAGTAGATAGGTGATCGTTCTAGTCGATAGGGTGGCCCTCATTGTACTCTTGATGGTCTTGGCGAATCGTCACTTTTGGGCGATTCGGTTGTTTATTGTCTTTGGTAATGAACAGGTGTGGGTCTGCCTTAACCCTCCACCCCCGGGGTGAGTTTAAAAAAAAAAAAGGAATAAAATAACCCAAAAAAGAATATGACTCAAATACCTTGGGACGAATGGAGTATAATACTACTATAAATATAAGGTAAAATTGTCATTTATATTAAAATTTTGGGTTGACTTCTGGTCAATCCCACTTCTTATAAAAGTAGCTAATTAAATCACAACTTTTGTACATTTCTCAATTATCCCATGCAATTAAAATTTTAATGAAATTTGTTGCGATTTTCTTTATTATATCTTCACTATTTACATATCTAAAATCAACCATTATAATATAAAACGATGTTAAATTTATCGAGAAGTTAACAAAAAATTTATGATTTAAATGAAAAATTTCAACGATTTTTTATTGGACAATTGAGAAATGTGAAAATGTTATGATTAAATTAGCTAATTTTATAAGTTATGTGATAAGCAGAAGTCACCGTCTCTTTGTAGCTGAATCGTATACCTTTTTGGGTTGTCTCACTGTAGCTAAGTCATTTACTTTTTTGGCAAAAAAGTATTTTACTCTCTCTCCATCTCTCTATCTTTTTCTTTCTATTTTATTCTTCTTTTATTTACTTATTTAAAATAATTTTTTCTTATATTCCGTGTCGAAAAGAAATGTATCTACTATAGACGGACGAATAGAGTAATTTAAATGGTAATTTTCCATAAATATAATTATCTTTGCTATAGAAATTCGGCTCGACCAATAGTCCACCCGATCCAACCATTTGAATTGTAAACGAATAGCATCGCCAATTCATTAACCAATCTAAATTCTGAAACAATGAAAATATTATAGAAAAATTTGGGTCTTTCAATCCTAAAGTCAATAAATTTAATCCATATTCTGAAAGAACATCAGGTCATATTCTGAAATTTTACTCTATTTTATTCTGACTTCAAATCCAAAAGTAGTTGGATCCGGGACATGATTCGGATCGACCCCAATTTTCACACGACACATAACCTGTTTAAGTACCCTGTATGAAAAGTGAATCTGTGAGTGATCATAATATGGGGGTTGACTCCATGACTTAATCTCAGTGCTGTTCCCATGGGTTTGAAGGTTTCTTCTTGATTTGATCATCTTTATTAAATTCATAGACTTACCTGTATTAATAGAGGCTAATTTACGCATTAATCTCATCTATTTATTGTGGTTGTAAAATATGATAAGAGAATTATTAGAATGAAACATGCCCATTTTTTTAATGATTTGGGTTTCTGTTTTTCGTAATATTTGCAGGTGATCAAAAGAGAGTCGCTATGGGCAGCTCAGGTATGTAAAGATTGCTTCTTTTTCATAAAATTGCCTCTGTTTTTGTGTGATAATATATGTTAGGTATTGTCTGTATCTTACAGTATCCAGTTTTGTGATGTAGTATGTCTTATTTTTTTGCTTTTAGTTATGCTCTCTTGGAATTTGAATTTGAGGCTTTAAACTATTTTGCTTGAAAAGGTATTTAGCTGCCTTCAGTATGCATGTACTCCCTCCGTCCCATAGAAATATGTCAATTGGAGATGACATGAGTTTTAATGCGCAATTGGTAAAGTACGAGAGAAGGAGAAAAGGTAGTTGAAATAATGTAGTGGATGGTGGGACCCATAAATGATAAAGGAAAAGAGAATGAGAAAAAGTTACCATAAATGAATATGGGCTATTGGTATGAGATGGACGAAAAAAGAAAATTCGGCATATTTCTATGGGACGGAGGGAGTATCTCTAGCTCTATGTTTTTGGAAATTTGAATTCAAGAGTGAGTTGTATTACTTATAAAAGAGGATGGCAATGGCATTGCATGTAGTCCGATTTGATGATTGAGTTTTTGTGATCTTCACAGAGGGAATATTTGAGGAAAGTGATGGAGTTCTTATCGGTGAGAGAACACCATGCTAGAACTCTTCTCATTCATTACAAATGGGATGTTGAGAAACTGATCACAGTATACTACGAGAAAGGGGAATCTCGTATGTTTTCTGAAGTAGGAGTCACTAGGGATGAACTTGCTGTTATCACTCCACGTGAATTTTCCTCTACGCTGCTCTGCAACATTTGTATGGATGATGTGTCTGCAAATGTCGTGTCGAGAATGGACTGTGGTCATTGCTTTTGCAATACTTGTGAGCTTTAGATCGTTTTCAATACTCTACCTTTGATGTTTCTAGTTTGGAATTGTGGATATCCTAAATAACCGTTGTTGGGCTCTCTTATAGGTTGGACAGATCACTTTGTTGTCAAGATAAACGAGGGCCAAAGCAAGAGGATCAGGTGTATGGCCCATGACTGTAACACTATTTGTGACGAAGCCACTGTTAGAGGCTTGGTTAGTAAGAGACGCCTTGATTTAGCTGAAAAGTTCAACAGGTTTCTTCTCGAGTCATATATTGAGGACAATAAGTTGGTGAAATGGTGCCCTAGTACACCACACTGTGGGAATGCAATAAGGGCAGAACATGATGAGTTCTGTGAAGTGGAATGCTCTTGTGGTTTGCAGTTTTGTTTCAGTTGTTTATCGGAAGCCCATTCTCCTTGTCCGTGCTCTATGTGGCAGCTCTGGAAACAAAAGTGCCGCGATGAATCCGAGACAGTTAATTGGATTATTGTAAATACAAAGCCTTGTCCCAAGTGTCACAAACCAGTTGAGAAAAACGGTGGCTGCAACCTAGTTCGTTGCATATGTGGGCAATCATTTTGGTAGGATTGCTCTTGCCTACTCCAACAAAGTGTTATATGCATTTCAACTTATCTTTATATGAAAATTATCTTACACATGAACCCACTCGTCTGATTTAATCTCCTCTATGTGTTTATGCTACGCAGTTTTCTGATGTCGGATTATCTTCTTTAATGAAGTAGTGTTTGATTGTTTTTTACCCTGATTTAGTTGGCTGTGTGGCGGAGCTACGGGCCGTAACCATAATCGGTCGAGTATTGATGATCATAGTTGTGGTCGATATAAAGACAAGGAGAAGGCCGAGCATGCAAAAAGAAACCTTCACAGATACGTGCATTATTATAGCCGTTATAAAGCTCACACAGACTCCTTTAAGCAGGAATCTCAACTGTGGGAGATGATTGAGGACAAAATATCAAATCTGCAAGCAAGGGACTTAAAATCGAGAGATTTCAGCTGGGTTACAAATGGTCTTCGCATGCTACTTACATCAAGACGGGCTCTTTTATACTCACATCCTTTCGCATTCTATGCTTTTGGTGGTGACTTCTTTAAGGATGAGATGAAAGAAAAGGAAAGTGAGCTGAAATGGCATTTTTTTGAGGACCAGCAGCAGCAACTCGAGTCGAATGTTGAGAAGCTATCTGAGATTCTTGAGGAGCCGTTTGATGAGTACGGTGATGAACAAGTCAGGCAGATACGGATTCAAGTCATAGATTTGTCAGTGATTACTGATAGCCTCTGCAGAAGAATGTGAGCCAAGTTGTTGAAGAAGGCCTAATCTTTCAAACATCGAATAAATGCATAACTTTTTCCTCGTTTTGCAGGTACGAGTGTATTGAGAATGACTTATTGGGTTCACTTCATTACACTGCACAAATTATTGCTCCATACCAGTCGAAAGGGATTGAGAAGGCAGGAGAGCTAACTGTCGGATGGGGCTCTCAAGTAAAGGACAAAGAAATAGGCCAGAAGGCGGATGGTGAGTGTTTTGTGTAAACCATTTCGAACTCCTGTCAACGTGATCAGCCAGGCATCGACTTCAGAAGAGTCTCCACTGTTATTGTGGAAGCACCCTAGATATGAAGGCAGTTTGGTTTCTCAACTTTTTTGCTAAGCTTCTTACAAAACATAAGGTATGTGATACGGTACTAAATCAACATGTGTAATATTTTCTTCTGATCCATTGAATGATTTGGTCTGTACATTTTGTGGATTCCACTAATTCAAGGATTGAAGTTTTTGTATATAACATATATGACTCAGTTGTTACTTTGCTTTACATGGAAATGTCATCTGTGGTATTAGTATTTTTGTTCTTGTAATATATCAATAATGCATTTTTTTGGTAAATAAATTTGAAGAACCTTTTGTTTTCCTTTCCTAGAAACATCATCATTTACCAGTTCATGCCCATCAATGCATTACATTTTTATACAAAGACATATTAAACATTTTAATAGGGATGTGATCGATGGCTAATTAGCAATCCAAAATTAGTATATACATGGTCATACTGTTTAAAGTTCAAACAAAATAATGTTCATATACATTTATTTAACACAAGTTCATTTTGTTTTATACTTTATATTCAATAATACATGTACATTAATATCATCAGTCACAATTTTTATACTCTCATCTGCTTTTTCCTTCTCCATGTCTTATTGTGATTTGTTTCCAGCAACTTCTTTGTCCTTGCAAAGTTCGTGAAGTCATGTTTTGTCATTTTAGTCCGTCTGCGAATAGGAGTTCGATTCATAATTACCATAAATGGTAAATAGATCTCACATTCCACCAACTCATTTTACCCACATATCATTTAAAACTAATAAATTCAAATGAGGGTCTATTCCACTATAACTTTCTTCCATTTACTTTTCTTAACATTTCTTAAAGCTCGTGCCAAAATAAAACGGGACTCATATTAGGAGGGAGTATCAATTAATAAATGTTACAAAAACCATTAATAATGAATTTAACTTTGTGCAATAAGTGTTTTCCATTTCAATGCTAACAGATTTTGCATTGGGATTATTTCTTATATCCATGCGCCCAAACCCAAACTTTTTCACCTTCAACTCAGCTTCTGGTCTATCTCTTAAATTTTCGGTATCCCAACTCTTGTAGGTAGGATACGTGCGATGAACTGTATGTAAGCAATATATAATATTTCAAATTTCAATTTCAGTTTATAAGAATGTCGATAAATTATTACAGAAATATGTTTATAATATCTTACCATCAAAATGTAATTGGTCCACTGAAAGATAATGATTTTGCTGGAATCCAAAGTTCATGATTGACGGACAATTGATTTGGAGACGGCGATTCGATTAGGATAGAAATTGGTGTGGTAGTTGAAGAAGAGTGAATGGGTCAGGGAAACAACAATAAATGCCCATTTTCTAGTAAATTGACCTTTTTTACCCTTTTATAGAAAAGTTTATATCTGTAAATTGGAAATTTTTTTATTAAATTTCCGCTTTTCGTCTAAAGATCAAAGTGTAACAGCCCGCCATTTTAGGGTATAATAAATACGGCGATCGCTATCTAGGCGGACTTAAAAGCAACAAGAATATAGGCTAGGGTTTCATTTAAAGGGATTTGACCAAGGTATTTAATGAACTATTAAAACAATAAGTCAACGGCTTAATCAAGAAAATCAATGATGAATAGATATCGTAAATTATGCTCAAAAGACTAGGGTTTAGTATAATCCAAAAACGCATTTTGTCTCAACATTCTAAACCAAAAAGAATAAGTTCAAACTCAAACAAATGATACTAAGTTTCATGTTTCAACGGAAGCAACCAAGGCAAAAGTGAAGGCATGTATGAAGACACAGCTCCACTCAATGTTTCAAAACGATCATATTATTATTCAATTCATTTGCTCAACACCGCCCACCGCTCGTCGCCGCTCAACCTGCACATAGGGAAAACACATGCAGGGCTGAGTACTTTAACATACTCAATGAACTCATGCCAAAACATTTTAATAGATATGTCATCCTTACCATAGTGAACTCGAGTTTGCATTTATAAAAGAATATCATCGAGTATCACAAAATAATTTCATAGACTGGCCAGTCAAACAATTCTCCCATTTTCTCAACAATCAACAATTCCATAGTGCGACGAAAGTGTGGCCACACTATTCGCCCACGAGACCGGCCGACTAGCAAGGACGGCTCCCGATCCCAACTGTGTACACTAGCCTGATAGGGTTTGCGGCCCTACTCAGACCCGTATTCGTTTATATAGCCCTATAGCCTAATGGAGCGGACTCACAAACTAGGCATCAGGCACACAACATAACCAAAACAATCACAGGCATGGCATAGTATTTTAATCCACCCTTATAACGCCATAATCAATATTTTGGTAATAAAAGAGTTTTGTAAATAAAGCCCACCTCGACTTCTTAGGTCACAAGTACGCTCTTCCTCTTGCTATCACGTCGAGGGCGCGAGTTATCACCTTTTATTTATGCGTATCACAAGTAAGTCTCAATCATCTACTCAAAATCATGCATGTTCCCAACGTTTTCCCTTTTTTTCCCGTCGATTCGTTTTATATTATCATTCAAAAAATCAAGGCATGATTATCACATCACTTTCTATTCGCACCACAACTCCAGATCCATCATCAAAACATGTCACACATGAGTGTTCCACAACACATCCACACGCACACACACGAACACACACGCACACACACATACCGACGCACACACACACGCACATCACCCCATATTTAACAGTTGTTTCCCCTTTTCACTCAATCTATATGCATGAGGGTTCAAGAACACCGATTTATCGGTTAGATGAGAAAGATTATATAAAAATACATTTTCTCGATAGAACGAACGGTAGAAACAAAGTAGAAGCCTTGATTCTTCAAAAATTCTTGAGTTTCAACTAGAATTCTTCTCACAAGATGAAGAAATCTTGGAGAAAAGTAGAAGAAAAATTGAGAGAGAGTGGGAAAGAGAGTGGAGGCGTGAGTTGGGGGAGAGGGAGACGTGTATTTGTTATCTAGGGTTAGGGTTTTGTCTCTTATTTATAGAGTGCAAGATATAATCCCATAATTAAATAAATAAAGATTTGGAAAGATATGGTGGTGGAAGTTGGCGTTAATTTTGGTGGAGAATAAGGAGAAAAATTTCGAAATCTAGGCTATTTAATTAGCCTATGATTTTATTCTGGTATTTTACGGAGTAGAATAAAATATCACGGAGCAGAATAAAAATAATAATCCTCCCCAAATAATTAGGAAAGTGGCGTTAATATTGATTCCTCCATAAGGAATGAATCAATTTCAAATATTAATTAAAATAGGATATGGCAAGATCTCCTTAGATATGGTAAGATATGCTAGGATATTTGAATTTATTCATGGAAGAGAATAAATAAGGGATCAAATAATAAAATAATCCCTTCTCCCATAAATAGGAAATTTTCGAAAATCTCCATTCGTAGGCATAGCGGTCGAAAATTTCATTGAGGAAATAAGGAATAATCGGACTTTGGATTTAATTTGGATAATTATCCCAAGCAAATAATTAAATCCAATAAAATTCCTTTCCAATAAATCATGACGGTCGAAAATTCCAATAATATGGGTAGGATATTTATGAAAATCCTATATAATCTCACTCATCCCTTAGGAAATAATTCGCCACGATATATTCTACCCAGCATCAAAATATTTACACAATCGCATCACAAAATCCACCATTCCACCTCATATTCACAACACATTGACCTTTCAACGGCCACGTCATATTTTCCACAATATTAACTATTCAATAGCCACGTCATATAATCAACAAGTTTGACTATTCAACTCAAACTCAACTCCAAATCGCAATTAGGTCACAAAGAATCATGCAATAAATCACTCATCATTTAATCCACATACTTCATAGCATTAAAAGCATTTAATGCAAAAAATTTTATGTCTCGAAAATTAGGGTTCGAAAAAGTGGGGTGTTACACAAAGGGTGTAGATTTAATTTTACATATGTGATTTCTTTTCGAGTATCTTGCATTACTTGATCTTCTAGGATGAGTGTTTCACACGAACTCTCATATCTTAGTTACCTATTGAACCAAGTTCTTGGGATTTACAGTCATCATGGTTGGTTTACCACTATGACAATTCTTTAGGTCATGGATTTCAAACTCATTCTCACTATCATTTTATTCATTTGGTCACGACTGAACCATTTGGTCAGCAGATCCGCTAGATTATCTGATGCACTTTTTATTAGCACTAAATAAACCTGCAAATATACAATTATATATAGTATAGGCAAAGGTTAGTACCGGATATCGAACATGGGGAAGGCAAACATAAAGTGTCTATCCTAGACTAAGACTCAATTACTATCTGGAAAAGCAAGTAGGTTTTGGAAAACTTTTGAAAAACTAGAAACAATAAAAAGCATAAAACAACTAAAAACAAATAAAACACGGAGATAGACGATAGAGATAAGGGAATCACAAGGATGTGCGTTCACAGTTATGGTTATACAAATTCCAACTACAATACCCTAGCACAGTTTATACTTTGAAAGGACGAGTCACCTAGCTTATGCTCGTGCGATACAAACGTTGATTCCAAATTAGGGTTGTTAATCCTAACACGTAACTCTAAAAAGCTCCTAAGACACTCTCAATTAACAGTGTCGTTTTAAGGGAAGCTAACTGTAGTGTCTAATAAGTGAATCTAACTCGCTAGAACTCTGTCACAGTTATGAAACAAGTTATATTTAATCATACAAGATTGTGTCACTCAATCATGCAGCGTCAGAACTACTTAGGGAAGAAACAAAGTAAAAACAAAACGGATATTAAATAGAAAAAAGAATTTGTATAACCAAAGTCGTTACTAACACATCCCTAGAATCCTATGAGTTTAGTTACACATAATTGATAGAAATCCTATGAGTTTAGTTACACATAATTGAATAAGCTAAAAACATAGATTGAATGGAAGACAATTTGAACATAAAACTAAAGCAAATAAAACCCGTAGGTTGAATCCTTGTCGTTTTTTATGTTATTGAAATCCTTCTCCAACTCCTTGCACAAGTGAAGTACACTAGCTCTTGATCTCTATGAAGTATTTTGCAAGTAGAAGCTCTCTCATTTGATGAAACTTGAGGTCTTATTTATAGGGGAAAGTCAATCCTTGTTGTAGAAGGAAAAGATCTCCAAAATATGGTAAATCTGGACGCAAATCTAGGGCTTCTCGGATTCGCCGCATTTCTCCGGCGGGCCACCGCACCTTGGCCAACGGTCGTCGCGTTGGACTCCAAAGAGTCTGTTCCCTCGGCGACAGACCGCCACACGACTTTCGGCGGTCGCCGGATGAGATTTCTCTTATAGGGGTATTTTTCCGAGGCGGACCGCTGCATTGATCTGCCCGCCGGGTGCCGGCGGTTGCCGCACACATCCGCGGCGGTCGCCGGGCGCCGTCTGACTCCAGATTTCCAAACTTGCCGTTTTGGCTCCCTTTTTCGGCCCAATTATGCACATTTCTCACAAAACACGTCAAAATACCAAAATAGAAAAAATATGCAAATAATGGACGTGTAGAGTGACTTTGTCATTAAAAACGGACCAAATAATGGCCTTAAAACAGCGCAAAATCCGAGCGTATCAGCTCCCCAAACTTACATTTTTGTTTATCCTCGAACAAAACAATAAAGACACAAGAATAGACGCACGGAATGCACAAGGACTAGATGTCATAATTGTCTCAAAAGATGGAATAACAGTTTAAACATGTATTAACGCAATCAAATCAAGCAAGGCTTATTAGTGCACTTTCATTACTAACTCGTGGAACACCTTGAATTCAAGCCCTCGCATGTGACAAACTTCCAAAGATGGGAAGTGTTCTCTCACTCTGAAAGTGTATAAGGATAATGTGTAAATAAGCACTCAAATCATGCATCATGCAATGTTTACCATAGGCTTGCTCAAAGTCTAATCCCTCCTCTACTAAATGTGATTAAGCTTCAAAAGTCCGAAAGGTCTTTATCTTTGGTTGTAATGTAGGCTCTTTGGTAGGTGAGGAATATTTGGCTAAAAAGTGACTTAAAATAAAAATATCCCAAGTAGAGTAAAGATAACTCCACTTTTCTAAACCCAAGACACTTTTAACTTATTGAATTTCTCCTTCAACTCACTTTCCAAAGCTTTTATTTTCTTTTCTTTTCACAACCTTTCACACTTTTTTTTCTTTTTTTTTTCTTTCTTACACATCCTTTCCTTTCTTTTCTAAAATCAAGCACTTATTTGGAATTTTTCTCAATTTTACAACTTGTACTTTCTTTACATCAAGCACTATCTCTCCAATTCCTTTACAAAATAAGATAGTAAAAACTAACTAACCCAAGGAATTGTCCCCATTATGTTGGCTTCCAAAGAATAGGCTTAAAGGCTCGAAATTGGCTCCAAAGGGAAAAAATATTTAAAATTTTTGAGAGGGTCGAAAATTTTGGATATAAGTAGGCTAAGAAAAGATGGCCAATCATCCTACTAAATCAACTTAAACACTATGTAGACTTATGCAAGACTAGGAGCAAGTTCTAGAAACAAATACATGAATGCAGATAAATCACACAAGAATGATATTTAGGCTGAAATCCTCACAAGGTATAAAGCATGGTTCAAGGCGAACAAACAATTCACTAATTATGCACCTTTTAACCAAACCATCAAATCAAAACGTTAAGCCACACTTAAACATATATGGAATGTAATATCATTGGCAACTCAGTCTAAAGTGTGTCCCTAAGCGTGCGTGTTTCTAAGTTCTTCATGTTAAGTTCACGACATGGATTCAAGAAAACATTTTTAGAACACAAAATTCTCCTACGGGGTTTTGAAAAACAAAAGCACAAACTTTAAAAAGAAAAACCCTAAAACAAAAACCTAAACTCACGGTCCACCACTTCATCCCCCCAAACTTATTTATAACAAAGTGTAATATAAGTTTGTAGATTTGGTAGGGATGTAAGTAAACTACTGAAAAAAAAACGTACCTTGAAAAATTTCGCGTTGAGGCTTGACTGGGCGAAAATTCGAAAAATTTCGAAAAATCGCAATGGAAATTGCGCCCAGGTGGCGGCCCGCCGCGGCATGTCCGGCGGTCGCCGCGCAACAACAGATCGTTCCAGCGAGCAGGCGGCGGTCGCCACGAAGAGGTCAGAACCTACGAAAAATTTTCAACGCACAAAAATTAAACTAAAACAAAAAATACTTAAAATCAAAGCAAAAATTGTCAAAAACATAAAGAGAAATTGTCTTAAAGTATTCAAAAACATGATACAAATGCTCATTTAAAGTCATTGAGCTTGACTTCTTCAATCTTGAGGAGGAGGAGGGAAAAGGGCTTTGAGGTCGTCGAATGCACCAATAAGATAGGCGATGTCGCCATTCATGGTTTGGCGCTCTTGTCGAGCCTCGGCGGCCATCCTATGGAGCTCTTCAATCTCACGACGGCGATGCACGTCTTCAAGCCTTTGTTGCTCCCAAAATTGTTACTCCGTCGTGCGCCAATCGCCTTGAGCCGTCCATCCTTGGCGGTTGTAGGCCTTATCCCTTTGTTGCTCCGCCCACCGAGTGTCCCAAGTATTGGACACGTTTTGCATGTCGGAGTAAATATCTCCTAGTTGGGCAGAGGTGTTTGCTTGAAACTCCTCATCAGGGTTCGGCCTTCTGCGGCGGCGATTTGCTCTTGTCCGACGGCGATGTCCCTCTACTTTCTCCTCTTCTTCTTCTTCTTGGCGACGTTGGGGTGGCGGTGGCGGCGATACTTGACTTTCTTGGGCGTGCGAGTGCTCCCCTTCCTCGGTGTAGTGATCGATAGCATCGAAGGCGGAGTCATCATCGGTCTCAAAGATGGGGATGCAAGCCGGTATATTCCTCTTCCTAAACTCCCCGTTGATGGGGTTAGCCTCAATGGCTCTTCGGTGCACCAGGGTGTTAGGCTTCATATTGACTTGGTTAGCCCAAGCATCGACCTTCGTCAACTGCGGGATGGGAACAGGGAAGTGATTCCCCGCCACTTGTAGGAAAAATCCTTGACCCCAATAGTCGGTCTTCAATAGCCCACCGAGAAGAGCACCTCATAGGTGAAAAAGTGCTCACCGCCATCTTCCGTCAAACCGACAAAAGAAACCTCCAAGTGCTCGGCGACCGCCGTGATCAAACCTCCACAACAAATAACGCCGCCATCCTTCTTCGTGATTCGGTCCACATAGATTGTAAAAAGGGTGCCATAGTCGAATCCCTTCTTGTTGAGGAGGCACAATATCACATTCAACTACGTTTGGGAGACACTTTCCCCATCAACCCTAGCAAACATAAGATGGGTCATAGCTCGGTGGAGGTACCTCAACACCGAGTTACGGATTGAAGAAGACTTGGCATAGCCCGCGGCGTGCTCGTGCTCATTCGTCATCGCACCCCAAACCTTATCTAAGTCATAATCATTATCGGTCTCGGGGTTGGGGTCGAAGCAATGGAAGATTCCGCAAAGATCCTCCATGGTGAGCGAGTGCCATCGGTTGCCTAGGCGGAAATCGATGCTAAGTGGGATGTTTTGCCGGTGTTCCTTGGTGACCTTCAACGAGCTTAGGAACTCAAGAGTATACTTCCTAAAAGACTGCCACTTCCTCTCGAACATGTATCGAAGGCCGTTCCCGTCACAGACGTCACACAACGCCCAAAAGTCCTCCACGATCCCCAAAGTTTGGAGAGGGTAATCGTTGGGGTATCTCGAGGGCGCCGTCTCTCGCGCCGATAACTTCTTCCACATAGCCTTTTGCTCATCCGAGGCAAGGCTAATGCCATAGTTCTTCGAATTCTCAGGCTTTCCCTTTGATCCCATTTTCCTACAAACGAAAAGTACAATACTTAAATACTATACCAACAATGGGAAATCAAAGGTTCCCCCAAACTTGCACTCTTATAAGCAATACCAAAGAATCATCCCCCATGCAGAGACGTATGGTAGCATGGAAACATGTAGAGCAAAAACATCCAAACTAGGAAACACAAATCTATCCCCCAACGTGAATTCATCCCCCATGCAGAGACGTATCATTAATAAATCAATACATATCAACAATCTCTATAGGATACTCAAGTATTGCAATTCATGGAAATAATAATAGCCTCACAATGCTATGAACATGATTGCAACATATGAACAAGTATAAACAAGAAGGAATCACTATTCACAAAGCTTCAAACTATCACCAAAACACAATATTACCATGGAAATCCACAAATAAGTAGACACAATCATCCCCCATCGTAAAATAAGAGTTTTCACCGAACAATTCATCCAAAACATGCTTAAATCCATGGAAAAAGTAAAACAAAACTCAGAAATTTAGTTAGGATTCATACCTTGTGTTGATTGAGAATTGGAGAAGAAGAACTCTAAACTTGGAGAGAATTGAGAGAATGATAGTGTGGGTGTGTGAAATTGGTGATTTATAAAGGTGGGGGTAGTGTACAAGGAAGGAATTTGAGAAAGAATGGGAAAAAGAATGGAAAACTTACCTTTTAAAACTGCATTCCCGTTTCTGGACTGCGCGCGGCGGTTGCCGCATGCTGCGCGGCGGGCCGCCGCACGGTGCGTTTAAAACAGCGATTCCTGGCGGGCCACCGCGGTCCGTTCAGCGGTCCTTGAGCCCGCCCTAAGCCTTCCCTAAGCCAGACCTATCGTGCACATGTGAATACACGTGTGGCGATCGCCACGCGTTATATATATTTTTTTATTATTATTAATTTTTTTTAAAAAAACGAAAAATAAAGAAAAGAGCAAAATTAAAGAGATTGGGTTGCCTCCCAACAAGCGCTTTTGTTTTTAGTCGTTAGCTCGACTTGAAGTGGCCCACTAATTGGGCGGATCAGCGACCCGAGTGTTGAAAATGGGCATAGGGAGCAACTTGGTCCCTAGCTTCTTCCACCACTTGTACTTCCTCTTATTGGTTTTGATAACATAAATCTCGGGGTCCTCCTTGAGTGCTTTCTTCCTCTTTTGCTTCTTTTTCTGCGGGATAGAGGTAGAGGGATTAGTATCGTCCTTTTTGGGAGAACGTCTTACCTCTTTTACAATGTAGATGGTGGAGGTAGTATGATCCTCCACTTCAAAGGGGTCTTGGGGTTTGGTCAAATCCGTTGACCCTGATTGCCCTACACTGCCGTTCCATCTTTGCCCACTTTGCTTCCTCAAACTTGAGCATCTCGCTTTCGATCTTATAGGTGGATTGGCTACAGTTATCGCTAATTGTGATCTCGCCACGACCTACACAATCAAAGCTTTGCAAGTAGCAAGAAAATCTCGCCCTAAGATTAGAGGGACGTTCTTGTCTACTTTCATGTCAAGCACAATAAAATCGGCAGGGAAAATGAAATCATCGACTTTTACTAAGACATCCTCAATCATACCAACAGTTTTTATGGACGAGTTATCGGCCAACCTGAGTGTTACGTCTGAAGTTTTGAGTGGCCCAATGTTGAGCTTTTCGCAGTACTTCAGTGGCATGAGATTGATGGAAGATCCTAAATCGCATAGGGCCTTGTCAACCTTTCCCTCTCCAATCCGGCACCGGATAATGAACTAGCCCGGATCTCGCTGCTTCACTGCCTTTCCCTTTTGGATGATCTCGCTGCAATGATGTGGTAGCTTAAGGTCGGCTTTTGTCGGCTTTCTCTTCCTCATCACCGCCTCCCTTAGTAGCTTCGCATATTTAGGTATTTCTGCAATGATTCAACTAGAGGAATGTTAGTATAAACCTTACAAAACATGTTCAAAAAATGTTTGAACTTCTCTTCGAGCTTAAACTTCCTCTTTGGTTGAAAAGGTAGCACAATCCCATTGGGCCGCACGAGTCCTTGCTGAGTGGGTGCTTCTGCTTGTCAGTGGCGGCCCGCCGTGGGATGTGCTGCGGTCCGCCGGCGGCTGGGCAGACTCCATTTGGTGCTTCAGCGGTGGCCTGCTGCTGTGGTGCGGCGGTCAGCCGACGGCTGGGCAGTCCTGATATGACCACAGGTGCTCGACGTCAAGGGTCCTCCCTTCGGCGTGAACCATGGGTTGATTGGGGCCCAAGGATGAAAGAGAAGACATGCCAAGGATCCAATAAATCTAGAGGGCCTCCCGAGGATGCGAGGAATAGAGAAGGCTCGGATTTGAGGACAAATCCTTTCCAAGGGGAGGATGATACGATCATGGAGGCCGTGCGTCAAGGATTTCAGCTACAGCTGGATTCAACCGAAAACCGTCCTATCGAGATGATATCCGAAAGCTATGAAACTACCACCATTGTCTTCGTCTTGGAAACGGCTTCGCGTGGGTATCTTGCACATCCCAATCGGAGTCCGAATGATGGAGTTATGGCGGTTTTACGGAAGTCGCGCAGAGAAGGCCGGGAGCTTCGGGAAAAACGCCCGGCCGGGCGTTTTTTACTGTGCAAAACGCCCGGGGACAGGGAAAACGCCCGTTTTTTTAGATTTTGTGGGCCAACTTTCTATTTTTGGACCCACAGTATAAATACCTCTTGATGTCATTTCTTTTCCTTAGACTTTGATGAAATTAGATGCTTGAGAGCTTTGTTTCCTCTTGGAGAGGGTTTCTATCCAATTCCTAGATTTAGGTTGCTTGGTTCATCAATTCTTAGTGAAGTATGGATCAAGTAGAGGTATGCTTCAAGGTTTGTGGTTTCCTTGAAGATCTAGCCATGGATGCATGTTAGTATGTTGTAAGTGTCTTAGCTTGCCTCATCAATGACTATGTATCTCAATTTCCACCATATCCAATGCTATTTCCTTCTTTGTTTATCTTAGTTTCCTATTTCTTGTTGGGTTGCCATTATTGATACAATAGAAAATCTACTTCACAAAAATATTAGATCAATCACCTACAAATTGGGTAAATTCTTGGGAAATGAATCACAAAATACATGGATCCAAAATCATAAAGATCAGCCAAATTTCAGCAAAAGTGTCACCCCTTGTTTTGTTTTTCTTTGACTTGCATCTTGCTAATATGTGTTTATGGCTTTGTCTTCTTGATTTTGTTGACCAAGGAGTATACCTTGATTGATCCACCTCAAGCACTTAAATCTTGGAATTGGAGTTGTGAGTGTGAGTGAATCCACCTTTCTCACAATATTCTAAGCCTTTGTCGAGAGTTATTGGGGAGTGATTTGAGGGGGGTTTGGGACATCAAGGTTAAGTTCATCTTCTTAAATTCTACTTTCTTTTATTACTAACCTCTAGGACTAGTTCCTAGTGTTTGTTTGATTTGTAGGTACTTACTCTATGCCTCCTCGCACCCGGTCCAACAAAATGGCGGGGACAAGTGCGGAGGGGGAGGAAACAAGCATGACTCACCCTACACCCGATGGGGATCTTGTGAGCATGATGGCCCGTATGATGAAGGAATTCAAACAAGAGATGATGATCCAAATGGATGTGCGAGCAAAAGAATCCATTGCTCAATCAAAAGAATCCGAAGCACGCATGCTTGCCGCCCAAAACACTTTATTTGAGGAGTTCAACACCTTGAAGGGAGGCCGCACATCTAGGACTCCTACTTCTAGGGGTAACAATCTACCTAATGTTGCCCCGGAGGAGATGATGGAAGAAGTGGTGTATGAGGGATGGAAAAGAGGGAATGATAGAAATAAAGTCAATCACATGGAGAATGATCGGTTTGGGGGAAGAAATGGTGCCCGTGGCCGTTTTAAAGGTGACTATGAATCAAGTTACCATGGAGATGGGCTTGATAGAGGATATAGTGGGAAAAGAGCTCCCAAGTCTCATGGAGAGTGGTATTCTAGGAGGGTGAGAGATCAAGTTAGCCATAAGGGGTTTGAGAGGCCAATTGAAGAAGAAGTCTCATATAGAGCTCGATTGAGGCCTACCTACCCACATGGTGGTGTTGACACAAACCAAAGAAGTAACTCATCAAGTAATTTGGCTACACCCTCTTCTTTCCATTTATCACATAAGTCTCTTGATGTATATGGAAATGTCTCCTCTTCGAAGAGCTTAATCCAAATTAGTAGAAAAAAAGAGCGAGAGAGAGAGAAAAGGCTTGAGAGTGAATGTGAGTCTAAAAAGCCAAGAGAGCGTGATAAAAGACAAGAGTGTGAGGTGCAAAAGTCAAGAGAGAGTGGTGGGGGTGAGAGAAAAGAAAAATATCAAATGAGAGAAAAACCACAAGCACAAGTGAGTAAAGGGTGCTTGTTAGATTCTAAGGTCAACCTTGGGTGGGCACCAAATGATCCTTTGCCTCTTGCCCTTGGCGAGGAAACGAAACCCTTACCCACTAACACTTCTTCTATGTCTTTTTGTGTTCATGAATTTGTAGGAAATTTAATTGAAGGCATGGAAGTGAGGCATCATGTTGTACATGGCTTGGAAACTACTCACCCGGAGAAGGGACAAGAGGAACGAGGGCAAGTGGATGAACTCCTTGCCCAAGGTTCAAGTGCACTATCCTTATCTCCTTGTGATGTTTCATTGAATGAGATTATATTAGAGAAGCCCCTTTGTGTTGATAAATTTGTTATTGATGTCTTGTGTAAAAAGTGGTCTCATGAGCTTGAAACTTTGAATGCTAAATCTACCTTTGCACCATATATTGATCCTTTCTTGGTAAAATCAAGCATTGAGAGACATGACATTTCTCTTGTGGCTTCTACCTTGAATGTTGGAGTGACTTCCTTGTATGCTAAGATGCCTAAGCTTTCATTTGTTGGTAATTTTGAGCTTCATGTGTATGTGGGTGAGGATAGTAAGACCAAGAAGAGTAACGTGGATAATGACTTTAGAACTTGGTGTTTGCTATGTCTTCATTGCAAAGTGGTTAAACCCTTCAATGGGATTGGAGTGTTCTATGGCCGTTTTGTGAAGGATTTTTCCACTCATATGTCTCTTGTTGATGGTGTTGTGATTAATGACATAAAATTGCATCGTTCTCATGTTTGTTGTATTATTTTAAAATTGTTGGAGCATTTGCGTGGGGGTAATTTGGAAACATTTCTCTTGATACTTGATGTTGCTTCTCATAAGTTCCCCATGCATGATGTTGTTCTTACTCTACATGTTGTGCATGAAGGTATATGGATGCATTGCTCATATATTTTTGATCATTTCTTGAAATTGTTGGGACAATTGAGTGAGATCCCTTGTAATAAACTTGGTTTGTTGGTTGAGATACTTTCTTGCAAACTTAATGTGAATTATCATAAACCTCCTCTATATCCTGACCTTATGGAAGAGAACTTCTTATTTGAGCAAGAATGGTGTGTTAATGATTGAAAATGATTGTTCGTTGCATGAGCGTGAGAATAAGATTTTTGTGCTTAGGCCTCTCTTGATAACTTTCCATTTTGCACCATATGAGGACCCTTTCTTGTATATGCCTTGTCTTGATGAGAATGCCAAATCTTTGGTGAAGATGTTGAAGGACATGGGTATAGATAATGTGGAAATATTTGAGGCAAAAAGAGTCAAATTGTGTGAAGCTTGTGTCTGGCATAATACTTGTTTTCATTGCATGACAATCAAGCCGTTTAGTGGGGTTGGTATCTTTTATTGTCATTTTGTCAAAGACTATGCATCACATGGTTTTGTTTGGGACTTCAATGTAAAATATTGCCTGGGTATTTGTTTCAACATAGCTTATGTATTAGTTTTGAGCTTGTTAGAGTGTGTCCACCGTCGTGGTATGGTGACTTCTATTAGAGTCGTTAGTGGTCTTAATCTCTATCATCCTACATGGATATTTGATTTGATCTCGTGCTATTTTATAGGTGTACGGAATCCGGATTTGAGGGCAAATCCTTTCCAAGAAGGGGAGGATGATATGACCACAGGTGCTCGACGTCAAGGGTCCTCCCTTCGGCGTGAACCATGGGTTGATTGGGGCCCAAGGATGAAAGAGAAGACATGCCAAGGATCCAATAAATCTAGAGGGCCTCCCGAGGATGCGAGGAATAGAGAAGGCTTGGATTTGAGGACAAATCCTTTCCAAGAAGGGGAGGATGATACGATCATGGAGGCCGTGCGTCAAGGATTTCAGCTACAGCTGGATTCAACTGAAAACCGTCCTATCGAGATGATATCCGAAAGCTATGAAACTGCCACCATTGTCTTCGTCTTGGAAACGGCTTCGCGTGGGTATCTTGCACATCCCAATCGGAGTCCGAATGATGGAGTTATGGCGGTTTTACGGAAGTCGCGCAGAGAAGGCCGGGAGCTTCGGGAAAAACGCCCGGCCGGGCATTTTTTACTGTGCAAAACGCCCGGGGACAGGGAAAACGCCCGTTTTTTTAGATTTTGTGGGCCAACTTTCTATTTTTGGACCCACAGTATAAATACCTCTTGATGTCATTTCTTTTCCTTAGACTTTGATGAAATTAGATGCTTGAGAGCTTTGTTTCCTCTTGGAGAGGGTTTCTATCCAATTCCTAGATTTAGGTTGCTTGGTTCATCAATTCTTAGTGAAGTATGGATCAAGTAGAGGTATGCTTCAAGGTTTGTGGTTTCCTTGAAGATCTAGCCATGGATGCATGTTAGTATGTTGTAAGTGTCTTAGCTTGCCTCATCAATGACTATGTATCTCAATTTCCACCATATCCAATGCTATTTCCTTCTTTGTTTATCTTAGTTTCCTATTTCTTGTTGGGTTGCCATTATTGATACAATAGAAAATCTACTTCACAAAAATATTAGATCAATCACCTACAAATTGGGTAAATTCTTGGGAAATGGATCACAAAATACATGGATCCAAAATCATAAAGATCAGCCAAATTTCAGCAAAAGTGTCACCCCTTGTTTTGTTTTTCTTTGACTTGCATCTTGCTAATATGTGTTTATGGCTTTGTCTTCTTGATTTTGTTGACCAAGGAGTATACCTTGATTGATCCACCTCAAGCACTTAAATCTTGGAATTGGAGTTGTGAGTGTGAGTGAATCCACCTTTCTCACAATATTCTAAGCCTTTGTCGAGAGTTATTGGGGAGTGATTTGAGGGGGGTTTGGGACATCAAGGTTAAGTTCATCTTCTTAAATTCTACTTTCTTTTATTACTAACCTCTAGGACTAGTTCCTAGTGTTTGTTTGATTTGTAGGTACTTACTCTATGCCTCCTCGCACCCGGTCCAACAAAATGGCGGGGACAAGTGCGGAGGGGGAGGAAACAAGCATGACTCACCCTACACCCGATGGGGATCTTGTGAGCATGATGGCCCGTATGATGAAGGAATTCAAACAAGAGATGATGATCCAAATGGATGTGCGAGCAAAAGAATCCATTGCTCAATCAAAAGAATCCGGAGCACGCATGCTTGCCGCCCAAAACACTTTATTTGAGGAGTTCAACACCTTGAAGGGAGGCCGCACATCTAGGACTCCTACTTCTAGGGGTAACAATCTACCTAATGTTGCCCCGGAGGAGATGATGGAAGAAGTGGTGTATGAGGGATGGAAAAGAGGGAATGATAGAAATAAAGTCAATCACATGGAGAATGATCGGTTTGGGGGAAGAAATGGTGCCCGTGGCCGTTTTAAAGGTGACTATGAATCAAGGTACCATGGAGATGGGCTTGATAGAGGATATAGTGGGAAAAGAGCTCCCAAGTCTCATGGAGAGTGGTATTCTAGGAGGGTGAGAGATCAAGTTAGCCATAAGGGGTTTGAGAGGCCAATTGAAGAAGAAGTCTCATATAGAGCTCGATTGAGGCCTACCTACCCACATGGTGGTGTTGACACAAACCAAAGAAGTAACTCATCAAGTAATTTGGCTACACCCTCTTCTTTCCATTTATCACATAAGTCTCTTGATGTATATGGAAATGTCTCCTCTTCGAAGAGCTTAATCCAAATTAGTAGAAAAAAAGAACGAGAGAGAGAGAAAAGGCTTGAGAGTGAATGTGAGTCTAAAAAGCCAAGAGAGCGTGATAAAAGACAAGAGTGTGAGGTGCAAAAGTCAAGAGAGAGTGGTGGGGGTGAGAGAAAAGAAAAATATCAAATGAGAGAAAAACCACAAGCACAAGTGAGTAAAGGGTGCTTGTTAGATTCTAAGGTCAACCTTGGGTGGGCACCAACTGATCCTTTGCCTCTTGCCCTTGGCGAGGAAACGAAACCCTTACCCACTAACACTTCTTCTATGTCTTTTTGTGTTCATGAATTTGTAGGAAATTTAATTGAAGGCATGGAAGTGAGGCATCATGTTGTACATGGCTTGGAAACTACTCACCCGGAGAAGGGACAAGAGGAACGAGGGCAAGTGGATGAACTCCTTGCCCAAGGTTCAAGTGCACTATCCTTATCTCCTTGTGATGTTTCATTGAATGAGATTATATTAGAGAAGCCCCTTTGTGTTGATAAATTTGTTATTGATGTCTTGTGTAAAAAGTGGTCTCATGAGCTTGAAACTTTGAATGCTAAATCTACCTTTGCACCATATATTGATCCTTTCTTGGTAAAATCAAGCATTGAGAGACATGACATTTCTCTTGTGGCTTCTACCTTGAATGTTGGAGTGACTTCCTTGTATGCTAAGATGCCTAAGCTTTCATTTGTTGGTAATTTTGAGCTTCATGTGTATGTGGGTGAGGATAGTAAGACCAAGAAGAGTAACGTGGATAATGACTTTAGAACTTGGTGTTTGCTATGTCTTCATTGCAAAGTGGTTAAACCCTTCAATGGGATTGGAGTGTTCTATGGCCGTTTTGTGAAGGATTTTTCCACTCATATGTCTCTTGTTGATGGTGTTGTGATTAATGACATAAAATTGCATCGTTCTCATGTTTGTTGTATTATTTTAAAATTGTTGGAGCATTTGCGTGGGGGTAATTTGGAAACATTTCTCTTGATACTTGATGTTGCTTCTCATAAGTTCCCCATGCATGATGTTGTTCTTACTCTACATGTTGTGCATGAAGGTATATGGATGCATTGCTCATATATTTTTGATCATTTCTTGAAATTGTTGGGACAATTGAGTGAGATCCCTTGTAATAAACTTGGTTTGTTGGTTGAGATACTTTCTTGCAAACTTAATGTGAATTATCATAAACCTCCTCTATATCCTGACCTTATGGAAGAGAACTTCTTATTTGAGCAAGAATGGTGTGTTAATGATTGAAAATGATTGTTCGTTGCATGAGCGTGAGAATAAGATTTTTGTGCTTAGGCCTCTCTTGATAACTTTCCATTTTGCACCATATGAGGACCCTTTCTTGTATATGCCTTGTCTTGATGAGAATGCCAAATCTTTGGTGAAGATGTTGAAGGACATGGGTATAGATAATGTGGAAATATTTGAGGCAAAAAGAGTCAAATTGTGTGAAGCTTGTGTCTGGCATAATACTTGTTTTCATTGCATGACAATCAAGCCGTTTAGTGGGGTTGGTATCTTTTATTGTCATTTTGTCAAAGACTATGCATCACATGGTTTTGTTTGGGACTTCAATGTAAAATATTGCCTGGGTATTTGTTTCAACATAGCTTATGTATTAGTTTTGAGCTTGTTAGAGTGTGTCCACCGTCGTGGTATGGTGACTTCTATTAGAGTCGTTAGTGGTCTTAATCTCTATCATCCTACATGGATATTTGATTTGATCTCGTGCTATTTTATAGGTGTACGGAATCCGGATTTGAGGGCAAATCCTTTCCAAGAAGGGGAGGATGATATGACCACAGGTGCTCGACGTCAAGGGTCCTCCCTTCGGCGTGAACCATGGGTTGATTGGGGCCCAAGGATGAAAGAGAAGACATGCCAAGGATCCAATAAATCTAGAGGGCCTCCCGAGGATGCGAGGAATAGAGAAGGCTTGGATTTGAGGACAAATCCTTTCCAAGAAGGGGAGGATGATACGATCATGGAGGCCGTGCGTCAAGGATTTCAGCTACAGCTGGATTCAACTGAAAACCGTCCTATCGAGATGATATCCGAAAGCTATGAAACTGCCACCATTGTCTTCGTCTTGGAAACGGCTTCGCGTGGGTATCTTGCACATCCCAATCGGAGTCCGAATGATGGAGTTATGGCGGTTTTACGGAAGTCGCGCAGAGAAGGCCGGGAGCTTCGGGAAAAACGCCCGGCCGGGCGTTTTTTACTGTGCAAAACGCCCGGGGACAGGGAAAACGCCCGTTTTTTTAGATTTTGTGGGCCAACTTTCTATTTTTGGACCCACAGTATAAATACCTCTTGATGTCATTTCTTTTCCTTAGACTTTGATGAAATTAGATGCTTGAGAGCTTTGTTTCCTCTTGGAGAGGGTTTCTATCCAATTCCTAGATTTAGGTTGCTTGGTTCATCAATTCTTAGTGAAGTATGGATCAAGTAGAGGTATGCTTCAAGGTTTGTGGTTTCCTTGAAGATCTAGCCATGGATGCATGTTAGTATGTTGTAAGTGTCTTAGCTTGCCTCATCAATGACTATGTATCTCAATTTCCACCATATCCAATGCTATTTCCTTCTTTGTTTATCTTAGTTTCCTATTTCTTGTTGGGTTGCCATTATTGATACAATAGAAAATCTACTTCACAAAAATATTAGATCAATCACCTACAAATTGGGTAAATTCTTGGGAAATGGATCACAAAATACATGGATCCACATCAAGTCCCCAGTTCTCTGCTTTGCCAACCACTTCTTATTGATGCCATCCACTCGTGCGGCTGCCTTTGCCTTGTCCTCATCCAACTTCTTTTGGATTTGCTCCATTTGAGTATTGATGTTGGCTATGGCAGTTGAGATCGTGTTCATTCCCTGCTCGAGGTTGTTTATTCTAGCTTGAACCACTCCGATCTTGGTGTCATTAACCTTCCTGTCTTGCGTGATTACTTCCAAGATCCTTGTGATCCATTGGTCATACTTTTCCTCCTTCTTGGTTGTCTCAACTACTCCTCCCTTGCTAACATTAAATCCTACGGGGAGTTGCAAGTAATTATTGTTAGAATAAGAGAGATTATGATGAGGTCTGTTTCCATTATAATTATTGAAATTACCGCCCCCTGATTGGGGCGATAATTGTTGTTGTAAATTCTGTTGGAACCGCCTCCTTGCATGTAGTTGATTTCCTCCACTATCAGGGCAGGAGTTTCGTGTTTAGAGACCGTTATGATGGAGGTCGGTGGAATCGAGTCCTCCTTCCTTGATGTATCCATTTGGTCCTCCCTAACTCTGAGCTCGGCCAATTCCTTCGCAAAAGAATTTTCCTCTGCCTCTTCAATTGCAGCTATCATCTTCATGATATGCCTTTCCTTCGACCACCCCCTGCTGTTGGTGGCGAATTCCTCTATTACCGCCCTGGCTTCTTCACCTGACTTCCTTAAGAATCCTCCGTTTGCACCTGAATCAAGCATAGCACAAATCTTCTCGTTAAACCCATTGTAGAGGATGTTGGAACTACCGCAGCGGAAGACACGGAAACCAAACAGGTCCTAGAACGGATCTATTTAGATGATTATGCATTCGACTCCAATTTCATGCAATAAACCTAGATCTATAGATATAACATCAAATAAACACATAATCATGCATATTCGATGTAGATTCGATTGTTACCTCATAATCCATCATTGGATTGACGTTGCTAGCTGCACCACCCGGAGATCCTTGGTTTATCGACCACGAATCTTCCGTACAGTTCCCTCGTCCTTGATTCTCCATCCGTGTGGGCGGATCTTAGAAAACCAATTAAATAACTTTGAATGGATCTAGGGAAACCCAATACAAACACCAAATTGTCTAGATCTAATCCTATGAATTAGGATAGATCAAGAACAATAATCAAAACCCTAATTCTCTCTCGTGCTAGGCACGAAAATCGAGACCAAGAGAGAGAAGGAAGGAGGTGTCGATTTCAAGGCTAGGGTTAGGGTTTTTGTGTTGTCTTGGATTGTATGCTAGGGTTTCCCTTTCATTCATTATTTATAGTGGACCTTATTGAGCTAGTAAGGGGATCCATGGAATGACTTAAATGTTGGGCTCACCCATTAGATAAATTGCTAATTAAATCAAATGACCCATGATTTAATATATTATCAATGGAATATTATTTTATTCCACTAAAGAATAATATTGCACTCCCACTTAAATCATCAAATTACAAATAACTTGGGTCCATTTTATTTTATAATATTTCCCGCGTTTAAGATTATCTTGATCCATCAATTTAATTCTTTTGTCTGCTATGTGACTAGAATTAAATTAATTCTCCAAAGAGTTTTTCTAGTTTGAAACTTTAGTTATTATTCGTGGAATAAATTCCAACTGCGCAGATTTCTGAATAATAAATTCCTCTTTCAAACACCTCATTGGGGATCACCCTTTTAGGGATTTAATCATACCACACTGGGCACGCGAATTCTATGAAATAATATTCCAATACCTTCATGTTATTCAATTACTACCACCCAAGATATCATGAACTTGAGTTACGTACAAACTCTCACATATTGATAAGTCAAAGTGGCGTTTGATTGAATAAACAATATTGATATTAATATCATAGACTAGAAAATACTAAACTTTCTTGAAATATATTCTTTCAGTAGATAGCAATAAAGAATACATTTCGGATTAGATCCTTTCAGTGCTTTACCACACCGGTGTTACTAATCTCATCTTAGGTAAGAGAGAATTATCACAAACACCGCAACCGTTCCAATAGGTAGCCAAAGCCTATCTAGGTTGTGAATACGTTTTTCTTCTTACTAGATCTGGCCAAGTCCCCTACTGGAAAACTCATGAGGAGATTCATCGAATTTCCCTACTTGACCTTCTTAGTAAAAAGCCTTAGACTTGTTTATCATATTTCAATAATAAACCATTTATATTATATTATTTATTCTCATAAATAGGTAAACAAGTGGATGTGGCGTTTCTCGTATACATGCATAAGCTGACTGTACAAAGGCATGTACGCTCGAAGCATCTTTTAGTATACAAACCCCAACAATCTCCCACTTATACTTAAAGGATGCTTTCGAGTATACCAACCGCTTTATTGGCCTTGTGCTACACATTCACACACATTTTCTCCCACTTATACTCAAAGCAGGCTTTGGCCACTATGTACTCAAAACTATAATTCTTTAAAAGAATCTACCAACATAGTTTTCTAGAGTACATAAAACGAAAATATACTTGTAATTTATAACCTTAATTCTTGCTAAGGAGCACGATTATTTGATCAAAATATTTCTAGGCCCTTTGATCCAGTGGAATAATTTTAGGTGCCTTTCTCAAGTGCACTTATACATATTCCTCTATCAAAATCCATTATTTTGATCCTTCTGAATTTCTACTAATTAAAGTAGAATACTTATAGAAAATATAAAGTTTTAATCATGTCGAATATGATTCCCAAAACTTTAATTATATAATACCAACTTAACTTGGTATTAACCTTGCTATATAATTTGTGATGTAAATTTATGTATGAACATAATTACCTCATCACAATGACTAATTGGAAATTAGTCCTTATGACAAAATAAAACCGAATGATTGCATTCTTTGTTTTATAGTCATAAATTCCAAGAGTTCATTTATTTAACCATTTGTTGTGATCTTTAGAAATACTTTCTTTGGAAATCCAAAAGCAATTCTAATTTTAATAGCTAACTTGGAAATGTCCTTTAATGTTATTAGAGTCTTAGAAAGTGTGCAATTCATCACTTCTTTCATTCTAGGGTGTGAACCCTTTTAACTCTATCAAACATTACCTTAATTCCATTTATGAATATTCTATGAGACAAAATTAAGCTCCCACTTTTAAAAGTAGAAAATTACTAGTCTCAATATTCTTTAAGGCTATTAAAACAATTTAAATAGTGCTTGGAGTTAAATTCATCCTAGTTTAATAAAATGAGCTATGAAGCTCTTATTAAACACTTAGAATATAATCATTCATTAAGAAAAGCTCCCACTATTTTAATTATCACTTTCACAACAAAATAAATAAAACAATAACTAATCAAATAGTCAACTCTAGGCTTGGAACATTAAAACAAATTAAATGTGCACACTATATTTACTATACAAGAATTTCTAGTATTTATAATAAATACTTATCTTGTTTCTAGTTGAATTTAATTTACTTGCCTTGTAATCAATTATTGAGATTATTTTTCTTACACCTTTATTTGAACAAACGCGATCATTAGATCATTTTATTTTGTATTGAATCCATGTCGAACATTAATGTTCTATTTACTCATCAACAAAATAATGGTTCAAAAGACTTAAGGATTAAAGAAACTTAATAATCAATATTTCTAGAAGAAAACTTCATAATAATTGAATCAACAAATTTAATTACAAGTAAACATTTTGATATTAACCATGTTACATTTGATGTCATAAATAATTGGATAATCAAAATTTCATTTATCTAATAATGCAAGCATTATAAAATGACATAGATAATCCAAAAACACAATTGATAGTCTAGGAATAAAATTCCACATCAATAATCCATATGATATCAAAACAAAACAATATAAAAAACTCTTAAAAATCAACAGTGTAAATAAAGCAAAATAAGACTTTCATTGTTCAAAACATAAATGTCATAGCTAGATCAAGATCATGTCTTCCTCCTAATCACATTGGGTTGGCTCGAACTCTCTGCCATGTCAGACTTGCGTCTTAGGTCAGTGGAGTTATTGACCATCCCACCCTCCATCTTCCTTATCTGGACTTGTGCCTCAATGAGCTTGCTAGAGAGTACTAGAAGAGATGTTGGCCAAAGATTGTCCATTATCTCTTTCTTTACTTTCTCATAGCTCTTTGGAAGTCCGTCGAGAATCATGAGTTGTTGGGTTTCTGGGCCTATTTTCCCACCCAACTGCCTATCAAAACCATCAACCATTTCCACGACATAGTCGTTAATGTTTTGGTTCTCCTTCAAGACCGTTCTCCTCAAAATGTTCACCACCGATCTCATGAGACACTTGGTGGACATTTCATCAAACCATTTAGGTTCTTCAATCAATGACCCATCGGGCTTGTCAACCTTGCCAAGAGCATTGCCGACCGAGGCCAACAAAAACTTCTTGACATGACCGCTCGCAGTATCCCATCGATCACAAGCATCCTTTTCCTTGTTTGATATGTAATAAGCAGAGGGGCGATCCTTAGTGAGGACCAACCTCAAATCACTAGCCAACTGATCAATGTCAAGTCTCCTTTTCCAATCCAAATAAGAATCAGAATCGCGTTCCTTCGATTTAAGGATCGCCACTATAAACTTCCCAAGTAGTAAACATCTTTCGTTCAAGCTGAGAATAAAAACCAACAATATAAACATGTAAAATTTCAAGGAATTGCAAATAACCACAAAACAATTCATCAATTTTACATCCACAAAAATCAAGCACAAACGTTCTTCTACTAGGAAGTCGTGTCATATTCATGCAAGAAATTCATTATTTTTACTGGCCACAATGTCGACAGATAGTCCAGAGACCATAAGAATGGCATGGCTGACTAACAATGCTAAAGCGTATAACCATAAAATTAAGAACTAAGGATTCTTTACTTGTGCGTGAACTCCTCTAAAGAAAGGTCGAACCGGGCAAGCACCTCCTCCTATAGCTCCCTCTAAGCATTATTAAAATACAATCCTTATAATTTCGCAGCAATATTGCTCCGGTAAAGACCAGTCGCGATATTACTGAAAAACTAATTTTACGATTTTAATAACCTTTATCTAGAGAAGTCAAAACTTACGAACTGGTAATGTTCCTCCCGTAAAGACAGGCCGGTCACTACTTCGCACTAAGACCAATTTTATGGAGGCCATATACAAACGTGTTGTAATTATCGCTTCATATTTTCTTGTTGGTGGTTTTAATAGTTTAATTATCACTTAAGCAGATAAGGCAGATATCCACATTCAAAGAATAATTAAACATGCACTAGCTATGCATGCAAGGCAATAAGTACATAGGCGATGCACGAGTTAAACTAGATTTTAACAAATAAAATCATAACTCAAATTAAATATCCATCATTCATCAATAAAACATGTAAACACATTTACACAAGGTTCACATAACCATAATGACGAAACTTGATCATTTAATTAAGCATCTAAAATAAATAGATAGAATTAAAATTCTATCTCCACATAAACAAGATTATCTAGACATTAAGTCCAATCTTAAACAATCATACATTATTAGTTTAAATAACGTATCTTGATTATTGGGATTACCTTTTAATACTATTAGGATTTACTTAGATAGAATTAATCCATCATTATCCTAAAATTAATGTCTAGGTGTATATCATAAAAGATTAGCTAAGTCTCAATTTAAAATGCCCACTTGGATATATAAATCCGCATTTATCCAATTAAGACTAAATCCATTTAAAACACACCAATTAAATTTGAGAACTAAATTTCTCTTAGCTTTCATAAAATCACATGACAAGAAGAATCTTATTACATCTTTAATTCAAAAATGATGTTTTCTAGATGAAATAAAATTCACCTTCATCAAAATTAAAGACAAAATTCAACTTAATAAATAATTAAGGATTTTAATAGCAAATTAATGCTCTATGAATTTTCATACCTTTAAATCACATTTGATGTTATCTAGATGAAACAAATTCACCTTCATCAAAATTAAAGATAAACTTCAAATTAAACTAGGAATTGAATTCCAATTAAAATCCAATTAATCATTTAACACTTTAATAATTTAGGATTTAAGTAGCATGTTAATGCCAAATGAATTTTTCACTTCTTTAATTAAGCCGATGTTATCTAGATGAAATAAAATTCACCTACATCATATTAAAGACAAAATTCAAACTAGGAATAGGATTCCAATTATTATACATGTAAATTTCGAAAATTTTAAAGGTTTAAAAACAATTGAAAAACTCATGTCTTTTCCTTAGGTATATATCTAGGAAATAATTCCATAACACACCAACTAAAATAAAGACAATTTCAATTAAACCTTAAAATTAAAACATGAAAGCATATTAAGAGAATATTCTTTAAAATTCCATCCAATTAAGGAAAAACCAAAATTTAGATCAATCAAATATTGAATTTCCTTATGTTAATTACCATGATATTATCTAGATGGAAATAATCCACCAAAATCAACTAATTAACAAATTAAATTAATTATTTGACTAATTATTCCAATTGGCAAAATTAAAAAAGATAATTATTCTCTTTAAATTAGAATCTTGACTTAATGGCAAAATCATTCTAATTACCACAAGATATTTTAATTATTCTAGGTTTAGGATTTTAAACCACAATTATAAATAGCTTGTGTGTTAAGAAACGAAATGAAAACACGAAAAACAAAATGAGACGACGAGACGACACAACCCAAACCCTAATTAGGGTTTGGGCCGCCACTACCTCGCAGCAGCCGCCGCTGCCACGTCTGGGCATCGCCGCTGCCTCTGGCCGTCGTGAACTGCTCCGCCGTCGACCGCCAACTGGAACCACCGCACGCCACCGCCGCCGTCGCCTGGAAACGCCGAGTTTGGCCACCGCAAGCGTCGATCAGCCGCTGCAGCAGCCGCCGGAGGCCCACGCCGTCGGATCGAGATCGATCCGACGCGCCTCCGACAGCTCCGCCGCCTGCTCGCCGTCCGCCGTCTCTCCCACAGGACTGGAGCTCCCTCTGGTCGACGACCATCGCCGGCCGCCGCCCCGAGCTCCTCCTCCGTCGCGATTCCCGGTCGGCGTTAAGCTAGGGTTTTTCGAAACCCTAGTTTAAATTTTTTTTTTTTTTCGATTTTAATTAACTCGATTCATCGCGGTCGCTACGCTTGACCGCGATCTTAAATCTTAATTATGCGTTTCTCAATTCGACTCCAATTTCATGCAATAAACCTAGATCTATAGATATAACATCAAATAAACACATAATCATGCATATTCGTTGTAGATTCGATTGTTACCTCATAATCCATCATTGGATTGACGTTGCTAGCTGCACCACCCGGAGATCCTTAGTTTATCGACCACGAATCTTCCGTACTATTCCCTCGTCCTTGATTCTCCATCTGTGTGGGCGGATCTTAGAAAACCAATTAAATAACTTTGAATGGATCTAGGGAAACCCAATACAAACACCAAATTGTCTAGATCTAATCCTATGAATTAGGATAGATCAAGAACAATAATCAAAACCCTAATTCTCTCTCGTGCTAGGCACGAAAATCGAGACCAAGAGAGAGAAGGAAGGAGGTGCCGATTTCAAGGCTAGGGTTAGGGTTTTTGTGTTGTCTTGGATTGTATGCTAGGGTTTCCCTTTCATTCATTATTTATAGTGGACCTTATTGGGCTAGTAAGGGGATCCATGGAATGACTTAAGTGTTGGGCTCACCCATTAGATAAATTGCTAATTAAATTAAATGACCCATGATTTAATATATTATCAATGGAATATTATTTTATTCCATTAAAGAATAATATTGCACTCCCACTTAAATCATCAAATTACAAATAACTTGGGTCCATTTTATTTTATAATATTTCCCGCGTTTAAGATTATCTTGATCCATCAATTTAATAATTTTGTCTGCTATGTGACTAGAATTAAATTAATTCTCCAAAGTTTTTTTCTAGTTTGAAACTTTATTTATTATTCGTGGAATAAATTCCAACTGCGCAGATTTCTGAATAATAAATTCCTCTTTCAAACACCTCATTGGGGATCACCCTTTTAGGGATTTAATCATACCACACTGGGCACGCGAATTCTATGAAATAATATTCCAATACCTTCATGTTATTCAATTACTACCACCCAAGATATCATGAACTTGAGTTACGTACAAACTCTCACATATTGATAAGTCAAAGTGGCGTTTGATTGAATAAACAATATTGATATTAATATCATAGACTAGAAAATACTAAACTTTCTTGAAATATATTCTTTCAGTAGATAGCAATAAAGAATACATTTCAGATTAGATCCTTTCAGTGCTTTACCACACCGGTGTTACTAATCTCATCTTAGGTAAGAGAGAATTATCACAAACACCGCAACCGTTCCAATAGGTAGCCAAAGCCTATCTAGGTTGTGAATACGTTTTTCTTCTTACTAGATCTGGCCAAGTCCCCTACTGGAAAACTCATGAGGAGATTCATCGAATTTCCCTACTTGACCTTCTTAGTAAAAAGCCTTAGACTTGTTTATCATATTTCAATAATAAACCATTTATATTATATTATTTATTCTCATAAATAGGTAAACAAGTGGATGTGGCGTTTCTCGTTACATGCATAAGCTGACTGTACAAAGGCATGTACGCTCGAAGCATCTTTTAGTATACAAACCCCAACAGAGGATTCCTACCTGGTGATCCACGGTAAAACCATGGTTAGGGCACTTTCGGAGAAGAGCTTTGAAACGAGCAAACGCCTCGTAGAGGGGCTCGTCATGGCCTTGGATGAATTGGAAGATCTCGCTTTTGAGCTTCAAGATTGTGCCCGGCGGATAGAACTTGTCAAGGAAGGCAGCTACAATGTCCTTCCATGTGCAGACCTTTTCTCTAGGCATGCATTCAAACCACTCTTTAGCAGAATCAGTTAATGAAAAGGGGAAGAGTCTTTCCCTTATGGCATCGTCATCGACACCGTTTAACTTGAGAGTGTTTGAGATCTCCACAAATTTGGAGAGATGGCGATTGGCATCCTCTGTAGCCCTACCTGCAAAAGGAGTTTGCTCGACCCTTTGAATAAGGGGCATGCATAACTCGAAATTGTTAGCGTCAATACGAGGTCCTTCGGAAAAGGTAATCATATTCCCATGATTGAACATGTTCATCATGGGTTGTATTTCCTGATTCTTCTTCTCCAAAGCCTCGCGGGCTGCCCTTTCCGCATCTCTCTCGTCCATTAGCAACTTCACCATTTCTTGTAGCTTTTCGATGTCTGTTCGGTCACCCATTGTTCCTGATCCTTTTTCACTTCTTATTTTCCTACGAGTTCTTTCAAGTGCTAAATCGAGCGGTTCTAGGTTGTCCTTCCCAGAGCACGTTCGCATACAAAACCTGCAAAAATCTAAAACAAAAATAAATTAAAAAACTAAAAATAAAAACTGAAAGCAATTAAATTCCAAAGTAGCAAAATTATCCGTTTGAAGATATCACTCCAAAGTGAATTGTCTTCCCCGGCAACGGCGCCAAAAACTTGACGCACTTTTTATTAGCACTAAATAAACCTGCAAGTACACAGAGTATATATAGTATAGCCAAAGGTTAGTACCGGATATCGAACACGGGGAAGGCAAACACAAAGTGTCTATCCTCTACTAAGACTAAATTACTATCTGGAAAAGCAAGTAGGTTTTGGAAAACTTTTGAAAACTAGAAACAATAAAAAGCATAAAATAACTAAAAGCAAATAAAACACGGAGATAGACGATAGAGATAAGGGAATCCCAGGTATGTGCGTTCACAGTTATGGTTATACAAATTTCAACTACAATACCCTAGTACAGTTTATACTTTGAAAGGACGAGTCATAGCTTATGCTCATGCGATACAAACGTTGATTACAATATTAGGGTTATCAATCCTAACACGTAACTCCAAAAAGCTCTTAAGACCCTTGAAAAGTCCTCACTCTCAGTTAACAGTGTCGTTTTAAGGGAAGCTAACTGTAGTGTCTACTAAGTGAATTTAACTAGCTAGAACTCTGTCACAGTTATGAAGCAAGTTATATTAAATCATACAAGATTGTGTTACTCAATCATGCAGCATCAGAACTACTTAGGGAAGAATCAAAGTAAAAAAAACGGATATTAAATAGAAAAGGGAATTTGAATAACCAAATTCGTTACTAGCACATCCCTAGAATCCTATGAGTTTAGTTACACATAATTGAATAAGCTAAAAACATAGATTGAAGGGAAGACAATTTGAACATAAATCTAAAGCAAATTAAACCCGTAGGTTGAATCCTTGCCGTTCTTGATGTTCTTGAAATCCTTCTCCAACTCTTTGCACAAGTGAAGTATTCTAGCTCTTGATCTCTATGAAGTATTTTGCAAGTAGAAGCTCTCTCATTTGATAAAGCTTGAGGTCTTATTTATAGGGGAAAGCCAATCCTTGTTGTAGAAGGAAAAGATCTCCAAAATATGGTAAATATGGGCGCAAATCTAGGGCTTCTCAGATTCGCCGCCTTTCTTCGGCGGGCCGCCGCCGCACCTTGGCCAGCGATCGCCGCGTTGGACTCCAGAGAGTCTGTTCCCTTGGCGGCGGACCGCCGCACGACTTTCGGCGGTCGCCGGACGAGACTTCTCTTCCAAGCGTATTTTTCTGAGGCGGACCGCTGCATTGATCTACCCGCCGAGCGCCGGCTGTCGCCGTCGCCGTCTAACTCCAGATTTCCAGACTTTGCGTTTTGGCTCCCTTTTTCGGCTCTATTATGCACGTTTCTCACAAAACACGTCAAAATACCAAAATAGACAAAATATGCAAGTAATGGACGTGTAGAGTGACTTTGACATAAAAAACGGACCAAATAATGGCCTTAAAATAGTGCAAAATCCGAGTGTATCATTATCCAATGACTTCACATAGTTAATAGAAATCACCCATGTTGTTGTAAAATGTCTCACGGTATTATATCGTCGGCGAATATATCGAGAGTTACCATTATTGTAACAGCCCGGATTTCTAGGGTATAATAAATACGGCGACTGCTACCAAAACGGACTTAAAAGTAATAAGAACATAGGCTAGGGTTTCATTTAAAGAGATTTGACCAAGGCATTAAACGAACTATCAATGCAATAAGTCAACGGTTTAACCAAGAAAATCAATGAAGAATAGATACCATAAACTGTGATCAAAAGTCAAGGGTTCGACATAAATTCAACAAAACTACAATATGTCTCGATCTTCTAATTCAAAAGGAATAAGTTCAAAACAACCAAATGATACTAATAAGTTTCAAAAATTCAGCGGAAGCAACCAAGAGAAAGTGAAGCTATGTATGAAGACACAACTACACTCGAAGTTCAAAATATCCATCTTATTTTATTAATGTGCTCAACACTTGCCACCGCTCGTCGCCGTTCAACCTGCACATAAGGAAAACACATGCAGGGCTAAGTATTTTGAAATACCCAGTGAACTCGTTGCCAACACATTTTAATAGTTATGTCACCCTTACCATAGTGAACTCGAGTTTTGCATTTAGAAAATAAAATATCATCGAGTATCACAAAAATAATTTTATAGACTGGCCAGTCAAACAACACCCCAATTTCCTCATCAATTTCCACAATCACAACATTTACATAGTGCGACGAAAGTGTGGCCACACTTTTCGCCCACGAGACCGGCCGACTAGCAAGGACGGCTCCCGATCCCACCGTGTACACCAGCCTGGTAGGGTTTGCGGCCCTACTCAGACCCGAATTCGTTTATACATATCCATAACCCTATAGCCCAATGGAGGGAACTCTCAAACTAGGCATCAGGCGCACAACATCATCAAAACAATCACAGGCATGGCATAACAGTTTAAACCACCCTTATCTCTCCACTTTCATAAATTTGCAACATAAAAGAGTTTAAGAATAAAGCCCACCTTGACTGCTTAGATTTCAAGTACGTTTCTCCCTTTTGTTATCCGGCTTCGCAACCAAGGTTTCACCTTTTAATCACACATGCACATATCATGTATTAATTTCAACATCAACTCCTAAATCATGCATGTCTCAACGCTTCCCCTTTTTCCCACCGATCCGGTTTACATTTATCATTCAAAACCAAGACACGTTCATCATATAAGTTTATTCACTCAACAATCTTAGATCTAACATCAACTTATGTCACACATGAGGGTTTACTCACATGTCACGCATACACACACGCACACGCACACGCACGCACGTATACACACACACACACGCACACATATTTTCCATATACCTTTTATCCCACTTTCACTCAATCTAGATGCATGAGGGTTCAAGAATACCGATTAACCTGTTAGATGAAGAAAGATTAATATATAGGTACCTTTTCTTGTCAAAACGAACGGTAGAAACAAAGTAGAGACTTGATTCTTCAACAATTCTTGAGGCTCAAACTCTAATTTTTCTCAAAAGATGAAGAATTATTGGAGGAAAGTAGAAGAAAATTGAGAGAGAGTGGAGAAAGGGAGGAGGCGTGTGATATGTGGTGGGGGGCGAAAATTTTTGGGTTAGAGTTAGGTTTTGCTCTTATTTATAAGATTCAATAAAATCTTTAGGTAAATAAATAGAATATTTGGGAAGATTTGATTCTCTACAATTAAATAAAACAAATATTGAGGAGTAGAGAGGAAGAAATAAAAGTGGCGTGAATTAGGGTTTCAAAAATGGGGATTTTCGAAAATCATGGCTTTTTATTTAGCCAAGATTTTGTTTTGATATATTTTTCAGAGTAAGATAAAATATCACGGAGCAAAATAAAATAATAATCCTCCCACTAAAAATTGGAAGTAGGCTTGTAATTGGGTTCTTCCATAAGGGATGGATTTTAAATATTAACTAAAATAAGATATGGCAAGATCTCTTTGAGGTATGGTAAGATTTGCTAGAATATTTATATTTATGTATGGAAGGAATCAAATAAGGGGTCAATTAAACAAATAAAATAATTCCTTCTTCCCAAACTTAGGTGATTTTCGAAAATCACCTAGAATAAATATGGGTGTTGATTTTTCTCATAGAGAAATAGAGAATAATTAGGTTTTGGATTTAATTTGGATAAATATCCCAAGAAATAAATTAAATCCGGAAAAAAAAATAGGATTTCTCTCCAATAATGTGAAGGGGTTCGAAAATTTTAAAAATGTGGTTATAGTATTTATGGAAATATCTTAAAAATCTCACTCACCCTTATACAAATAATTCACCACATAATTTCACCTTTAATTCAAATATTCATATGCCACGTCATATATTCAACGAGTTTGACTTTTCAACCCAAGCCTCAACCCTAGACACAACTTGGTCATAAGAGCTCGTGTAATAAATTCATTAATCATTTAATTCACGTCTCCCACGTCATTAATAAAAATTTTACGGCTCTAAAATTAGGGTTCGAAAAAGTGGGGTGTTACAATTGTACTAGCTACTTTTCGCCCTCCCAATATCATCTTGACTATCACAGTGAATCAACACCAGGGGAACAAGCTTTGACTAACATGGAATATGTTTAGAGAAGTTTTTATGGTCATTCGACTTATTCACCAGCTTTATCTAAAGCAATGAATTCTGACTCCATGGTTGATCGGGCTATGCATGTCTGTTTCGTAGATCTCCACGAGTTAGCACCACCTCTTCAAGATATATCTTCTTGAATATGGGTCTTTGTTATCGGCTATCCAGTTCGCATCACAATACCCTTCAAGTACATGGGGTATCTCGAGAAGTATAGCCCATGATTTTGAGTATGTTTTATGTACCTCAAAACTCTTACAAGAACATTCCAATGGTCTTTGCTTGATTGCTCGTATGACAACTCAACTTGTTCACAATGAAAGCAATATCAGATAGAGTGGAATAAGTAAGACACATTATGCACCCAATGAACTGTGCATAATCTTCTTATGCAATAGGCTCGCTTTGGTTTTTGCTCCAATGATCGTTGACCTCTATAGGCGTTAGCCGACACGCTATCATAAGCATCGAACCTCCATATCACTTTCATAACCTAAAATAATTGTGTCAAGAAAATTTCATCAATGTTCTTAGAATTCTCATTCCAATGATTACATCAGTGAGATTTATGTTCTTCATGTCGAAGTTTTTTCTTTGACATGGTTTCCGTGTCAGTAATCACTCAGGTGTTATTACCCACGATTAACATGTGATGCACTATTTTTTAGCACTAAATAAACCTGCAAGTATACAGAGTATATATAGTATAGCTAGAGGTAAGTACCGGATATCGAACACGGGGAAAACAAACACAAAGTAACTATCCTCTACTAAAACTCAATTATTATCTAGAGAACCGAAAGTTTTGGAAATTTTTGAAAACTAAAAACAATAGAAAACAAATAACAACTAATTGCAGATAAATCACACAGATAAAATATAGAGATAAGGGGAATTCCAGGATGTGCGTTCACAGTTATGGTTATACAAATTCCAAACTACAATACCCTAACACAGTTATTACTTTGATAGAACGAGTCACCTAGTTTATGCTCATGCGATACAAACGTTGATTACAATATTAGGGTTGTCAATCCTAACACGTAACTCCAAAAACCTCCTAAGACCCTTTAAAAGTCCCCACTCTCAATTAATAGTGTCGTTTTAAGGTAAGCTAACTGTAGCGTCTACTAAGTGGACCTAACTCACTAGAACTCTCTCACAATTATGAAGCAAGTTATATTAAATCATACATAATTGTGTCACTCAATCATGCAGCATCGAGATTAACTTAGGGAAGAAACAAAGTAAAAACAAAACGGATATTAAAAAAAAAACTGAAATTGTATAACCAAAGTCTTTACTAACACATCCCTAGAATCCTATGAGTTTAGTTACACATGGAGAAATAAGCTAAACACATAGATTGAAGGGAAGACAATTTGAACATAAAACTAAAGCAAATAAAACCCGTAGGTTGAATCCTTGTCGTTCTTGATGTTTTTGAAATCCTTCTTCAACTCCTTGCACAATGACGTACTCTAGCTTTTAATCTTTGGGAATTATTTTGCATAAAAAAGCTCTCTTTTTTATGAAGCTTGAGGTCATATTTATAAGGGAAAGTCAATTCTCATTGTAGAAGGAAAAGATCTTTAAAATATGGTAAATCTTGGAGCAGATCTAGGGAAATTCGGATTCGCCGCCTTTCTCCGGCGGGCCGCCGCACATTCTGCGGCGGTCGCCGCGTTGCAGTCCAGAGTCTCGGTACCTTCGGCGGCGGGCCGCCGCATGACCTCCGGCAGTCGCCGGGCGAGACTCGTTTCCAAGCGTGGATTACCGAGGCAGGCCGCTACAGATCACTGACTGCCGGACGCCGGCGGTCGCCGGTCGCTGTCTGAACTCCAGATTTTCAGACTTTGCGTTTTGACTCCCTTTTTCAGCTCAAATATGCACATTTCTCACAAAACCCGTCAAAATACCAAAATGTATAAAATATGCAATTATTGGGCATGTAGAGTGACTTTGACATCAAAAACGAACCAAATAATGACCTTAAAACAATGCAAAATCAGAGCGTATCAACATGTCATCAACCTAGAAACTACTAGGGTTTGTATACTAAAAGATGTTTCGAGTGTACACGTCCTTGTACAATTACTATCATATGGAAAAATGTCCAAAAATGTCTTCAATATCATATGGAAAAATGTCCAAAAATGTCTTCAATATCATATGGCGTACCTAGTAATCAGGTACCCTAGTTTTATGAAAGTCTAAAAATGTCTTCAATGTTTTGAGGGCATTATCTATGGTGAAATATACTCCTTCCGTCCCCAAAGAATATGCACTTTGGGTTCGACATGAGTTTTAATGTAAAATTGGTAAAATAAGAGAAAGGTAGAGAAAAATAGTACTCCCTTCGTCCCACTTTAAGAGTCCCGGTTTACTCCTTTTAGGTGTCCCACTTTAGGAGTCCCGGTTGGAATATTCCATAATTGGTAATAGGCCCCACATTCCACTCACCTTTTTCCACTCACATTTTATTATAAAACTAATATATAAAAGTAGGACCCACATTCCACTATTTTTTTTCACCAGCTTTTCTTTTTTATTTTTTAAAAAAACGTGCCGAACTCAACCGGGACTCCTAAGTGGGACGGAGGGAGTAATTAAAGTATTGTTAGTGGAGAATGAGTCATACTTCATTAGAGCAAAAAACTTTCTAAAATTAGAAAATGCATATTTTTGTGGGACAAATTAAAAAGGAAAAAGTATATATTCTTGAAGGCGGATGAAATATTAAATAGAGAAAAAGTACAGTGAATGATATTACCCCCTTTATACGGGGAAAGTTTAGAAACTATTTATATGCATACTTCAAAGTCCATCGACCATTATTGTATTAGATCACTCTAATAATTATTAATTCAATTCAGTTACCACAGACGTGAAGGGTTGAAATACTTAACAAAATAAGTTTTAAAATTTAAAAGTTTTAAAGATGAATTAGGCATAAGAAATAGGAGTAAATAATCCAAAAAAAATAGTCTCATTTTTCGACGATATGTAATAGAGAAAATGTAAATAAAGTAGAAGAGGAAAAAATAGAGTAACAGAGATAATGAGAAAAATTAGATAAAGTATAATAAAAACTTTCCATTTTTAAAATGATAGTAATATTTTTCATATACATCCAAAAATAGTAAAATAGGACTATATTTATAAGTGAGTAGGGATGTCAATGTAGCCTGTAACCCATGGGCTAGGCCGAATAGCCCGCCAAATTTATAGGGTTAGGGCTGAAATTTTTAGCCCCGATAAAATCAAAACCCGATTAGCTGGCCTGAAAATCCGATAAAATTTATATTGTTCTATTTTTTTACTCCTAATTCGACACTTCATTGATTAATTTTATAATATAGATAATTAAAAAAATAACTTTCAATTTTATATTATATATGCAAATTATATATTAAGTGTTTATTAATATAATAATTGATAAATAAATTAAAAACTTCAAATTTAAAAATAATATATTTAAATTTCTGAAACATGTTTTAAATTCCACGAAATATCTCAAATATTAGTATTTGATCATGTTTTATGATTGAGTTTAAGCATATATCTCAAATATATTATAATTAAATATTTTACATTGTATGAATACAACTAATTTTAATCATTATTTATTGGATTGATAGCATATTAATATTATCGGCAACAACCCGATTAACCCGTAGGGCAAGAACGAAACCCGAGCTTTTAGGGTTGAACTTTTATAACCTGAAAGAAATCACAACCCGATTAGCTCGCACCCGATTGGCCCACAACCTGGATAGGGTTGGCCCGAAACCCAACGGGCCAGACCGATTGACATTCCTATAAGTGAGTATAATTTCAACTTTAGCGGGTTTAATGTTCAGTTTTATATTTAAACAAAATTTTATATCTTTGGAAATGTAAACACGGCAGTTCAATTTAAATTTTCCTAAAAGTTTTGGGATTTCTACAGTTGATTGACTATATAAATGGAATTATTTTAAAACAGTTTCTAGAGGCATCTTTACAAATATAAAAAGGGTAATTTAGTAAGAAAATAATATATTTATAGGAAAACCAATTTAAATAAATCCGGTTTAAAATTAAGAATATATGTATTTACTTACAATTTATGTGAATTTATGTTTATTTTAAAAATAATTTGTGTGAATCAGCCCGAGATTAGTCTCGCTAATTGCATGCATTAGTTGCAGCCATGAAGCATTTATTTAATTATTTTGTCCTTCAATAAACTACAGCTCACCAGTTTCAATGACTTGTTTATTAAATTAACTAATATCGATGCTTTCTTAAATTATTTAATTGAGTTTGTCTGTGAGATTCCCTGGGAAAATTGACGCTGACTTACTAGAAGACTGATAATATTCGTCATCCAATAATCAATTAACATTGTACTAATCTTAACAAATTAAACAAAGGCAATATCCAATAGCCAATGTTGTTTGATCCTCATAGACAAAATACATGAATTTTAATTGTTAAATCTGGGTGTCATCTCCAACAAATTCAAGACCTATAAGTCAACAATTATTACAAATTTCTGCAACCAGTTCGTTTAGTTATGCGTTTGTCAGGGGAAACTTTGTTTTATTCCAAGTTTAATAGTCGTACAAATTTTTGTTTTTTCTCTTGAACATCAGACTCGAAATATCTACCTCACCTAACCTAATTAGTAAAACTGTAAAAGTTTCCAAGTACTCCCTCCGTCCCGGCTAAGATGACACATTGCTTAGCCGGCACGGGGTTTTAGGAGTTATTGGTTAAAGTGTTTAATTGAAGAGAGAGAAGGTGAGCGTAAGTATTAAAGTAGAGATAAAGAAAGATGTATATTTTAATAGGAGTGAGAAAAGTGGTTGAGTGTATTAATTGGAGAGAGAAAGTTACCAAAAAAGGAAATGTGTCATTTTAGTTGGGACAAACTAAAAAGGAAAACGTGTCATCTTAAGCGGGACGGAGGGAGTAGTTAGTTATGTCTTCAAAAAATTCATAATATCCCCCACCATTACTTGTCAATAGTTTTTTTAGTATGTCCATTAATACTTATACATCTATTTCTGATAATATATCATACATTCCATTAACTCATTCTCAGTCACATATTATTATAAAACTAATATTCTCTCCATCCTACAAAAGTATCCACTTTTGATTAGGGACGTGTTTAATGCACAATTAGTAAAGTAAGAGAAATGTAGAAAGAAAAAATAAAAGTATTGTTATTAGAGAACGAGCCACATCTCAATAGAGGCAAATAAATTTCTAAAATTAGAAATTGCCTATTCATATGGAACAGACTAAAAATAAAAGGGTGCATGGGACGGTGAAAGTATATAAAAATAGAAGTCATATTTTATAAACTTTTTTAACCACTTTTACTACTCTTTACCGGATTATCTTGTGCCAAGTATTGGCCTACGAAGGGAGTATAACAAAACTCTTATGAGTTTCACTTTTCTTGAAATAGTAATGCATGATACTGTTGTAAATAAACACCGATCAACACAAATGTAGATTGTTTGTATTTTGTACATCCACAAAAGTGCTCCAATTTTTATTTTTTTTCATAAAGTTTGATTTATGTGACCTGCTTGACATAACTCAAACCGAAACGATGGACCGATCGAACCACATAAGGGGATACTATATTGTAGCTAAGGTGGATTATATTTTAGGAATAATTTACCTACGTATTTGATAAGCTGACTCATCACTCTGTAGAATTATAATAATTGAAATATAAATGATAGTCAACTACAAAAATGATATTTGAACAGTACAGAATGCTTTCAGGTATATCGTGAAAAGAAATTACAACTGAAGTATATCTTAATTTATTTGAAGTACTTTTTCATTATTTTTTACAATTATTCCCTTTCTTTACTATGTACGAGTTATATCTTTTATATCTCCACACTCTGCCAATTTTATGAGTATATGATTTCTATCATTCTCTTTATCTTTTCTCTATAATATTTTTTTCTTACTTATTTCATTAATCTCTCTTAAAATTATTAGTTATACTTAACAAATAATTATTATTTCAATATATAATATAATTTTTTTAAAATTTATATTATATTTTAGTTTTATTAAAAATAATATTTTGAATAAATAATAATAGTATATAATCATCATTAATGAGTAAAAGCAAACGAAAAAATAAAAGAAAAAATAAGTCTTTCAAAGTATAGTTTTTAAAATATTTAATTAATAATAATGCATTAACTATAACTTGAATATGGTAAGAAAAATGTATATAAATAATTGAATTTGAATATTAAAATAATAAAAATTGAAATTATATACGTATAGTACTTCATTCGGTTTTTCAAACTATTAATTATATATGAGTACAACTATTAATTTTAAGAATTTGAATTAATAAATACTAAAAAAAGAAATAAAATAGAAAAATGATCGATAAGAGAATAGAAATCGTAAATAAATTGAAAGAATGAAGAGAGAAGAGATGTGAGAAGCAGAAATTATAAATAAATAAATAACAAAGAGGAAGGTGATAATAAGAAAATGTCATTTTTGTGCCTTTGGGACGGAAAGAAAAAAAATGAGATAAAAATGTGAAAAAGTACATCAAATAAATTTAAATTTTATCTAGATACCTCAAATGCAATTTATTTTTATGAAATACCTAAAATATGCGTCCTATATTATCCAGATATTATTTATTTAGTTCAATCAGTATAAATAAATCATGAATTGGAATGCAAAATAAGATTACCTCTAATAACATTGAAATACTTTTCTTATAAAAAAAAACTATTTTTATGCCGTGATATTAAACTTTACGTTATACACGAGGTCCTTGAAAGGCCAAAAATATTAACCCTAAAGATAACAAGCTTTTTGTAAGAATGTCAAGACTTATTTATTCAATTAAAATAAAATTGCACGACGTTCAATAAAAAAAGTTGCATTTTCTTAAAGCCAACATCTGATCTAAAATGAGCTGTGACTCACAAAAGATATAGCACATCTTTTTGGTGGTGGTATATTTATGGGAGAAATTAGGCCATGCAAAATGCTAAAGAATATTTTCTCCTTTTGCCTTTTTGTATTGACCTTCGACTTTCAGCCCTTTTGAGGAAAGCTAAAGCCATTCTTATACAATGACCTTTTCCCCAAATGTTTGCACAATTCCATGATTGATTTCATCGTTTTAAATTTAATGCATCTTTTCCATTTAAAACCTTGTTTTAGAGTTCGATATATTTAAAAAAAGATAAATTCAATAACTTCAAAGTGGCATTAATGGAAAGATTCATGTTCTTCAATTAATCGATGTAATATGCATTGAAAATAAATTTGTTATCAAAGTATGGCCATGATTTAGACGTTGGTAATAAAAAATTCAAATAAAATTTTTTAAAACAAGAAAATAAAGGAAGAAATTTCAATATTATTATATGCATTTTTGAAAAAGAAAATTTATATGCATAAAAAACTTTAATAAAATAAATAAATGCCAAAATAATTAAAGAAAGTTTCCATATTTTAGGGTGCATTTAATTTTATATTATGTGTTTGATTACATTTGTAAAATATTTATTGATTGGATACACCAATTATGTAATTTAGACTATAGAATTTTTGCTCATAGTAACATAAGCCAAATTAAAATCAGTGGGAAAAACAATTCTGAAGCTTTTTTTCTGTTAAAATGTCTTTATGTGCAACTTGTCGTTACATATACATATAAACAAAGTGGTGGTGGGTGATTAGGGCAAGTGAAAATCTTAAATAGAAGATCTTGAAGTTGAATGGAAAGGCCCCAATAAATTTGCTTCTTTTTATGCAAGAAAAAGATTAGAATAAAGCCAACACAAAGTTGGCGAGGCTTTATGAGAGAGTCAGCAGTCAAAACAAATATTGGCCTGGCCACGTCCCCACTTTGCATGTGTGCATTGCATCTATAATCTATATCATAATTCCAATCTCTCTTTTCCATTCATATTCCCATAACTATATATATACTAGGAGTATTAACTAGTAAATCATTATTACAATTTACAAGGAGCGGACGCCTAATCCACACAAGTCAGAAATTTCATGTACTACGAGTGATATATGTGTATTAATCGGAATTAATACGTATCAGACTTGCAAAATAAGAGAGAGAATCGATTTCTTAATGAGAATGATAAAAATATATTTTATTTCATTATTATATTAATAATCAATGACTCTAGTCTCTAGTCTCTAGTCTCTATATATGTCTGTAATATGTGTGATAAGAAAAGATCTTCCAAAGTGATAAGGAAAATAAATCAAAATCTAACAAATTAACTCGGATCAAAATCTAAGGTAGGAATGGATAAAACTAAGACTGAAATAATAATTATTTTTGAATTTTCTTTACATTTTCATTCCATTCCTTCGTTCATTTCATCATACCAAGCAAATGAATGAAATGCAAGTAAGAATCACATTTCATTCCATCATACAAAATATGTACTCACCCCCGTCTCAACTAAGATGATACACTTTACTTTCTAATTTGTCATACCCAAGATGACATAATTTTATTTTTGGTAACTTTCTCTCTCCAATTAATACACCTAATCATTTTTTCACTATAATTAAATATTCAATTCTCTTTCTCTCTCCATTTAATATTTACGCCCATTATTTCACTCTACAATTAACAACATTAACCAACAACTCCTACAATCTCGTGCCGACTAAGAAGTATATCATCTTAGCCGGGACGGATGGAGTAACAACTTATCGAAATAAAATTTAGATTTATGGAGAAGATTAAATGCAGTGGAAACGATATCCGTATCAACGAGACTCTTGATTCACACTATGAAGGGTGAGTGTCAAGACCTATAGGGCTATATTTAATATTCATTCATAATATTATATGTTAATATTTGTCGTCTTGAATTGGTAAGTGACCGTGGGAGTGGTGATAGGTCCATAAATTTGAAACATCTATTTGGTCTTAGCAACAGTAGCTTTCTAAGGCAGATTGTTGGAAGTGTGTGTAGTATCTTGGTTGTCACCAAATTTAATGTTTCTTGGAGGTTTCTGTTTCCTCTGTTTACCTTGTCCCCATCCATCATTTATTGCTCTCTACAATTTGGTTTAAATTATACATACCCTCCCCATTTCCCTCCTCTCTACAAGGTCAAGGTATGTTTGTGCTAATCTTGAAAAGAAAAAATTCTTTCTTCATCATTACCTGACTTCAATTATATTATTTGCAGGTGGAAAAATGAGGAAGTTGAGTTCATGATCTAGAATTGTTGTGTTATGGGGAAGTTGGAGCCCAATCTGTTGAAAGAAGAGGTGCATTTTCACTCTATGCTCCCTAAAACTCATCTAAAAATATAGAGATTGATTGCTTTTGGTATGCAGATTATACAGCTCCAGAAAGAGCTGGAGGGCCAAACTCTTGTTCGTTCCGCGCTAGAGAAGGCGCTCAATCACCGGCCTCTCATCGATGATTCCACCTACAAATCACTCTCTAAGGTTGCTCATTCTTTTCTTGTAGTTTGTTCATTCACAACAAAATATTTTCTGTGTCAGGAAAAAAAACATGCCTTTGATGGGAGAGATAATACTATTTCACCAATCGTGTCCAACATATTCATACCTAATGATTTTCCACAAAGTGGTGACGAAACGTATAACTTGTACAAATCTTTCTATTTTCCAAGTACGATCCATTTATTCGTAGAACTATTTACTCGATTACAGACATTTCTGGAAGAACTTACCACATTGCTCTTCTATTTTCTCTGTTTCTGTTCTAACTATCAAAATCCAGCCTGCAGAAAATCTCATCAAAGAAATAGCTCTCTTGGAGTTGGAGGTTGTGCATCTGGAGAAGTATCTTCTCTCAATGTACAGAACAAGCTTCTCCAAAAGGCTCTCTCCTTTGCCTAAAACTGATGCTCAAGTTGGCAAGACTAGTTTAGAATCAGTGAGTGAGGATTCTGTGATTCCCTCCAACGCCTCAGACGCGTTGGCAGACACTGGTATATACCGCAGCCACTCGTCCCTCTCTCACTCGGCTGTCTCCTTCAGAGCTTCGCCTCCGTATGGAGCTATAGCCGAAGCCATAGACTCCTATCATTCTCTCCCCTTATCCATGCTTGAGGTGCATACTTTTTCTCTCTTGAAACATTCATTAATGTCAAAAGATGGCCTAATGTGTATTATCCTGGACTTCACCAGCACACGTCCGAAGATGCTAATGAAACAGAGGAGCCTCGTTGTGGCTTCCGGGAAACGCCCAACTGGATATCTGAGGAGATGATCAGATGCATCTCAACCATCTATTCTCATCTGTGTGATCCTCCACTCTATGCACAAGGTGAAGAGAGCACATCGGGGCAGCACGTCGAGGCATCAAGAGAACATTCTGGATCATTCTACACAATGATCCAAGTGTGCAGCATTGCAAGGGACTCCCAGAGGCTGAATTCTGTTCAAGACCTGCTGCACAAGTACAGGTAATAGAACTCGATTTCTTACTAAAAATAGAAACTAGTGGTAGTTGTTGCTAATGTACTAGTCTTTTTCAGGTGTATCATTTCTAAACTGGCCCAAGTGGATCCAGGCAGACTGAATCATGAAGAGAAATTAGCATTCTGGATCAATGTACACAATGCACTAGTGATGCATGTAAGAGAAATTCACATCTGATATAGTAATATATATCTATGTATCTCCAAAAAAAAATCAAGCTTATGGTAAACGATACAGGCGTTTATAGTATATGGGGTGCCACGAGGAAGCCTAAAGAGGATCTCCCTAGTCCTCAAGGTGCTAAAATCTCTGCTCCAACTCAACCTAACTCAACGTGAGTAGTCCAGTTTCATCCTCTAATCTTACTATTTTGCAGGCTGCATATGACGTTGGAGGCCACACGATAAGTGTTGACACCATACAAAGCTCGATTCTGAGGTGCAGGCTGCCTCGTCCAACTCAGGTAACCAACAAGCTTCCACAAAATTACATACATGTAAGGTAAAGCAGCAGAGAGACTTAAACATAAAAATTGGACTCAAAAACAGTGGCTGCAAGCGTTGTTTTTCCCCAAGACGAAGTTTAAGGCTAGGGATACGCGTAAATCATATGCATTGAAGCATCAAGAGGCACGGCTGCACTTCACCCTGTGCTCAGGCTGCCGGTCAGATCCAACAGTAAGCCAAAAAATTATGATCATATATGGAGTACATATATATGACTGTGATCAATATACCAAACTAGTTTTAAACCTTAACCCCGAACAACATAATTATAAGATAAACTGGAGTTCCTTATAATGAACTTCAGATTTTTAAATTATGCCAGATGATTTTTAAATTATGCCAGATGACGTCATTGTTTATAAATCTCTGAGTTCCCTATAATAAACTACAAATAAAGTTGTAATGAAGTCTGCGTCATTTTATAATGATGTGTTTGGTGTTTAGCATTTAAAACTAGTTTGGTATATAATACAATATATTCCGGAATGCAGATTACTTATGCCGTGTTTGGACTAGTGCAGGTTCGAGTCTACACGGCGAAGAGGGTGCACCAAGAGCTAGAGATGTCTAAAGAAGAGTACATCCAAATGAACATAAAGGTGCAGAAAGAGCAGAAGAGATTGGTTGTGCCAAAGAATGTGGAGTATTTCATAAAGGAGATGGGGATGTCTCCATTAGGCATTGCAGAAATGCTTGAGCACTCAATGCCTCATCAGCAGAGAGGAAAGGTGTGGCGAAAAGTCGATTATGCCCCCCACGACTTCGCCTTCCGTTTCCTGCTCTGTGATGAGCTCCTCAAATGATCAATAGGACATATGTATGCATTTGTTTTTGCAGCTTTGAATGACAAATGAATCTGAGTTAGTAGGATGGTTGGAAGGGATTCATTTGTCATTCCAAATACTGGTTGAGTTGAATGTGTTTGTGAGGCTTCCAATGTGGAATGGACCAATTGAGTTTGAGGATTGAGTTTGTGTTCCTAAGATTATACTAGTACTATATCATGGCGTGTCACCTGAAACCTTAGCCAAATTTGACTTAAATAGAGTTTATTTGAAATATAATAACTATATTTGATAGTGAAAGGAGTCCTCACCCTATGTGCATCATCAAGTTGCCAATATTTCACCTTTGATAAACTCATATAAACATGCTCTAAACATTTTGAACAAGACCAGAAGTATAATGCGTTTCATTTGTTTGAGGATAGAGTTAAATAACTCAAGTAGTCTAATTTTGTGAATAACTCAATTTCTTTCACCTTTTTTTTTTAATTTCCCAATTTAATCCCAAATGCAATTTTGGATTAAATTCGTTGACCTTTCAGAATATGGGATCGAGCCGTGCGAATTTTTTAAAATAAGAAATTTCTGATTTTTTATGCTTTTTTCTCTTATTATTTCTCTCCCACCATTTATCCGGTGACTAAAGTACCCCTTAAAATTTTTACCTAAATTCTACGAAATCAGTCAACCGTTTCTGCAAGGATTCCCAAACTATCTGCCTCTAAATTCCAAACCTGCCTCCACTCTTCACCACCTCCGCCGCCTCTTTTCCTTACTCCAGAGTCCAGACCCGCCTCCACGGCGCCTCCACCTTCACCTTCCTCTTCCCGGCGCCTCTTTAACCCAAAACAATCGTGAAAGTAAGGAACCAAAATACATATATACAAATTTTTAGTTTGTATATGCAATATATACATATGTTTTTGTTTTGTTGCGTATTGTCTGCCATGTACGTCTCAAAAAGTGGAGAAAATGTGTTATGGCTGATCACGGGTAAATCTATTAGTGTTTTAAATCACTTGCTTAAGTAATTGGAAGATTGGACATACATTTGTTTGCAAATTTAGTGCAGCATAAATCATATACATATATGATAAATAACTATTTAAATCACCAAATTTGGTTAAAATTTGGTCTATTCTACAAAGTTTGAAATCCGCTAATTAAATCACGAAGTTTCAATTTTATTTAATTTATTCCATGGGTCGAATTTTAGGTGGAATCTTTGTTGACGTGGATTAAGATTTCAAGATGCATTAGGATTTAAATCACAAAAAAGATACCCGAATAATCCAAAGTGTAACCACAAGGAGCTTGATCTTAAAGTTGAATTGAATTTCAAGATGAATTCCAATGTAGAGATGCAAAGATTCCATCTAAAATTTGACCCATGGGATAAATTAAAAAAATTGAAACTTCGTGATTCAATTAGCAGATTTCAAACTTTATGACTAAGACTAGATTTTGACCAAACTTAGTAATTTGAATGGCTATTTACCCTATACGTGTATATATATACACGTTTGTTTGTGCTGGCATAATACACGCATATATTTACATACATATACGCTTGAATCTAGAATTTTATACAGTAGAATTGTGGGGGTAGTTTGTCACTTAATAAATAGTGGAAGAGAAATAATAAGAAAAAAAAAAAAATTAGAAATCCCTTATCCCTTATCTTGAATAAGAGCATCCGCAATGGTTAATAGGCCAGCCATAGGCCAGCCATTCTCTCCCCTGCCACGTCAGCAACACTCAAAAAACCACCTGCCACATCAGATTTAGGCCAGCCATAGGCCAGCCGCAATAAAAATAATTCAAAATACACTACATTTACGGAATTAAAATACGGAATTAAATTTACGACACATATACGGGAAAATTCATTAAATGCATTTAAAAAAAGTTACATAGATTAAAAAAAAAATTACAAAAATAATAAAGAAAAAAAACTATCGCCGAGTCCTCCGTGCCCACAACTCTTCAATTATATCCTTTTGGAGTTGAATATGAGCTTCAACTTGGCGCATGTTGGCAAATTCCTTGAGGCGGCCGGCTTCATCGAGAGGTACCCCCTGGCGTACACTAGGAGTGGCCGTTCCGTGGCTTGGACCGGCTTCATCGTCACTGACCCAACTAGTCAGTTGTACGCCTTCGTCTTCGACAATCATGTTGTGCATGATAATGCAGGCGTACATTATTTCGGAAACGCATCCGACATCCCACAAACGCGTGGGACCCTTAATTGCCGCCCATCGAGACTGGAGCACACCAAATGCGCGCTCCACGTCCTTGCGCGCCGACTCCTGTCGTTGCGCAAAGTAGGCCTTCCTTTCATCGCTTGTTTGTCGGATCGTCTTCACAAAGACCGGCCACCGAGGGTATATCCCATCCGCCAAGTAGTAGCCCATATCATGCCGGTTGCCGTTGGCAACAAAAGAGACGGCTGGACCGACGCCCCGACACTTCTCGTTGAAGAGGGGAGACGAGTTCAGGACGTTGAGGTCGTTGTTCGACCCGACTACCCCAAAATACGCGTGCCAAATCCACAGCCGGTAATCAGCTACGGCCTCGAGGATTATCGTGGGGTTCTTTGACTTGTAGCCGGTCGTGTAGGCCCCCTTCCAGGCAGTCGGACAGTTCTTCCACTCCCAGTGCATACAGTCTATGCTGCCTAACATCCCGGGGAACCCATGCTTCTCCCCGTGCATCTGCATCAAACTCTGACAATCTTCGGGAGTAGGGCTTCGAAGGTACTGCTCACCGAAAACGGCAATCACGCCCCCACAGAACTCCTTCAGACATTCCAGGGCTGACGACTCGCCGATGTGGAGGTACTCATCCCACATGTCTGCCGCGCCTCCGTAGGCCAACTGCCTGATTGCCGCCGTGCACTTTTGAATAGGTGTGTGGCCGGGTCTGCCAGCCGCATCGTGCCTGAAGCGGAAACACATATAGCGACGCTCTAATGCGCCAACGATGCGCATAAACAACTCCCTGCGCATTCGAAAACGCCGTCGAAACATGTTGGCGGGAAAGCGCGGGTGCTCTGAAAAGTAGTCGTCGAACAGCCGCTGGTGTGCAGCAACGTGATCCCGCTCAATCACTGCTCGGTGGTGGATAACCGGTGGAGGGCGAGGTATCCCCTGCTGTTCCACCATACGCATGTACCGCTCCATCTCGCGGTCCATGTAGGCATTCATAGCCTCGTTCATCCTCCGTTCGTACTCCTCAGCATCCCAACCACTACCACCACCACCACCACCGCTACTACCCGCGTTACTCATCGCTCGATAATGCTCTTGTACAGAAAGTTAGAGAGAGAGAAAACTCGTTAAAACAAGTGGTGCAAATGAAAATGAAACGAAAATCGCGTTTATATAGGTTTAAAAAAAAAAAAAAAAAAAATCGGAAATTGCCGCTGGCCGATCGCTGGCCGATCGGGCCGCTGCAATGGCGGCTAGCCGGTCGGCCAGCGCATCGGCTAGCGACGAGCGATCGGCCAGCCCACGCCGATGCGCTCGCCGATTTGCCGCTGGCCGACTGCAATGGTTTGGCTAGCCGATCGGCTAGCGCGACGAATCGGCTAGCCGGTCGCTAGCCGACCATTGCGGATGCTCTAAGCATACCTTAATTTCATATTCTGAAATATGTGAATTTAATCTAAAATGACAAAAAATTAGCGAATTTAATTCCTTTTTCTAAAATCTCTCATTTAATGAAATAGAAAAGATAGAAAAGATAGAAATTCTATTTTTATAGAAAGGAAAGTAAATTGATGCGCAACAAGAAAATATCTGGAAACTCTTAATCTTATTTTTAACCACAATTTCTCAAAACTGATTTTCTTGCTCCATCAAATATCAAAATTCACAATTTCAATTTAAATTTGAAGAGAAGAAGCAATTTTTGCAGCTGACGATGGATGACGATAGAATAGTGCTCGTTTTGGCCAAGACCTCAGACTTACGCTCCAAGATTATCAGCTGCATTCAGAATACAGCTTCTAATGCTGACGGAGAAATCGGAGAGAGTGAGTCCAAGGTATCTGCAGAAAATCATGTTGAGGAAGAAGCTGAGAGTCTCCTCAATATTAAAGATGCTCTCGAATCCCTTGAGGCGCAGCTCTCTTCTTTGCAGGTTCTGTTTCTGTAGCATTTTCATTATTTAGGGTTTGGTGTATTGATTTGGGGGTTTTGCTCTTAATTTGGATTCTTGGAAGGTTTCAGATGGTTTTTGTTCCTTCAATCAATTAACAAAGCTTGTAATTCTAGGTTTGCGCAAGTATTTATGATTTTCTGAATGGCTAATTGTGAGATTTTGTTTCTTGAATGAATTAGGATACTGGTTGTTCTGTGATTTTATCAATATCTGGTTTGTTGAAGGGTTTAATATTTTCACGAATTAGGTTTATTTTTCATCCACTCTCTCTACATGAAGCTGCTTTATAACTGTTAAATGATGGTCACTACTCACTACTTAGTATTAGTGATTTTATAGGTAAATTCAGCATATTAAATCATTTCTGTGTACAAAGAGCTGGCTCTGCGCCTCAAGGTTTCAGAGGTTTTGAAACCATTTATTCATTTTCCATTTTTCCGTATCCTTTATAACCTGAAAAGCTTAGAAACTATGTGCAAGATATACTCATAATAAGGTTCTAATTGGTTTTAGGTAGAAGTTGGGAGGATAGTTACATTACATATTTACATGTATGAGAGGACCGGGGTGATAAGGTAGGGGTTGGCCAAAACAAAACTGGAGTATTATTTTTTTTTTTTTGCAATCGCTGGACCAAGATCTTTCAGTTTTAGTTGGTTAATCAAGAGCAATAAATATCCTCAAATGAAGACCACAGGAAGAAAAAACACAAGGTCTTGGTAGCTAGCTTTCGATATGTGAAATTAGATAGCAGATATTGAGATTGAGAAACAATAGAAAATATTCATGATAGACATGATGGAAGTGACACATGTCCAAAAGTAAATGTGATTAATTACTAGGTCGATGACTGGCGAGAAACAATAAACTGAGGCAATCACATTATGTGCATTTGAAATAGAAGGTTGGCTATCCGCTATTGCGAGGAGGCTCAGTTTATTTGAATGGCACTGGCTTTTATATGGATAGATTGGAGGATAGAAAAGGCTGATTTAAAATCTAGATGTACAAGAGGTCACTGGATTTAGCCATCATGATGTAAATATGGAATTATTATAAAGTTCAGTTTGTTAGGTACCACCTGAAGTTGTTGCTGACTTGATCTTTAAATTGAACCGAGCCTTTCTGCAAATAACTTTGTTTTTTTCAAGATTGTAATCATATGAACGCACCTCTTTGGAACTTAGCTGTACTCTACTAAATACTATCTCCGTCTCTTAAAAATAGAAATTTTCCATTTTGGGCCCTCTCTTGAAAATAGGAACTTTCTAAACTTTCTATTTTAGGAAGTGGACCCCACAGTCCACTAACTCTATTTCCACTACCTTTTCTCTTCATCTCTCTTACTTCACTCATTTTTCTCTCCCTTCTCTTACTTTACCAATTCTTCTTTCTTATTTTACCAATTGCGCATTAAAACCCGTGCCGTTTCAAAAGTTTCTATTTTTCAAAGACGGAGGTAGTACATTGGCTTGGTTTGGTTTGGTTTCTTGTCTCTATACTCTAGGCAAGGAAAAACTACTTTGAGTCTATGTTATGATTAAAATGACTCGATCCATTTGGTATCTTCGGCTTGGAGTTGTGGCTAAAATATTTCCTCCAACTCATGTTAATTAGATATAGATGTTTATCTGTTATTTTTTTGAAAATATGTCTAAAAATTTCCTCCAACTCATGTTAATTGCGATCTTGAAATTTTTCGCCAACTTTGGACTCATTGCTTCTATTCAATAATGAGGCCTCTGACCGCTTGCTATTTTCTTTATCAGGCACTTCAGCAGCAACAATGGTACGATAGAGAAGCAGCCTTGGCTGAAATCGAATACAGTCAGAAGAAGTTGCTGAAAGAGCTGAAGGAATACAAAGGCAAGGACTTGGAAGTCATACACGAGGCAGTGTCTTTTGCCAGTGAAACAGAGGACACCAATGATCTCCTTCTTCCTCCATATCCAAGCCGACCTTCTCCGTCCATCGCGTCCAAAAAGGGCTACCTCTCTACTTTCACCTCCTCCCGAAGATCCCCGCAGAACGGGTTTACAAGTGGTGGCGCAAAAAATCTCCACCACATCCCCAGCAGTGTTGAAAAATCGGAGGCCAGGGGGGCATTTAAGTCAGTCAGAGTTTTGTTAGGTGCAGCAGCTAAGATGGCCATGACCGTAGTCGGGGTGATGACTATCTTGAGCTTGGCGGGCTTTGAGGCGCGACTGGGGAAACGTGATAACCAGTTCAGGGTCTTGGGTCTGTTTCAGCAGCGACAGGATGAGGAGAAGGGGAATAGCGTGGAGTGCCCACCGGGGAAGGTCCCCATCGTCGAAAACGGGGAGACGAGGTGCATTGTGAAAGAGAGAGTTGAAGTTCCATTTGAACCTGTCGTTTCTGTTCCAGATGTTAGTTACGGTTGTGGTTGAATGTGTAACGTTCTTGATTTTCAGTTAATTCATAAAGAAGAGCGGTAAAAGGAAATGGTAGGAGTGCCTTTACATTTTCCATTGTATATCCTTATAACGACATATATCTAATACTAACATACTTATCTAAAATTGTTCAGATTCTTGATATAAACGACGATAACACGACCATGCAATGTGAGAGGTCTTTACTAACCATCTATGTTCATGGAACGAGTATTGAACTTTATTCACATACCTAATCAATCGTACAAAATGAAGAAAAGAAAATTCTAAAAACTTAAACTCTCAAAATCTGCAAGCTCAAGCTTCTTGCACCTTAACTCTATCCTTTAATCGACATTTTTCTCGGTTTGGAAAACAGTCAGAAGATACATAAGATTTCTGGTTGAGTTCTTAAGATCATCACATGATGAAGGCGCAAGCAATCATTGATATTTTGGAGAATTAATTCGGTAACTCTAAACTGCACTTATGTATGAATCAATTAATCTCATAACGGTCAAATAAATCTTTATCTGATTTATTTGTTTATGCAAGTCTTCCGTTGTGCATGGTTCACCAAAATTCCAACAATTTGTATAAGAGCCAATTATGTGAATTAATTTCATGTTATGTTATTTGCAAGATTGCATGTGTTTTTGGTTGTATATTTATTGTTTATGTGTTTTTGTACGTGCAAACAAAGTTCGAACATTAAGCACACGCATGGTCTTAGTTCCGATGCCTCTTTAACTAGGAATAGGGAGAAAATGTAGTTAAGAAACCTTATCATAAGAAACGTGAACAGTGCTAGTCTAAGGGATGAATTGTTGATCCAGTTTAGAAACTAGTCTGAATACCATGTATCTATAGGGGCGACAGATTAGAGAGTAGAGTTTACGAGACGTGATCAACTTATTCCAGGTATACAATTTCCCCTACAACTTATTTAATGTAGGGAAGTATAAAATCATCCTGGATCCCTAAAGCACGAGAAGCTCATTCAGGAAATAGGATGCATTATAATGGCAACACAAACCAAATCAGGAATTGTTCTTCTCTCATCTTGAAAATCTCAAGTCTTTTGCTTTCTTGATTTCTTCTGTCAGTTTAAGTTCAATTCTGAAAACAAAAATGTTACTGCTTTTCTAGTGTTCATACCAATGTTTTAAAAACCAAACCAGACTGACCAGTTCAACTCGTTCGGCTGCGAACTGCCGCCTTGTCGGGTCCGATTCACCCTCTAAAACCAGTGGACAATCAAGTCATTTTGAACCAACGGAACCGGGCAGCTCGCCGAACCAGTGGACAATCAAGTCATTTATTGTTTACCTAGGGTTTTTTAATTTTTCCTTTCTAACTTCACACCTCTTTCTCTCACTCCACGGCTTCTTTTAGGCCTCTTTCAAAATCACGTTGGTCTTTTCTCCATCGCCGCCCTGCTCTGACTAGCATCACTTCTGTTTCTTAGTAGTACAAAGGCGACGACGGTTGATGACGAGGTCTCTTGAGTGGTTTCTCAACAAAATGGAGAAGGAATTGGGAAAAAAATGGATATGAGAAAAATCTAGAAGAATAAGTGGACCCACCCAATGACGGACCCAGGTGGGGTCGGGTGGGGTCGGCCGACCCCACTGGCGGTCCGTCAATACCTCCGAGAACCTCACAAAATCACCCGTCGACCCAGCACTGCACCAGTTTCGACCCCACGCTTCGGCTGCATCGTGTCCACGGAAGAGAAATAAGGAAGAGAATTTGAAGAAAAAAGATTAGGAGAGAGGTGAAATAGTCTCACCAAAAAAGAAAAAGCTTCATGAGAAAATTGAAAAAGAAGAAAATTGCAAAAGTTCAAAAAGACGAAGAAGAAAGCGGCGCACCACCGTAAATTTGTTTGAGTAAACATAGGGAATTTTTTAATACAAATTTATTTTATTTCTTTCTTTTAATTGTAAACTTAAATAGTACTACTCCAAAGTACTTTTAATATGTGTTTGCAGTTTGTTTGATTTAATTAATGTTTTATTAATAGTCCAAGTAAATTGAAAATGTGTAAAATATTAAAAATAATTGTCATTTAGTATGATTCAATAATTTGATTTAATTTGACTTGTATTTTTTTTTTTGTAGTTACACAACAATAATATTAGTAAAATTACAAATAAAATTAAATTATTGTATGATGTGTTTTTTTCATATTTTCAAAAATATGGATACTAGCATTATTTAATTACCGTGCTTAGCAAAAATAATGCAATATTTTAATTTTATTAATATATATAATAATTATTTAAATATTATATTATGTATTATTAATTATTTTTCGACCCCACGAGTTCGATTTTCTAGATCCGTCATTGGACCCACCATTCGACTAACTCATTAAACTCACATTCTATTATAAAATAAATATACTTCCTCTGTCTCATAATAAGAGTTACATTTTTCCATTTCGGCGCGTCCCATAATAAGAGTCACATTTCTTTTTTACCATAGATTATAAATAGGTCTCATATTCTATTAACTCAATTTACTCACTTTCTATTATAAAATTAATATAAAAAATTAAATATCATATTTTACTAACTTTTTCAACCTGCTATTCTTCACATTTTAAAAATTCATGCCTACGCCAAATGTAACTAAACGGAGGAGTACTACTTTTTACTAGTAACAACATGACTTTTCTTGGCAATACTAATTGTGAGCTACTATGTCAACGAGCACCTCTGCTGGTCAAGTGATTAGAAAACTACTCCCTCCGTCTACATTTCTTTTCGGCATGAGATTTAAGAAAAAAGGTTTTAAATGAGTTAAGTAAAAGGAGAATAAAATAGAAAAGAAAAAAATAGAGGATGAAGAGAGACTAAAGTAAGAGAGAGTAAAGTACTTTTGCCAAAAAAGAAAATGACTCAGCTACTATGTGACAACCCAAAAAAAAAATACGACTCAGCTATAAAGAGACGAATGAAGTACTTTTTTTTTTTGAAAAACTAACAAGTAGTAGTACTCTAATTCTTGAATATATGAAACAGTTAGTCTCGATGCCCTAATTCTTCAATTCGACAAATAATATGTGCATAATAGGATAAACTAAGTCTTGGTAGGTATAACTTAAAATTCGCACGGTCAATTTTGACCATATAATATTGCTAATTCTGCTAACTTATCAACGCATTATATTAAAAATGTCAACACGATTACATTTAAATATGAACACATATTAACAACTTAAAAGGTTAGCAATATAACGCACCCCAATAATAATAACTCAGTCTTTTAAAATTTGTGCCTCTTCGTTTAGGCATATAATCGACACAATAAATATGAAACGTTTGCTTTTCAACACAAGATTTTATGTAATGTTGTTTTGTGAGTTAAAGAAGAGAGAGTAAAGTAAGAGAGAGGAAAAAGTAGAGATAAAATTATTTCTATTTTAAGAAACGTTTTATTTTTAACGGGACAACCCAAAAGGGAAAACGTTTTATTTCTAGTGGGACAAAGGGAGTATATGATTTAATTTTGTCAGAATATTTAATTCTAAAAATTGACTATTTTTCAATGTAGTTTTTCACCATGGTCAAGGGTGAGGTTAAAGACTTTAATTAAATGGGCAGAAACAATATAAACTTTTAAAGTTAATACGAAAACAAGAATTTGTCAACTCAAATTATCAAGGAATGCGTCCAATTTAAAATTTGTAATTTCTCCCAACAACGAAAGGTTTGAATTTGTCAACCATGTTTATTAGGATCAAATGATGAATTGTACATGTTGACCGGGCGTAATTGTATACCCGTTATTTGAGCATTGTTTAAAAAAATTAATAGTAAATAAATAATGAATGGGAATTCTATGCCAAGAGGGAGAGTGATGGGCTTCTTATCTAATCTACAAACTAGTGCTTGGGCGGTGGGATATTGGGCTTCATAAAGCCCAATACATTTTAAATTTAGTTTAGCTATATGTTAACTGTTAAGCAGTAGCGATCTTATTCAGCCTCATTGGTAATCAATATGTTTCATACTCCCTCCGTCCCAAAAAGATTGTCTCAGTTCATTTTTTACACTCGTTTTATAAAAATAATATTAAATAGGTAAAGTTGAAAGAGAGTAAATTAAGAGAAAGAATAATGTAGGTAAGACTATTCTCTACATTATTTTCTCTTTTACTTTACTTTCTCTCTACTTTAACTATTTATTATTATTTTTGCAAAATGAGTGCAAAAAATAAACTGGGACAATCTTTCTGGGACGGAGGGAGTATCAGTTTATGTAGTCAAAATGAAATTTTGATATTGTAAACAAGAGGCCACATAAATTACGAGACCTTGAAGTAAAAGAAACAACCATATAGTAACTAATTCAAACAAACATTATGATACAAAATGACTCAATTCTTTGCATAAAAACATTAGAACAACTTGATCACAAGACTTAACATGAATAACACATATATAAATGCTAAAAGTAAATTATCATCTTCCTCCACTGATTGGCAAAACAATATGTCCCTGTTGATGCTATCATATCCCACACCACTCGTTCCATCATGGTCATTTGGAATCAAAGACTTCATCTCTTCTTGATCGTCTACATTTGTGGCCCACGAGTGCTTCTCCCTCCGTATCATCCCTTCCAGCTCCATTGCCACCTCCTATCTTCTCCCTTTACGTTCAAGCACTCTTTTGCTAGCTTACAAACCGCTGATATTTGCTCCATATTTTCCGAACTCACAATTTTTTCATCAATAATTTTAAACAACAAATCATGCTTTAGCACGTAAAGGAAATAGTTGGATAAACTCTTCTCCTCTATCGGCCTATCAAAACTCAATGCTCTCCGCCCGGTAACTAGCTCCAATAGAACAACTCCAAAGCTATAAACATCACTCTTCTCTGTCAACTGGTTTGTTTGCATGTACTCAGGATCAAGGTATCCGAAAGTCCCCTGAACCATTGTGGATAGCTGTGCGAGATCAACGGGAACCAACCTTGAAGCTCCAAAATCTGACACCTTTGCTGTGAAAGTATGGTCTAGAAGGATGTTGTCTGGCTTGACATCCCTATGTATGATCTGAGTAGAAGCGGAAGAGTGAAGATACGAGAGGACCCCTGCAGTTTCTATAGCGATCTTAAGACGCATGTTCCAATCAAGAACACGCGCCTTAGCCTCATTGTGCAAGTGTGACGAAAGGGTACCATTGTTGATGAACTCATAAACTAGAAGAGGAACATCGGTCTCTAGGCAACAACCAATAAGCCTAACTACATTCCTGTGGTTGATTTGAGACATAACAACTACCTCGTTGATGAACTGCTCGACTTGTGTGGGATCAACTCTTATAGACCTTTTGATCGCAACTGTTACTCTGTTCGCTAGCACGCCTTTGTACACGGTGCCAAAGCCGCCTCGGCCAATGATCATGGTGTCATGGAAGTTGTCTGTCGCCTTTGTAGCTCAGATGAGCTGAAAATGGTGACCATCTCCGGTGAGGCTTCTCTCGTAGCCAGTTTCTCTTGCAACATATGGCCGCCGTTTTGATGAAAGAATTTCCGCTTCATCTTATTATGTGATCTTCTTTTGAGTTCCAAGTAGAGGAGGATGATGCCAAGTAGCAAACAAATTATCCCAGAGGCAACTCCTAATTGATTATTTGAATATGATCAAAAAAATTAAAACATACATAGATGATTTGTATAAACAAGAATATATTTACCAATCAAGACATAAGTAATCTTGGTATCCTTGGGTGTCTTCTCATTGCAACCATCATCACCCATTCCATCACCATAGTAATTTCTGGGGCAAGTGCATGTGTAATTGCCGATTATATTGTTGCAGAATGCATGCTTGTTGCAATTATGTAAACTCTCATTCAAGCATTCATCAATATCTGCAAAGACAAATAGTAGTTATAACTAATTCAACACAAAGAATAATACTCCATCCGTCGACCATTTATAGTCTCATTTTGACTCGGCACGGGTTTTAAGAATTTATGAAGAAAAATGGAAAAATGAGTTAGTAGAATGTGAGCTCCACTTTTATACATTTGTTTTATAATAATATGAGTGTAATGGGTTAGTTGAATGGTGACTCCACTTATCTAAAACGAAAAAAAGCAAATGATACTTTAAATTCAGACATCCTGAAATGGTAACATGGGACTTTAAATCGCAAACAGAGGGAATAATAATTTGTTAACATAAAAGTAAATAAAGTGAGTACTAATAATACCTCTACATCCTTGAGGTAGATAAGGGTTTCCTTCAAATCCCATGTAGCAACGACAACGATAGCCGTAGCCGTTTGAGGGCTTGTAGCATTCAGAATTGGCACTGACGCAAGCATAGGTGGTGGTGTTTCTCTCGGCCTCCTCGCACGTGCTATTCCCGATGGCCCAATCAACCACCATAGGAAGCTTCTCAACTTGTGACAAGTTTGTAATATTTTCCTTAGAGAATCTGAAGGCAGACTCCTCAACAACAAAGCCATAAGTACACTTGCTGAAGTTGGAAACAGAGGTATAATTGTTATAACTTCGGACTGAAACTCGCACCTATACATATAGTAGTTGTTTTAAAATTAGTAAACGTGGAACCATTATTGATCCTCTTTAATTGAAAAAAAAAATAAAGTTGGACCTGCCACACATCTTCCGGGATGGTGGTCTGGCAACAGCCGGCTCCAGTGCACTCTCCTTCCGCGAGATCGTCCAGGGAGTAGCACATGGCGGTGCAGCCCGTGGTGAAGTTGCGGCCAACCCTAAACCCTGACACGAAGCCGTAGCTGTCGCAGCCAACGATAGTGAACTTATTCGCGGTGTTATTGACAGTGAAGTAGCTTGAAGTGCGTAGTCTGGTTACGTTGTTGATATAGCTTTTGCCCTCGTCATAACTGTTTCGTGCTACGTACTGCAGCAATCTCATCTGGCCGTCGAGGTATATATCTGTGATTTCGATAGTTGTGTTCTGCCAAAATAGCTTTGGAGAATTGAAAGATGTGTTGTTGCAAGTGACCCAGAATGCTCTAGCGAGGTAGCATTCTTGTGTGGTGCCGAAGGGGAAAGGGATGCGCAAATTTCCGCAAGTGTTGTCGCAGTTGGGCTTAGCAATAGGAAAATTATATTGTGATGATGAAAATACTAGTGTTGGTGGGAAGAAGGCCAATATGATTATGAAGATGATCATCATTGTTGAGTTTCTATGCATGTATGATAATTTTAGAGATATATAGGAAATGATATCATGAATAATCAACTTGTAAACGGGGGTCTTCCATCCATGTCACAAAAGAAGAGTATTTTTAACATATTGTAATTATTCATTGTTGTGTCACTTTTTAGAATATGGAATGGGTCATCAAAGTTGATAGACTATGACAAGAAAATTGTACTGGTGCAAAAAATTCTGCAAAAACCTTTGAAGATTCAACTCGTTTTTATTCAAAATAAAATGTAAATACGACAAATCTTGACCAAGAGATAAAGTAAAGTCTCTATAGAAAAAAAGAACATTTATTAATAAGTAGACTATATCAATTGTGTGTGAATTGGTTTAGCATAATGCGACATCAATTTAATAAACACCCCAACAAATAAGTCATGTTCACTTATCACAGTGAAAGAGATCTGGAAGTAACAAAAATAACCGTATATTGACTAATTCAAACAAACATTTTGATACAAAATGACACAATTCGTTGCATTAGAAAAGCTTGGCAACTCCTATTTGTCTATTTTATAAAATTTATTATGTACTCTGTTAGTATAATATAATTCCATTAACATAATTAACTCTATAAATTAACTGATATGTGTTCGAATTTTTATCATTCAATTCAAAATAAATTAATGAAAATATTACTGACTTCAGATTTTCATCTAGTGTTTAAATTTTAGAGTGAACTGCAAAAATGGTCCCTGGACTATAGGTTTATCTCGTCCATAGTCCCCGGATTTTAAAAATATCACCAGTAGTCCCTGGGCTAAGGGTTTATCTCGAAATTGGTCCTTTTGACTTTTTTTGTACGAAAATGCCCTTTTGAGGGGTTTTGGGGGATTTGGGCAATTTGATCTTTTTACACTTTTAACATTTTAAATATGATATTATTTCAGTTATGTACTAAATTTGATATTATTTCAAAATTATCATTCTTCTTCCCTTTTGTCATCTTCACTTTGTTTCTTTATTTCAATATTAGATTTAATTTTACAAAATTTTAAATTTTAATTTTTAAATATCAATAAACTTTTTTAATTACAAAAATTATTAAATAAAAAAAATTAATAGTCATATTCAATATTTGAAAGTGTATAATATTTAATCAATATGACAACGACTTAGTTTTAATCAATATTTAATAGCTTTAATTGTAACAGCCCGGCATTTCTAGGGTATAATAAATACGGCGACGGTTAACTAGGCGAACTTAAGTGCAACAAGAACATAGACTAGGATTTCAATTAAGGAGATTTGACCAAGTGTTTAATGAAGTATCAAGATAATATGTCAACGACTTTAAATACGAGAAATAAGATTTAATAGCTAACATAGGCTAAGCTCAAAAGTCAAAGGTTTATTGTAGCTCCAACAAAGCGCAATAATTCACCATATTCTAATTCGAAGAAATAAGTTCAAACCAACCAAAGATAATAAGTTTCAAAATATTCAGCGGAAGCATTCCAAGAGAAAGCGAAGCCATGTATGAGGACACGACTACACTCAAAATCCCAACCATCCATTTTATTCGAATCAACCATCTCAACACCACCGAGCGTCCATCGCCGCTCAACCTGCACATAGGGAAAACACATTCATGGCTGAGTATTTTAAGCATTTTAAGCATACCCAGTGGACTCATGCCAAAACGTTTTAATAGTTATGTCACCCTTACCATAGTGAACTCGAGGTTTTACATTTATTTAAAGATAAGCATCGAGTATCACAAAATATATCATGGACTGGCCAGTCAAATAATACCTCCCATTTTCTCATCAATCAACATTTCATATGGTGCGACGAAGTGTGGCCACACTTTCTCCCACGAGACCGACCGTGTAACATCCCGAATTTCCGAACCCTAATTTTAGAGCCCTTTTAAATTATTAGTGATGACGTGGAGTCGTGAATGCATTTATTTCATGTGATGCTATGGCCGAGTTAAGTCTAGGGTTTGCGTTGAAAGTTTGAAAAGTCAAACTTATTGATTTTATGATGTGGCATGTGATTTATTAAATTATGAGATTTATGTGATTAATTAATTTATAAGGTGAATTATTTGTTTAAGGGTGAGTGAGAATATTAGAGGAAATTCCCATAAATACTTGTCACCTAAATTTTTGGTTTTGTAATTTTCGACCCCTAGCCTTTTGGAGGAGGAATTCTATTTTTTCGGATTTAATTTAATTCTTGGGTTTTTATCCAAATTAAATCCAAAAAACTCAATTATTCCTTATTCTTTTTGGGAGAAAAATCGAGCCCTTTGTTTTTCTAGTGATTTTCGAAAATCACTTGTTATAGGAAGGAAAGAATTATTTTATTTTTAGTTAATCCCTTGTTTGATTTCTTCCCATATCTAGAATTTAAATATTCTACCAAATCTTTCCATACTTCAAGAGATCCTTGCCACACCTTATTTTAGTCAACATTCAAAAAATCCATGCCTTATTTAGGCACCAAATCACACGCCTATTTCTAGGCCAATGGGGGAGAATTTTTATTTCATTTTTTGCTCCGTGATATTTTATTCTACTCCGTAAAATATACCAAAACGAAACCATGGCTAATTAGAAGGCCTAATTTTCGAAAATCCCATGTTTATGCCTTAGAACTTATTTTTGGTATTTCTTCTTCCCTACTTCACAATATTATTTTATTCATTGTGTAGAATAAAATCTTACCAAATATTCTATTCTATTTACCTAAAGATCTTATTGAGCACTATAAATAAGATGAACCCCTAACCCTAGCCCCATAATTTTCGCCTCCCTCCCTTCTTCACTCTCTCCAAATTTTTCTTCTTCCATTCTCCATTATTTTGTCATCTTTTGAAGAAGAATTGAAGTTTGATCCAAGAATCTTGAAGAACCAAGCCTAATACTTAATTTCTACTGTACATTTTTCTCATAAGGTATTTTTATATCCATCTTCTTGTTTCTACTTGATTCCTCTTCTCTCTAACCGATTAATCGGTCTTCTTGAACCCTCATGCTTCTTGGTTGAGTGAAAGGGGGATATAAAGGGATGTGGGAATATGTTTCATGTGTATGTGTGTGTGTCGTGTGTGAGTGTGTGTGTGTCATGTGTGTGTTGTGTTTGTGTAGAGTGTGTTTGATGGCTAAATATTATGGTACGATAGACATGATTTTTATTGATTAGTAATGATAAGATAAATCGTTGGGAAGAGGGAAAAACATCGAGACATGCATCAGTAAGAGTAGTGTTGAACCTAATTTGTGATATGTGTGCCTATGTGATTAAAAAGGTGAAACCTCAGTTGCGAAGCCGGATAACAAAGGAAAGAACATACTTGAAACTTAAGGAGTCGAGGTGGGCTTTATTCTTAAACTCTTTTACTTCTTGCAAAAATATTTATTGGTGTTATAAGGGTGGTTTAACTGTTATGCCATGTCTATGTTTGTTTTGTTGTGATATTGTGCGCCTGATGCCTAGTTTGTGAGTTCGCTCCATTGGGCTAGGGCTGTGGATATGTTATACGAATTCGGGTCTGAGTACGGGCCACAAACCCTACCAGGCTGTGTACACGAGGGGATCGGGAGCCGTCCTTGCTAGTCGGCCGGTCTCGTGGGCGAAAAGTGTGGCCACACTTTCGTCGCACTATGGAAAGATTGTGATTTATGAATTGATGAGAAAATGGGGAGTTGTTTGATTGGCCAATCTATCTTAAATATTTTTGTGATACTCGTGAAATTCTCTTTAAACTGCTTAAAACTCGAGTTCACTTGGTAAGGGTGGCATAACTTATAAAATGTTTTGGCAACGAGTTCACTGAGTATTTCAAAATACTCAGCCCTGCATGTGTTTTCCTTATGTGCAGGTTGAACGATGACGAGCGGTGGCGGGTGTTGAGCATGATAATTAATTAAGATGGATATTTGAAACATCAAGTGTAGTTGTGTCTTCATACATAGCTATTCTTTCTCTTGGTCGTTTTCCACTGAGTTTTGATACACTTATGTTTATTTCGAATATGTTGCACTCTCCTTTCGAGTTAGAGGCTTTAGACTATCTTGTGGTTTTTATCTTGGAAAACTATGTCATACTCTTGACATTGTTGAACGTCATTTATTACACCTTCCTTTTCTTATTCGAGTTTCGAGGTTAAGTTATTGCTTTAAACACTCTGATAGTTCTTTCTAATCTTTTGGTCAATACTCTTTAATTGACACCCTAGCCTTCGTTCATTTCTTTGAGTCCGTTTTGGTAGCAGTCGCCGCATTTATTATACCCTAGGAAAGCGGGCTGTTACAGACCGACTAGCAAGGACGGCTCCCGATCTCCAGTGTACACTAGCCTGATAGGGTTTGCGGCCCTACTCAGACCCGAATTCGTTTATGTAGCCCTATAGCCTAATGGAGCGCACTCGCAAACTAGGCATCAGGCATACACAATATCCAAAATAATCATAGGCATGGCATAACAGTTTAATCCACCCTTATTGCTCCACTATCATAATTTGCAACATAAGAGAGAGTTAAGAATAAAGCCCACCTCGATTTCCTTCAATTTCAAATACGTACTTCTTCTTGTTATCACACCGGGAACGCGAGCTATCACCTTTAGTTCATGTATTTCAAATAAGTCTCAATCATGGATCAAAATCATGCATGTTCTCACGTTTCCCTTTTCCCATCGATTATTTTCAATATCACCATTCAAAATCAAAGTACGATTATCATATCGTTTTTATTCACACAACAACTCCAGATTTATCATCAAATCGTGACATGTATGAGTGTTTTCCACACACAACACACGCACACACACACCACACATGTGCACGCCTCGGTAGGCGTGCACACATACACACACACACGGTCACAACACGTACACATGCATCCAAATTCACCAATTAATTTCCTTTCACTCGTTCTAAATGCATGTGGACTCAAGAACACCGATTGATCGATAGAAGAAGAGAAGATCAAAAATAAAAATACCTTTTCAATAGAACAATTGGTAGAAAACAAGTAGGATCTTGATTCTTCAACAAATTCTTGAATTGCAGCTTCAATTCTTCTCCAAAAGATGAAGAATTAATGGAGAAAGTAGAAGAAAAATTGGAGAGAGTAGGAGAGGATCGAAAATTTGGGAGTGGGGGGGCGTGATTTTGTGATCTAGGGTTTAGGTCTTCACTCTTATTTATAGAGTGCAAGATATAATATCTTTAATTAAATAAATTAAAGATTTGGAGAGATTTAGGGAGAGTAGTTGGCGTTAATTTGGTTGAGGAGAAAGGGGATTTTCGAAAATTTAGGCTATCTAATTAGCCTATGATTTAATTTGAATATTTCACGGAGTAGAATAAAATATCATGGAGGAAGAAAAATAATAATAAATCTCCCCAAAATATATGGAAAGTGGCGTGTAGTTTCAATTCCTCAAAAGGGATTTAAGAAAAATCCTATTTAAATTAGGATATGGCAAGATCTTCTTAGATTTGGCAAGATATGCTAGGATATTTGAATTTATTTATGGAAGAGGATAAACAAGGGATCAAATAATATAATAAAAATAATCCCTTCTCCCATAATAAGAGATTTTCGAAAATCTCCTTTAGAAACAATATAGGGGCCGAAAATTTCATCAAATAAAAAGGAATAATCGGACTTTGGATTTAATTCGGATAATTATCCCAAGCAATAATTAAATCCAAGAAAAATAGGATTTCTTTCCAATAAATAGGAGGTGTCGAAAATTCCACATAATTAAATAATGCTCCTATTTAATTCTCACTCATCCCTTAGGAAAATAATTCACCACAATTCTTATTTCTCCCCGCATTAAAATATCCACATATTCGAATTTCGCCTCCACTTCACATTTTCCACTGACTTTGACCATTCCACGGCCATGTCATATTTTCCACAATATTGACTATTCAATAGCCACGTCACATATTCAACAAGTTGACCATTCAACTCAATCTCAATTCCAAATCGCAATTAGGTCACAAGGAACATTGCAATAAATCATTCATCATTTAATTCCACATAATCACAGCATTAAAAATTTTCACGTCTCAAAAATTAGAGTTCGAAAAAGCGGGATATTACATTCATCATAAATATATCATATAACACGATTTATTCTGAAATAAATATGCATCTAATGTAAGACAAATATAATTTTTTTGTTTATTAATTTGAAAACAATCAAAATTTACTAGTAATTTTCAACAAAAATACTCCTATATAAAAATTTTAGTAGGATCAAATTTTTAGTCAACTTCATAATATTCAATCACAAGCAAATATAACAACCGAACGAAGGCTAAATAGAATAACTCTTATTTTTCCATCATGATTAATATTATTTGTGTGTACTTCTTCAATTTAGCAGAATATTATATATTAAATAACAAAAATTAATAGTTTTAATCAATATTTATAGTGTCCATGAATTAATAGTTTAATTAAAAATTTTATTGATATTTAAAAATCAAAATTTAAAATTTAATTTTATAAAATTAAATATAATATTGAAATAAAAAAAACAAAGTGAAGGATGACAAAATGGAAGAAGAATGATAATTTTGAAATAATATCAAATTTAGTACATAATTGAAATAATATCAGATTTAAAATGTTAAAAGTGTAAAAAGACCAAATTGCCCAAAAACCTTAAAACCCCCCAAAATGACATTTTCGTAAAAAAAAAAGCCAAAATGACCAATTTCGAGACAAACCCTTAGTCCAGGGACTACTGGCGATATTTTTAAAGTCCAGGGACTATGAGCGAGATAAACCCATAGTCCAGGAACCATTTTTGTAGTTCACTCTAAATTTTATTATGTGGAATTATTGTAGTACTTTTGCTGTTGACCATTGTCGATGGAAAGTGAAGCTCATATTCCATCTATGTAAATATCTTTCATAATACTTTGATTTATTTATTGTTTTTTCTTAGACCATATGATGCAACTGATCTGATGAACATTTCAAAATTGTATGGGTCCAACAAATTAGTTATGCATAAAACTTTGAATATCCAGTGGAAGATTTATTCGGATTAAAATGTACTCCTTCCGTCCTCAAAATTTTTACACACTTTGACTCGGCACGAGTTTTAAGAAATGTAATGGAAAGTGAGTTGAAAAAGTTGGTGGGATGTGGGTCCTACATTTAAAGTATTAGTTTTATACTACATCCGTTCCCCAAATTTTGACACACTTTGACCCGGCACGGGTTTTAAGAAATATAATGGAAAGTGAGTTGAAAAGGTTGGTGGGATGTGGGTCCTACTTTTAAAGTATTAGTTTTATAATAAAATGTGAGTAGAAATGAGTTAGTGGAATATGGGGTCCACTACTAAAAATGGTAAAAGTGAAGTGTGTCAAATTTTCAGGGACGGACCGAAATGGTAAACTATGTCAAAATTTGGGGGACGGAGTTAGTAGTAAAATGTGAGTAGGAATGAGTTAGTGGAATATGGAGTCCACTACCAAAAATAGTAAAAAGTGAAGTGTGTTAAAATTTGAAGGACGAACCGAATTAGTAAACTGTGTCAAAATTTGGGGGACGGAGGGAGTAGTACATGGCAGTAGTACTATTATAAAAGATGTTAAGTTTGAGAGAAATATGCCATTACTGATATATTTGTTTGATATATTTGTTCGGTACACAGAATTGTAATTGAATTCAATAAAATTGAATTAGAAGAAATTGAATTAGAAATTAATTCAAAATCCACTTTTACTTTTTTCTCATATTGTAAAAGTCAAATTTTCATTGACTATAATTATATATATGGTGTGTGTTCCTATATAATTTAAATACCATATAATTATACATGAATATAGTACATACAAATATGATCATTTCAATCATATACAAGTTTTAACTAATGAGATAAATATATAAATAATATTTGCATCTAAAGAATATAGGTAAAAAAAGTGTGAAGGTCTCACCATACATTCAAAGTTATCATTATTTTGAAACAAAGTTTACTAGGCCAAATATAACAAATCTATGTCTAAACAAAGTTCAAACTAAACGACAATCTAATAATGGCAAAACAGATTCATGGTGCAATGGCAAAGCAGAATGATGGGTTGTGAAGTTCCTGAGCTCAGTCACATGATCATCACGGGTCGGGAAGGGCCTGCGACTGAGCTCAGCCGGACGTGCATTGTTTAACAGAAGCTTCTAGTAGTGCTTATCAAGAACCCCGAGATGGAATATAGCTTCATGCCTCTAGCAAATATGGGCTTGGCCCCAATTACTATGCTTTCGTGGTTGAGGTGAGATTTCTCAGAAGAAGAGAGGAGTCTTAGCCAGCTGCATATTATTCCCTCCGTCCATGAATAGAAGTCTCATTTCTATCCGGCACGAGTTTTAAGAAATGTTAAGAAAAGTGGGTGGAAGAAAGTTAGTGGAATACGAGACCCACTTGTATATATTAGTTTTAAATGATATGAGTGGAATGAGTTAGTGGAATGTGGGTCTCTTTACCATTTATGATAATTATGAATCGGGACTCCTATTCGTGGACGGACTAAAATGGAAAAATGGGACTCCTATTCGTGGACAGAGGAGTACTTCAACTAGTCATATCAAATCCATTACAAAGCTAACAAAGAGGATTGTGCAGAAAATGAGACCTCAACTCGAAGAATTATGGGTTGATTCATATCAACCTTCAGTGGCACATCAAGAAACTCCCACACTACCTTCCTCTTGCCATAGTAGAATTTGGCAGTAAGTTGACCAGATGATTTTTTATATTCCAAAATCATAGATTGAAGACATGTTGTATCTGTGTGTGTATATATATATGTATATACCTTCCAGTTTCCTAAATAAAGTAAAGGTGGTGATTGGGAAATGGGAAGCCTTCAACTTATCCTTATCATGGTGGGATACCACATCTACATTGTCTGCTGCTGTTTTTGATTGTGTTAACCTTGCTAATATAAAGCAAGCTAAGGAGGAGAAGATTCAAGCCAGCTGGAAAGATGTGCTTCTAGGACCACTTTCAATGAAGTTGGATAAGAGAAAAGAGATGCAGCACGTGGCATGTGGTCCTGCTATTCTTGCATCGTGTTGAATTGCTATTGATTGATAATTGTAGTTTGTTGGAGTACTCTGCTTTTAGATTCCTTTTTGATAGGTTATATATATAGCCATAGAGTTATCTGTAACTCATTCTGAATTTCATCTTTAATAAAAAATATCCACTTTCAGCTATCATCTTCTTTTCCTTTACTTTCATGGCTTCCGCTCATAACCTATTATGGTATCAGAGCCTAGGTTGATCCTAGGTTCTGACCTTTCTTTTTTTTCTTTTTCTTTTTCATTTCTACAACAGAGTTATATTCAATGGCTGAAAGCGATGGCTCCAATGTTGAGGAAAATTCTCCCTTCTCATCGTCAATACCGGTCCTGTCTCAAACGCATCCGATAGCTGTCAAGCTTACGGAGAGCAATTATTTGATCTGGAAACAACAGATCATGTCCACAATTCGAGCATTTGATCTCGAACCCTTTCTCTTCGAGGAACAGGTTGTGCCACCTCGACTGATAGCTACTGAAGAAACTTCCCAGCTGAAGATGAATCCAGCGTATTTGCCATGGAAAAGGCAAGATCAGTTACTAGCCTCATGGCTACAATCTTCACTCACAGAGAGTATTTTGGGGCTTGTGGTTGGCCTCACTACCAGCAAGCAGATCTGGAAGGCCTTGGAAACCAGCTTTGCAAGTCAATCCAAAGCCAAAATGATGCAGTACAAAATGTAGCTGCAATCGGTGAAGAAGGATACTCTGCCTATGATAGAGTATCTAGGAAAAATTAAAAAATATTGTGACCTTCTTGTTGCTGTTGGTTGCAAAGTTTTTGAAGATGATCAGATTCTTCATGCTCTCAATGGACTTGGTGGAGAGTATGATCCTGCGATTGTGGCTGTTACAGCTAGAGCTGATGGCTGGACTATGCAAGAGGTAACTTCTTTACTTCTTAGCTTTGAATCTAGGTTGGAGGTTTCTAAGCCCACTAAGCTGAACATGGAGGGATCTGTGCCCTCTTTGCATTTGGCTCAAACAACTGGTTATAATAGAGAAGGGGGAATACAGCAGAATCATCGAGGAAACCAAAATTTCCCCAATAGAAATGATGGCAGAGGTAGAGGAAATGGCTATAGGGGTGGCAGATCTGGTGGTAGAGGAAGATCTGGAAATAGGCTTGTTTGCCAACTCTGTGAAAAACCAGGTCATACTGCAAGCCGTTGTTGGTATCGTGTTGAACAAGCATTCATGCCTCCACCACAAAATTCCAACAACAGGACCTTCCATCAGCAGGGATCTTATCAGCCAATGCCCTCTGCCAATGTTGCTCAGACCAGGGGATCTTCTAGTTTTGGGACTCCATCTGAATATGCTTCTGATGTCTCCTCATCCACTTCATGGTATCCGGATTCTGGAGCAACTCACCATGTGTCAAATGATCTTTCAAACTTGAATAATGTCTCAGAATATCATGGAGGTACATCTCTTCATCTTGGTGATGATTTTGGCATTGATATTGCACACATTGGTGATGCTACTGTTATTTCTACTTTAAACTCTCATTCCTCAAGACCCCTTCTCCTTAGCAATCTTTTACATGTTCCTAAAGTCTCCAAAAATCTTCTAAGTGTGTCTCACTTTGCTAAAGACAATCATGTCTTTTTTGAATTTCACCCTACCTTTTGTCTTGTGAGAGATCAGGATTCCAAGGAGGTCATACTCAGGGGCATCCTTGACAATGGGCTCTACAAATTCCTCTTCAACAAGGTTCCTGCCAATGCTTTCCCTACTTCAATCAAGGCCAAGCCAGTTTCGGCCATTCTTGTTCATCTGCTGCTTCACTTTCTTTTTGTACTAAGTCTGATAGTTTAGAACTTTGGCACCAAAGGCTTGGACATTGTGCCTTGCCTATTGTCAAAAGAACTCTATTAGATTGTAAAATTCCCTTTTCATCAATGAAATCAGATTTTGTTTGTCACTCTTGTAGTGTCTCTAAAAGCCATAGACTGCCATACTCCCATTCTCAATCTCAATACAATTCTCCTCTTGAGTTGATTCATTCAGACCTATGGGGGCCAGCTCCCGTTACTTCCAGAAATGGATTTAAGTACTATGTAAATTTTATTGATCATTGTAGCCATTTCACCTGGATATATATGCTCAAATCAAAAGATGAACTCCTCTCTGTTTTTAAACACTTCAAATGCCTTGCTGAAACACAATTTAACTCCAAGCTTAAAGCACTTCAAAGTGATTGGGGGGGTGAATATAGAGGCCTAACTAGCTTTTTGCAATCTGAGGGTGTCCATCATAGAGTCTCATGTCCATATACACCTCAACAAAATGGTCTAGCTGAAAGGAAGCATAGACATATTGTTGAAACAGGTCTCTCTCTTCTTTCACAATCTGGTTTGCCTGCTGCCTTTTGGGATGATTCATTTGTTACTGCTGTGTATCTTATAAACAGAATTCCCTCCCAAACTCTCTCCTTTGCCTCTCCCTATGAAATCTTATACAAATCCCAACTACCTTGCACTTAAACCTTTTGGCTGCCTCTGCTACCCTCACATCAGACATCTCACCAAATTAAAATTGGAATTCAGGTCTGATTCTGCTACATTTCTGGGATATAGCCCCTCTCACAAAGGTTACAAAGCCATGTTAACTTCTGGAAAAATCATCATTACTAGGGATATTGTTTTCCATGAAACTGTATTCCCTCATAAAGCCACTTCTCAATCACCATCTTCTGTATCTTTTGATTCACCTCACACTAGTTCTTCAATTACTCCATTTTTCTCTCCTCCTCCAGCCCCTACCATAATCTCTTCACCACCTTCTCCCTCACTTATTACCCCATCATCTCCACTTCATCACCATACCCCTTCATCTCCAAACTTACCTACTGATCATGCTCCGATTTCTGCTCCCTCTGAGTCTCCATCGGGTACATCAGATTCTACTCTCTCTCCTGCTCATGACTCCCCTGCTGTTATTTCAAATCGCCATCACATGGTCACTAGAGCCAAACATGGAATCTTTAAACCCAAGGCTTTAGCTATAGCTGCCTCTTCCTCTGATGCAAAGGATGATCTTCATCTCATTATACTATGCTCAGCTAAATTTGCTCTTGCAATACCTGTTTGGAGATGTGTGCTATGACTGAGGAGTTTCTTGCACTCTTGAGAAATAAAACTTGGACTCTTACTTATCTTCCTCCCGGCAAGAATTTGATTGGTTCAACTTGGGTTTTTCGTTTGAAGAAGCATGCTGATGGATCTATTGCTAGGCATAAAGCAAGATTAGTTGCTCAAGGATTTTCTCAAGAAGCAGGCCTTGATTTTCTTGAGACATTCAGCCCTGTGGTTAAGCCTAATACCATCCGTTTAATGCTTAGCATTGCTGTAACTTCAGGTTGGTCCATTAAGCATGTTGATGTTAACAATGCCTTCCTCAATGGTGATCTTGAGGAAGAGATATATATGAGGCAGCCTCCTGGCTTCGAGCAAGGTGCACCCGGCATGGTTTGTAAGCTAAACAAGGCTTTATATGGGCTTAAGCAAGCCTCACGTTCCTGGTATCTCACTATCCAGTCAGCACTGTTTGATCTTGGTTTCACTCAATCTAAGGCTGATCATTCTCTATTCATCCGAAAATCCAAGATTGAAACTATCTATCTACTGATCTATGTAGATGATATGTTGATCACGGGCAACTCATCCTCTGGAATTGCTAAGGTAATTGCTCAGCTTAATAAAAAGTTTTCCTTGAAGGATTTAGGGGAAGTGAAGCACTTTCTTGGTGTTGAAGTCTCCAAAACTTCTGGTGGACTTTACCTTTCTCAAGCTGCATATATTGTTGAGCTGCTAAACAAAGTAAAAATGTCAGAAGCTAAGCCTTGTCCTACACCTATGGTCTCTGATCTCAAACTTAGCAAGGTGGAAGGGGAACCAACCATTGATGGAAAGCTTTATAGAAGTGTTGTTGGTGCATTGCAATATGCAACAATCACAAGACCTGAACTTAGCTTTTCAGTCAACAAAGTAAGTCAATACATGGCTTGCCCTCTAGATACTCATTGGAGAGCTGTTAAAAGAATTCTTAGGTACCTCAGTGGCACTATTGACTATGGTTTACATGTTAAGGCTTCAAATTTCAAAATCTCTGGTTTTTCTGACTCGGATTGGGCATCTGACATTGATGATAGGAGATCAACCACTGGTTATTGTGTATATTTTGGCGATAATTTGATCTCTTTGTGTGCCAAAAAGCAAAAGGTCGTGTCGAGGTCTAGCACTGAGGCAGAATATAGAAGCTTAGCCCACACCATGTCTGAGATTACATGGATTACATCATTGTTGCAGGAGCTTGAAATACCAATGCAGACACCTCCTGTGGTTTGGGTGGATAATTTAAGCACTATTGCCTTAGCCTCCAATCCTATACTTCACTCTAGAGCTAAGCATATTGAGCTGGACATCCACTTTGTTCGAGACAAAGTAGCTGCAAAGGAAATAGATCTCAGACATGTTCCTTCACTTGATCAGGTTGCTGACATACTAACCAAGCCACTCAGTCTCCAATTCTTCACGAGGCTCAGAAACAAGTTAGGAGTTTGTTCTCTCGCCTCCCTCGAATTGAGGGGAAGTGTAAACCTTGCTGATATAAAGCAAGCTAAGGAGGAGAAGATTCAAGCCAGCTGAAAAGATGTGCTTCTAGGACCACTTCCAATGAAGTTGGATAAGAGAAAAGAGATGCAGCACGTGGCATGTGGTCCTACTATTCTTGCATCGTGTTGAATTGCTATTGATTGATAATTGTAGTTTGTTGGAGTACTCTGCTTTTAGATTCCTTTTTGATAGGTTTTATATATAGCCATAGAGTTATCTGTAACTCATTCTGAATTTCATCTTTAATAAAAAATATCCACTTTCAGCTATCATCTTCTTTTCCTTTAATTTCATGGCTTCCGCTCATAACCTATTAGATTGATTCCACCAATTTGGCTCCCATAACTTTATTATTTATGTGACAATGTGTAGTGTATCATTTACCTATCATCATTAACACCTACAATTCTGCTAGCTGCTTCATTCTTCAATCTCCATCTCTAATTTCTAAACAAATTGAATGAAACACATATTGGGGGTCTGCCCCCATCCTACACTCCTACATTCATTCATTGCATAAACTAACATGAATTAAGCATACGTCAAATATTACTCATATTGGGGGTCTGCCCCCATCCTACACTCCTACACTCATTCATTTCCCATTCCCTTCTCAAATATTACTCACAACATTAACTGCATTTTTTGGTGAAATTAACTGAATTGTGAATACTGAAGAATACAAAGCACATCCTTTAAAAATTGGATACAAGACACAAATTAATTACAAATTTGATCAAAGAACCAAAAAAAATTCAAAAGCTGAAAGAATATTTTTTTCGTAACTTATCTTCATAATTTGAAAGAAATTCAACCAATAAATTTACAACTTCACTTTGGCTTTTCATAAAACAAGAAACTCATGGTAAGACATTTCGAGTACCTGATTATCCATCAATAGATAATAGAGAAGCGGCTAGGGCACATCGGTATCGTCTCTTTGTTACAATCACGAATGATCGAAGGAAAAGAAAAAGGTGCAGTTAGGAACACGCGTTCGCAATGAGCAGAACATTAGAGCATCTCCAATGGTCGGCTAGCGACCGGCTAGCCGATTCGCAGCGCTGGCCGATCGGCTAGCCGAACCATTGGAGGCGGCCAGCGGGAAATCGGTGAGCGGGTTGGCGTGGGCTGGCCGATCGCTCGTCGCTGGCCGATGCACTGGCCGCCATTGTGGCGGCCCGATCGGCCAGCGCCGAATTTTGTTTTTTTGTTTTTTTTTAAAACCTATATAAACGCGATTTTAGTTTCATTTTCATTTTCTGTACAAGAGCATCATCGAGCGATGGATCACAACAACGAGTCCAGTCCAGCGACGAGTGGATCTCAGACTTCCACGGTACCTGTGGGATCTGGATGGGGCCAGATGGGTGGGCAGATGGGCCCAGGGTTTAACGTCCCTTGGGGGCAGTTGATGGGGATGATGGTCGGTGCGCCGGGGGGGATGCAGGGGGGGAACCAGGGGGGTATGCCGGGGTGTATGCCGTGGGGGATGCCGGGCGGGGGGCAGGGGAGCCAGGGGAGCGGCGGGTAGTCAGCGCCGGGGTGGGGAGGTATGCCCCAGATGCAGCAGCAGATGATGGGGATGATGTGGCAGGGAGGGATGCAGGTGGGGATGCAGCACGGTATGCATCCCGGGATGCAGGGGTCACTGGGAGGGGACACGGTATATCGTCCCTCACTTGATTTTTTGACGGCTTCATCTCACACGTCGACCCCAGTGGAGACGCAGTTCACTGGCGATGACCTTCTGTCATTACATGATATGGGGATCGATCTCGGGGATCCGGATACTCCCGTTCCAGCGAGGCGGGCCACGCCGAAGAAGAAGACGAAGGGGAAGGCCAAGGCGGTCGGCGAGTTGTCGCAGCCCGTTGGTGACGACACCCCCGGCCGGAGGAAGTGGACGGAGGATGAGTACGCCGGGGTGGCAGGGGGTGGTTGGAGGTGTGCGACGATCCGCTGGTTGCGAACAACCAGCGGGTCGTCAACATGTGGGCGAAGATCAAAGCTGCCTATAGGAGGCACTGCCCGCACGGGAAGGACTTCAGCGGGGAGGAGGTCCCGAATGGGTGGGAGCGCATCAGGGCCGCGGTCGGCCGTTTTTCGTCGTTGTACGCCAACGCCGTCCGTCAGCTCACTAGTGGGCAGAATGAGGAGGACGCCCGGAGGATAGCCGAGAGTCAGTTCCCTTTGGCGGGCAAGTATAAGGAGTTCAACTTCTGGGAGTGCTTTTTGTTGCTGAAGGACTCCGAGAAGTTCCTGGCGGGGTGTGACGCTGGGTGGCCGAAGAAACAGAGGCTGAACTATTCCGGCGACTACAGCGGCAGCAGCGGCGGATCCCATGACCTCCCCCCGGATGCTGAGGAGTTTCCATTCCCTCCTTCATTTGTTGGTCGCCCTCGCCCGGTTGGACAAAAGCGGGCGCAACGGGCTGCGAGGGAAGGATCCCCCCTATCGCCCCATGAGGTCCAGTCCTCCGCCCTCCCACCCGCCCCACTCGAGTACACTCTCCATTCGCGTAACCATACGCGGGATCAGATGTACAAGGTCTTCCAAGATTGGAGGACCGCCACTGACCCCATGGAGATGTTTCTTCACTTGATGCTCGAGAGCATGCGGGTTGATTTGGAAATCGCGAGGGCACGACTAGCGGGTTCCGACGTGGGCTCAGATACCACGGGTGGCGGCAGCGGTGGCGGCGGCGGCGAGGACGACGACGAGGAGTAGAGAGTGGCGGGGCTCGTGTGTGGAAGCCCTTTTTTTTTTTAAAAAAAAACATGTATTTTTTTTAAATCTTTTTACTTTTTTTGAATGAAATGAATTAATTTTCCCATATATGTGTCGTAAATTTAATTCCGTAATTTAATCGTAATTTTAATTCCATAAATGTAGTATTTTTTGAATTATTTTTTTGCGGCTGGCCTATGGCTGGCCTAAATCTGATGTGGCAGGTGTATTTTTAGTGCTGCTGATGTGGCAGAGAGAGAGAATGGCTAGCCTATTGCTGGCCTATTTAGCATTGGAGATGCTCTTAGAACAACTTATATGCCAACTTGTGTGCCACGTCAGCTAAAACTGAAATGGGAGAGAAGTCAAATATGAGGAGTATAAATATTGATTGAGGTCATCCTCTTCAATTGGTAGTAATGAAAAGTGTGTGTGCGTGGACACTTGGGCTAGGATCTGAGATCCGTAGCATTTATCTTAGTTATCTCACTTTGTTATCGTTAGCAACTGTTTCATTCGATTATCAATACAATTCTATCTGATTTGCGGTTTTATCTTCTATAATTGTGTTGATTGGAGTGCTCACTATTTTGTGTGCAATTGTGGTATCGATCTTGCTAGTCGAGCTCGTGTAATCGAGATGAATTGTTCCTTCAATCTCTATTCATGGTGAGTTTGCTTCTCTGATGGAGGTGGAGATTTATTGGGAATCCTCACCCCGTTGTTTATTTGTTGATTCTGACAAAAGGATGCAACACTCTTCAAAGAGAATTGTGCTCGGGTAGAAGAGAGAGAGAGAGGGAGAGGATAGGGCACACGAAGAGAGAGGGAGAGAAAATAGTGCATCATATTTTTTCCTTTTATTCGACCCGTTTACATATGACCCGAAAGAAGGATCTGCACCTTTTATTAATTTTAACCCGCTTTTTTCAAGGAATTGGATTAAGCTTTTGTTAATAAATGAAATTGAAATTGTAGAATTAGAATTCAATTCCAAATAAACATATTTTTGTGGTACCGAACAACGGATTTGGAATCAGAGGCACCAATTCCAATTCTGAGGCCTGAATTCCATGGTACCAAACGCACCCTAAGTAATTTTTTTAATAAAATTTATACATTATTTCTAACCCGCTATAAAAATGAGCCTTTTTTTGTTAAGGAGATAGGTCAAATAGGGAATATGCTTAGTTAACTAGGGATATGATTAGTTTTTAACTATCATAAATTGATAACTAATAACTATGTCGACAACATACATTACTATGTCAACAAAAAGATATTTGTATGTCAACTAAATGAGGTAGACATGTAAACATAAATGCCAACACAAACGTATGTATGTCAACTACATTTTGTTGACATACATGTTAACATCTACTCCCTCCGTTCCATAGTAATGGAGGCGTTTCTTTTCGGCACGGAGATTAAGAAAAATTGTGTTAGGTGAGTTAAGTAAAAAGAGAATAAAGTGGAAAATGAAAAAGGTAGAGAGATGAAGAGAGAAAAAAGTAAGAGACAGTAAAGTAGGTGTGGAAAAATGTGTTGACTTTTACTAAAAAGGGAAATGACTCAATTACTACGGAACGTACCAAAATGACAAAATGACTCTATCACTATGGAACGGATGGTGTATAACATAGGTTATTGACATAGTTGTCAGATATTTAAAATAGTTATCATCCAAACAGGACCTAGTTAATTAGTACCAACTTTGCAAATTATTGTTTGAACGAAGTAATTTGGAACACTATTTGGATATCAAGTTTCCAACGAGGCAACAATGAGGGTGGTGGGATCCCCTAGAACCGCAGATATAACAAATTGCAAAGCTAAACCAGCTACCTCGCAACATTTCTCCGCTCTTCCTATGTTGTTCTTATTGTGATTGTGCGCAAGCTTGGGATCCTGCCCTCCAACTTTCTCGTGTACTTGCTCCCCTGCGCGCCCTAGTAGATATCTGACAGGACTAGAAGTGCAGTGCAGGTTTCTGTGCGGTGTGATATATGTCACTTGATCTAACAGGTCCAGAGGATTCGACTAGACTTCAGAGGCTAGAAGATCATGAAACTATCAGAAATGGGGTCGTTGGGTGCACTCTATTCCTTCAAAAACCTCAACCCACTATACTACAACTTAGCACAGGGAAGTAAAAGATCGATCCCACGAGGACGAAGGTGTTATGAAACTGCATTTGAGGATGTTTTGGGAAAAGGGGTTGGCTGCTGCCACGCAATTTTGTGGGTCGAGAACTTAAAACTACTGGGTCTGAGAGATATAAGAACTTTACTCTACCTGTTGGGTCTAAGAACTGAGAGCGTACGGAACATACATGACTTAGAGAAAGATATTTTAAAGTTCTAAGACAACTGGAGTAAACTTAACTAGACAGACTTTCCTAATTTGGACAGACAAGCATAAAGCGAAAAGTAAAGACAAATTCCTTAAACTACCAGGGTCTGGAAAAGCATGCAGAAAAGTAAAATGACAAAGCAGATCGTACTGACAGGTCTAGGGGACAATGCAGAAAAGTAAAGTACATACTGAAAAGTGCTGACATAAAGCAGATCTGGTTCTAACTACCAACAACTTCATCTTCTTCGGGAATCAAACGAGAATAGCAGATAAAACAGAGTATTAAACACCATGAAAATAGAGCAAACTTCAGATCTAAACTTAAAATGAGAAATTAAAGCCTAAACTAACAGATCTACGCTACTGGACCTAAAGGATGCAGAAACAGAGAGTGAACAACCATAATCATGCACAACGTAAATAGCAAACACCGAATACGCGAAACTCCAACTCAGATACACCACGATTCAACAATTCCAGACATCTCCATATGCACATCCCCAACCTCCAACAACAAACCAACAGATCTCAGCTCCAAACATCTAACAATAAACAAAGAACGAAAGTAAAAGTAAGAAATAAGGGTCAACTCAGCGATATCCAACAAAAGCCAACATAAACTTCAATAATAACTAGAAATAGGTCTGAATCCAGTAGATCAAAGTAAGAACTAGAGTTATGAAACTTGAAACCAACAAGTTCTAAACGAAAGCAAGTAAAGATTGTTTCTTCGCCTTCACAAGTCGGTGTTACACAGCAAAATAACGATAACGATGAGAACCACGGTGGCCAAAATCCTCCATGTCCAAGTGCGCAACAGACGAAATGAGAAATTTGAAGTATGGAACTAAAGCATGGAACGAAAGCTAGAGCTAAGAAAGTGTGTAAGTGGCTGTCTTGTTCTTCAAGGCTGAGCTCCTTATATATGTGAGGCTCTGATCCCTAGGGTATCCCTCTGGTGATTTGACGCTCTTGCCCTTGAGTAAGACTCTTTAAAATAATCTGCGCTCGCTCCATTCTACTCCTGTCGCCAACTTTTGATTCTCCCAGGTCCGAACGACGACTTCTGATTTTTGCTTCAATTTCATCTCTTTTGCATCTGCCAGATTAGGTAACAGCAACTCCTAGGCCCAGCAGATTTACTACGTACCTGAACTCATAAACGCACATTAGCGCCCCAAATGCACAGAATTTTAACCCTAAACCAATGCATGAAACGAGCCTTATCAATATCGTGCCAGCTTTCGACTATCATTTCCTTCACGCACGCCACATGCAGGTTATACTTCTTGCATGATGATCGGCAGCTCCAGCTCCTCCCCTTCCTCCCGTACCTATATTTCAAACACTTACTCATCTGGTGTCGCAAGATAGTTGAGTTATTTCAGTTTTTGACAAATAATTTTATTTTTTATTTTCTGTCCATTTTAATTTTTAAACGTCAATTTCTTAAATTATGTGCTTAAAAAACCTAAACTAACTACTTTCAAGTCCAATAGATTGCGTGTAACGCTTTTTAAATAATAAATCTCCAAAAATATTACTTCCTCCGTCCGCAAGCGATTTATAGTCCCATTTCACCATTTTGAGTTGACGTTGATTAAAACATCATTCCGTTTTAGGTAAGTTGACCAACCATTCAACTAAATCATTACACTTACATTCTATTATAAAACCAATATACTCTCTCCGTCCCAAGGTAGTTGTGTTGTATTGATATGGTCGGAGTTTGCACTGTTTTAAGACTATTATTTGGTCCATTTTGACTGTCAAAGTGCATTACATGTCCATTAAATACATTTTTTTTTATCTATTTTGGTATTTTGATGTGTTTTCTGAGAAATGTGCAAAATAAAGCCTAAAAAGATAGCAAAAAGTCGAAGATGGAAATCTGGAGTATTAGAGCCATCCAGCGGTCGGCTGTAACACAGCCAGTGACCGCTGGCCGCTAACGACCGCTGAACAGGTAGAGTTCCGCTTCGAAAAAGTTGAGCTGAAAAGAGGAACACGCCCAACGACTGTTCCGAGAGATGCTGTAGTTACGGGATTATTACCAGCGACCGCTGAAACAAGTGTTGCGACCGTTGATCAAGAGACAGAAGCTACGGAACAATTTCCAGCGACCTCTGAACAAAGTGCAGCGGCCCGCTGGGAAAACGTGGCGTACAGAAATGACCTACTTTCTCTCCAAGATTTACCATACTGTGTTTGAATATTTTTCATATTAAGAAGCATGAAATTAAAGGCTATAAATACCCCCTCAAGCTTCATCTATAGGATCTCTTTGCTGCATAATTTTCAGAGATAATATTTGAGTGTCCTTACACTGTTAATCAAGATCAAAGGCATTTGAAGAAGGATTCAAGAGAAGATCAAGGCTACAAGATTCAACGTTTGGTTTCTATCATTATAGTTCTTATGTTTTCTTTGTTTTCTTTATTCAATCATGAGTAACTAAATTCATAAAATTCTAGGGGTGTGTTAGTAACGACTTTGGTTATACAATTCCTTTTTATTTAATGTCCGATGGCTTACTTTTAGTAAGACCCTGTCATCCCAATGGCTCAACAAGTCGGTCTGTGAGAAGGAGCTTATGGCTTTGGTACTTGCAATTCATCATTGGCGACCCTACCTCCTTGGGCGACATTTTGTAGTTCACATGGATCAGAGCCTTCAGCAGCTCCTTGCCCACCCATTATCCATCTCGACTCAGCAAAACTGGGCGGCTAAGTTATTGGGATATGACTTCACCATTCTCTATATGGAGGGCAGGCTCAACCGTGCGGCTGATGCATTGCCGCGTCATGACGAAGCTCCGCTCGAGCTGTCTGCGATCTTGCGTCCGACATGGCCCAACTGGAAGTCCCTGAACTCAGCTGTTGCGGCCCGACCCCTCCCTGTCAAAAATTCGCGTAGCACTTCTGCAAGGTAATAACACAATCCCTCACTACGATCTGGCCCATGGTACTCTCTTACAAAGGTCGGCTGGCGATTCCCCAACATTCTCCATGGATTCTCCAACTGGGGCCACGCCGGAGCTTATCGGACATATCATCATCTCGCTGCCAATATCTATTGGCCGGTTATGATGAAGCACGTTACGAATTTTGTCGCTGCCTGTGCACTTGTCAGCAGCACAAAACAGACACTTTGTCGCCTGCCGGTCTCCTCAGCCCACTATCGATTCCGGAGAGGATTTGGGAGGATATTAGTGTGGACTTCATTTCCGACCTTTCGAAAGGCAGGGGGTTTGGACTGAATCTTTGCTGTCCAACAACGTCGTTCAATGCTGCGAGCTGGGGATTTAGTGGACCAAGTTTTGATTAAATGGGAAGGGATGGCCGACTAGGAGGCTACATGCCAACGGCGGAGCCACATGCCCCAAATATTTTGGTCTTAGTCTATTATTGAAGTAAAATTTCTCAAAATCTCTTGTGGTCAGGTGGTTTTGCAGTCGGTATTCCTATTTATTGGCTAGTTTCGAGTCCTCCTGGTGCATATTTTACTTCTAATTGTTGTGTTTGTCCTTTTACTATCAGGGAGTTCAATTATTTTAATTTATTTTGTCTCAATGATCTTATTGATTATACTTATATCTCTATATAGTTTTTTAATGCATTTTACTTTAATTTGAATTATATTCTTAATGTGCTATAAAAATTTGGAAATTCAATCAGCCTAGAATATTTATAAATGATTTTCAATTATTTTAATTTATTTTGTCTCATATATAATATACTTTCTTCATCCCTGAACCTTTGTCACATTTCATTTTCTGCACTTATTTTGAAAAATTTGATAATAAATAGTTAAGAGAGAAAGTAAAGTAAGAGAGAATAGTATAGAGAAAACTCTTATCTACATTATTTACTCTCTTACTTTATTCTCTCTACATTATTATTCATTATTATTTTTCCATACGAGTGCAGAAAATGAAATATGATAAATTTTCAGGGACGGAAGGAGTAATTATTTGTCGTATAATTCGTACCCCATAATAAAAGTTCTGGATCCGCCTCTGATGGTTGGATGTAGCTGATATGCGAGGTCTGTTTTTTAGCCTTGAGGACAAGGCTGTTTCGACTGGCTAGGCAGTTGATACAGGTGGGATTTGGAAGGTTTACAAGCGTGGAAATAGGGAGATAGTTTGGCCCTCAAATCGTGGTTGAAGAGGTCAAGAAGAGGGAAGACTGAAGAAGGGAAGAATCGGCATTTTTAGTTAGAGGCAGTTCCTATTTTATTGCTATTTGTTATTGCAGTTCCTATTTACTTTGGTTTAGTATCTATAAATAATGAGGACCCGGAGTGATGAAAATCATCTTGGGAAATCACTAGTCTTGGTTCTTGTTTACTCGTTAATTTTGAGATATTGAATTCATATTTCTATTTCTACTCTCTGTACTTAAATTAGAGCTTGCCTTAGCACATCTCGTGCTAATTTATTGTTTCGACAACCTTTACTCTAACAGTTCACAAATCTCAGCGATTATTAAAATCAATCCCACATAGGTCAATCTTATTGTAGAACACAATAAGATTGATAAAACTCAATCTTATTGTAGAACACATAACCGTATTACGAAGGTCATTTTTAGAAAATATGGAGGCCATTCTTAGTCTGTTTTTAGGACATCATAGTAAGTAGGACCTAAAATGATATAACAATGACATCGGTATTTTTCAAAACCGAATTTGATAAAATGACCTAAAACACACAAACAATGTTCCAAAATGAACTAAAGCAAACTAACAATAATGGCGAGTTCGACAGTTTGGCCCTAGAAATTTGTTCGACAATCCCATATCATCCAAAAGGACATCTTGGTCAAACATATTTCATTGCATCTACAAATCACCACTTACAAGCATAAAATGCAATCTTCATATTCTAAAGTTGATTCGTATTTAAAATGATGAAGCTAAAAAAACGATTACTCCATCTTTAATCATTTTCATTTTTAGTAAAAACAACATATTTATTATGTTCGGTACTTTATTCTCGTTTCAAAGTAAATTTTTTTTTTCTTTCTACTTCATTCTCTACCATTAACTTTCCAAACAACATGTTATTCTATTACATGCTCAAAAGAAATTTTCACTTATGATAGGACGGAAAAAGTGTATAACTATCAGACTAAATCTTGGCCCAATTAACGACGAAACACCTACCTATTTAACCAATGATTTTATTATATTCTCCAAATTAATCATCAATAACTAAAACACTTGATAATTTGTGACATCTATGAAATACTATTCCAAATCAGACACAAACAATAAAATCATAAAACTAACATTGCGGCAAAACAAGCAACCCATTGGAGAAGTGAAGTCCCAATTCCAAGGTCGATCGTACTTCCAACATCCTTGAGATCAAAGCTAAGCAACTCAGTTGCTACTCAAGAAGAGAAGATTGCGGAGAATAATTGTCAAGAAGAGAAGATTGCCGAGAATAATCTAAGCCGAGAAAGTATCACAATTAGCATATAATTGATATGTAATTAATTCAATTTGGAATAGATTTATTCTCTGTCTTGTTTACACATATTCATTCCCTATAAAAGGATGTAAAGTTTGTGTATAGAGTACAACATAAATAAAGATGATTTCTTCTTCCTCAATTCTCTTCGTTAACACCCTCTTTTAGACATGTTACCAGAGCAGGCGAGATCTGCCATGGGGACTCAGAAACAGATTCATGCAAACCAACCAGAAACATGTCAGACTTCGAACCAAAAACTCCAAAAATATCCTCAACCGAGGATAGCCAAAAAGGCTTCCCACCCGAATTTGCTGCACAACTTGCGGCATTCATGAAACAAAACTTCGATATGGCACAAGAAAAAAGCCGGTAACACCACCGGTAACAACCCAACCTACTCAGCCCGACCACCCCGGGAATTTCGGGTAAATCTCCGTGAAAGCAAAACTGGATGGAGACAACTATCCTCTGTGGATAACCCTCATGAAGCGAGCAATCGGGGGAAAAGGTTTGGCATCTCACATGGTTGGAGTTTCAAACCCCCCCCCCCGATCGAGGATCCTGGCTACGCAAAATGGCAACAACGGGATGATACGGTGTTCAATTGGATCATCAACAACCTCGAGACAAGCCTGGTGAACGAGGTATCCCGGTATGAAACGGCAAGAGATCTATGGGATGGACTCGCTGTCACATACGGGAGCGATTCTGACCCTGTCCAAATTCGGGATCAGCACCAACAAGCATACGACATGGGACATGGAACCATGACATTAGAAGAGTTAAGTTTCAGGACTTATGGATCATGATTGACACCCGAGACCCAAACCCGATGAGGTACCCATTAGAGATCGAGAATTACAACTAGAGAGAACAAAGGTTTCGAGTGTACCAGTTACTGCGAGCCCTAGATCACAAATATGATGCTATCAAGAAGGAAATCATCAACAAAGACCATCTCCCAACAGTGAAGCAAGCTTATGGAATTATTGGAAGAGAATCCATTAATTCGAGAGTTCTCAAACCCGAATCGAAGGAGCCACCAACGGGCGGCATCGACGCTGGACTAGCCGCCATAAGCCGACCACCACCACCACTTGGCTATTCCTCAAACGCAGAAAATCGTGGCCGAATAGGGGAAGAAGACAAGAGTAATCTTACCTGCACTCACTGCGGAGGAAAGAAACACACCAAAGAGAGATGTTTCCTCCTAATCGGATATCCCGAATGGTGGGATGAGATGAAGAAAACAAGGGCAGCGAGGGCGGCTAGTCGTAACCAGAATCGGGGCGGCGGCGGAAGAGCAGTGGTGGCGGTGGCAGGAGGCTGGACCACCGATGAACGTGCTACCAGCACCGGATTTCCTCCGAACGGCAGCGGAGTTCTGGCGGGCAGCACCGTACCATCGATCTCAGCTCCACCGGTGACGACCACCGGAGAAATTGGACGAGGATTAGTGGCGGCTAGGGTTCTAGGAGGTAAAGAGGGTTTTTTTAATTTAAACCCCTCAAATTCTGTAAACTCTCAAAATACACCCTATATGTCCACTTTATGTGAAAATGCACCCCATTTTATCCCAAAATATTATTTCTGACCCCCTATGTCCTTTATGTGTCAATCTATACGCCAAAAGTTTGTGAATCTGCAAAAAGTACCCCCTAGAAAATTAAAAGCATGTTTAGAGACCCCGAATGTTATAATTTTTGACACTGAGCCCAATGTTGAGTGTAGAAATGCCTTCCAAGCGTTAGCCGACTTACCAACCATTCCCGAAAATCAAGAAAAAACTGACCACTGGATTTTTGACTCTGGAGCCACCGATACCATGTCCTACGATATCTCTGATTTTGCCAAAATTTTTCCCACACAAAAGCTTTATATACAAACTGCAAGTGGAGATTTAGCACATGTTTAGGGAGCTGGCCCAATTACTATTTCGCCACAATTGAAGATGTCAAATTGTTTATATGTTCCTTCGTTGTCTCACAAATTGATATCTGTTAGTCAAGTAACGAGAGAACTTAACTGCAACTTACTACTGCAGGCTCAGTTCTGCATTTTACAGGATACGAAGACGGGGGCGATAATTGGGCGTGACACTGAACACAGAGGACTATAGTAGACAGGATGGCTCAACCTGGTGCTGCGATGCTGGCTTATGGACTGATTGACAAGCAAACCTGGCTCTGACATCGTCGGTCAGGGCACCCATCTCTGGGATATTTATGCCTACTTTTCCCTAAAATTTCTATATCAGACCATTTAAATTGTGAAACCTGTTTTTTGTCCAAAAGCCATCGACACTCTTTTAAGTTGAACAATACTCGTGTGGGTAACCCCTTTACTTTGATACACTTTGATATTTGGGGTCCTGCACCCGTTACTGGTGGGAATGGATTGAGATACTTCTTATTATTTGTGGATAATTGAACTAGAATGTCTTGGGTCTATTTCTTGAAGTCTAAGTCTGAAGTCTTTTAGAAATTCGTGATTTTTTACAACTTGTTCAAACACAATATAAGCAACATTTCCAAATTCTTAGATCACACAATGGGGGCGAGTACATTAACACAAAAATGCAAAACTTTTTTTTCTGATCGACCTTGTTCATCAAACCACCTATGCTTATACACCCGAACAAAATGGGGTGGCAGAACGGAAAAATAGGACTCTCCTCAAAATGACTAGGGCCATCCTCATTGAATCCAAAACACCAAAATCTTTCTAGCCTGAAGTAATAGCCACCTCAGTCTACCTACAAAATCGGCTCCCCACCTACATCCTAAATTTCAAGACTCCTCTTGATATCATATCCACCTTCACAGAAATACCATCCTTCCTATCCCTAGAACCAAAAATATTTGGATGCAAAGTCTTCATCCACATTCCAAAATTTGCATTCGTCGGATAGAGTCAATCAAAAAGGCTACAAGTGCTATAATCCAAAGACCCGCCACCTGTACACTACCATGAACTGTGACACTGTTGAAACAGAATATTTTTACCACCAACTTGGGAGTCAGGGGGAGACAGAAACTAGAGACTCTTCAAGTTGCCTTTATCCCGCTGATTCTCCACATCCACCTCCTCTCTTCCTTGTTCCTCTAACCGATCCGGTGTCAAGTCAGGTGCCCGATAGCGGCACCACCGAGCCATCTACAACGTCTCATAATCAACACCCCATTATATCTTCCTCGTCTTCTAGTCCTGAGGTAAGTTCTAGTAATATTTCTCAAGTTAATGAGACTAACAATGTGAGACAGGAGGATGATGGAACTAGAAGTGAGGGGGAGACCAATGGAAGGGATGAAGATGAGGATCAAGGGGTGGATCCAGACACGGGATTATACAAGTTGCCCTACAGATGTACTAGGGGAATCCCACCTAAATGGTACTCTCCAGATTGGCAGGGACGCAAGCCAAGGTATTCTGCAACCTATACTGTAGTTGGACAGCTGACTGAGATGGCTAGAGCTTTTGAGGCAACTCTATATGAAGATGAAGAGATACCACGTTCTATCGAGGAAGCCATGAGATACAAACACTGGAGAGCAATGGAGAAGGAAATGGAAGCCTTGATCAAAAATAAAACATGGGGGAAACATATCCTGCCTAAAGGGAAGAAGCCAGTATGATGTCGATGGGTGTTCATAATCAAGCGTTGAGCAGATGGATCAATCGAAAGATACAAAGCCAAATTGGTAGCAAATGGATACACTCAGACTTATGGGATAGACTATGATGAGACCTTCTTCCCAGTCTCCAAGATGAGCACTGTGAGGAATGAAGAAGTATACATGGAAGCTCCTCCTGTCGACTCTAGAGAGTTCAAAAATGGAGAAGTTTGCAAATTGAACAAAACTCTCTACGGACTCAAGCAATCCCCTAGATTATGGTTTGGAAGGTTCTGTCAAGCTATGACTTCCGCTGGATTTAAACAAAGCAACTCTGTCCACATATTGTTCTTGAAGAAAAGGGGCGACAAGATCATCTTCTTAATCATCTATGTTGATGATATGATCATCACTGGAGTCGACAAGGAAGAAATCGAGAACTTAAAGAGAAGCTTGTTTCAAGAATTTGAGATGAAAGATCTAGGAGCAATGAAATACTTTCTAGGAACAGAGATTCTAAAGGTCGAAGTATGGCATATTCCTTCGACAGAGAAAGTATGTCCTAGATCTATTGGCAGAGACTGGTCTACTTGAGTGTAAACCGCCAGAAACTCCAATCATACTGAACCATGGATTGAAGATTGACGAGGGAGACAAGTTAACTGATCAGGGAAAATACCAACATCTGGTTAGGAAATTGATCTACCTTGTACATACTAGGCCAGACATAGCCTATGCTGTTGGTGTGGTAAGCCAGTTCATGCACCAACCCCAAGAAAGTCACATGGATGCAACATTGAGGATCGTGCGCTATTTAAAGAGAACGACATGATATGGGATACTCCTTGAGAAAAAGGAACATTTGGAGATTGATGGGTACACAGATGCAGATTGAGCGAGCAATCCAAATGATAGGAGATCTACAGCAGGGTACTTTACTTTTCTCAGAGGAAACTTAGTGACGTGTAGAAGTAAAAAACAGAAGGTGGTAGCTTTATCGAGTGCTGAGGCTGAATTTCGTGGAGTAAAGAGTGGCATAACGGAAATCTTAGGGCTACGGAGGTTACTTTCATAAATGAGTTTTTGACAACCGACTTTACTGTGACAACAAGGCAGCAATCAGTATCTCCGTAAATCTAGTTCAACATGATCGAACCAAACATGTGTTAGACTTTGTATACTAGAAATCACGTTTCGAGTGATTGAATACTGTAAAACTCTTATTTTATTTTCCAATGAATAAAACAGATTATTTTTGTCATAATGTTGTTATGTTTTACATTTAATGGATGTTAATGCATGTTTAAATGTATAAGTTAACTTAACAAAGTATAAGTCTTTGTTTTAGTAGACCGGTTGTGGGCGTCGTCCACTTTAAGGTAACACGGTCAGTTCTAAACAAAGAAAAAGATGAATTTCACAACCTAGATGGAATTTGACTATCCATCGAGAAAGGTTGCAATGTCAGTCCGCATATTTCTAAGCCTTACTGAAATAAGATGACATTGGTGTGGTATAGCATTGAACGGATCTAACAGCAAGACTTGTCCTTGAGCTATCTACTGAAAGGCGAGGTCTTGACAATATTTGTTTCTTAATCAATGTAGGTTAGCATTGAGCATACGGTATTGATTATGCATTACTTTGACTTATCAAATGGTGCGGGTTTTTCGTAACCTAATTATCCTGATATATTGGATAGTGGTGATCAATATCTAACGATGCTAGGATTTCTATTATATTGAATCGTGCTCGAGGTGAGTCTCGTTTGATAATGTCCCCAAGAGGAGCGCGAAACAAGGTTTTATTATTCGGAACCTAGCTAGTTGGAGTTTGATTACTCTATGAATAATAAATAAGCGTTTCATGCTAATTCCACTCTTGGAATTAATAAGAAGTTAATTAATTAAGTCAATAACAGACATTAATTAATTAATAGACATTTTAATCTTAAGCGCGGGAAATGAAAGTTAAACGGAAACCCAGATTACTTGTAATATCGGATTTGGATGGGGAGAGTTCAATATTACTTCTGTAGTGTCTGCTCGTAATATTCCAATTATAACTTATATTAAATTGTGGGTTCAATTTAATTAGTAAAAAGTAAATTGGATGAGCCCATATCCAAAACCTTCCACAAATCTCTGTCTCGGCCCAAAAGGAACATAATATAAATAGGAGAATAAAGGAGACAGAAAAAACACAATTTTACTTCATAAAATTTTCGAAAATTTTCGGCCCCGTATCTGAAGGAGATTTCGAATTCCACTCCTATTCCCAAAAGGATTTCTTCTGTCTTCTTTATTTAAGTCCTAGTATTCTGGTGAGATCAGCCCACACTGATATTGGAATACAGTTCGGGAACCAGAGAGAAGATTTGTGGTCTAGTATTCAAAGCATCACGTGGAGAAGGAGCTAGCCATCTTCAATTCTTTGGAGAATTAATTAGGTATTTTTCTGCTCCGTAGAAAAGCATGTTTTAGGTTTCAATATTCTTAAAGCATGATTAATTCAAGTTATGAGCATGATACATGTGATAATTACGCGAATAGATTTTGTCTAAATAATTTGTTAAATAGATCTGATTATTATGTGATTTATTGGTGTGATTAATAATTGTAAAATTATTTTATGCATGATCAACTCAAGAACATTCAAATTTAAGAACATGAATTATTCGAACGCATGAGATGTGCGATTCATCGGCGCTTGCGCCGGGACGAATCGCGCTACATGCGATCGGAGTAGGGCTATCGAATTGAGTGGGAGCCGAGGGTGACGGGCATGGGGCGACGCACCGGCGAGCAAGGGCTCGCGCGCGCCACCAGCCAAACCCGACAGAACCCTAGCCGACGCCCAAATCAAATTCTAGCATCGCCGAAGTTGAAGTGGGATCCGAGGGCCGACGATCACGCGGCGACGCGCTGGCGAGCAAGGGCTCGTGCGCGCCGCCGGTCGAGACCGTGACCCTAGCCGGAATCCGCTGCGTCGCGCGAAGATAGGCGCGGTGGCTCGTCCGAGAGCTACCGATGCGCCGAGAACCCTAACCCTAAAACCCTAACCCTTCGCCCGCGACTAGCGGCATGCGACCGAGAGCAGCCGCGCCATGGGCTGCGGTTGCTGGTTCGTGCGAGTCCGCTGGAGCAGTGGGAGCTCGACGGTGCTGCGCGGCTTTCGCTGCGTGGATTGTTGACGCGACGAAGAGAGTCGCGGCATCTAATCGCCGCGGAGGGAGGAGGAAGCAGAGCGCCGCGATCGGTGCGACCTGCCGGCGGCGGTCGGGCGGCGAATTCGCCGCTCCGGGAGGTATCTTCAAATCTTCGTCGTGTCGATTCGTGCAAACCTCGAATCGCAAGATAGAGACGAAAGATTATTTTAATGATTATTTAATTGATAAATTAATAGATATCATTAAAAATAATATTATTTAATGAAATAAAATACTTTGGGAAGATTTCCCTAAATTTTAGGAATATTTAGATTATTTTCTATATCTATGAATATTTTAATATCCTAGATGATATAGATAAGAATAATTTAATAGTTACCTAAATATAATATATATCTAGAATCTATAATAAGATAGATATATATAAGATTACATTAAATAATATAATTTAATTTTCTTCCTAATCTTGAACTTGGAAATTATATGAATTTAATTTTTCATGTCTAATTAAGATTATAAATAATGTACTTTATTTTAGATATATCTTATAGTATGACATGAATAAGAATTAAATTCTAGATTAATAATTCCTAAACTAAGATATTAAAGATAATAAAACATTTAATTATCCAGTCAATTAAATACCAACAGAATTTAATTAGTCTTAATCTGCCTTAAGGCTAAAGGATAATTAATGAAAAACCATAACTCAAATATCTAAGCGATAATTATGAACTAAAAGTTTATATATGGTCTCCATCGATTGGACTGCCAAATTTTGTGAAGCTGATTTTCTAATATTATCGCCACCTACAAAGTAGGGATAATAATCCTACGAAAATAGTAAGTTCATAAGGGCGTACTTCTCACACAATAAATAGAATGAACTAGAAAGTGGTTCCCAATATTATTGCCAACTGCAAAGTGGGGACAATAATCCTAAGGAACTGCGAGTTTCAGGGTTCAATCAGAATTTATAAGATAGCTTGGTTTTGTTATCAGCACATGAACATTGTTATGGGAGTGTGTTGTAGAAATAAAATACTGTAATGCTAAATCTTATGGTCGTGCTTAGGCAGCATTAGGCGTGTTGACCTCCAAAGGAGGAAGATATTGATGCGTCGGTGTTGTGACCAGTAAAATTGTCAAAACTTTAATGCGTATTAACCTCCAAAGGAGGATGCAATTTATTAATTTTGCTGTTGTAAGATTTTGAAAAGTTTTATGGTTAATCTACTCAATTTCCTTACATAAGTTTATGATAAATAGTAAATTCTTCTGTTTGTAGTGCAATAAAATCCGTGAAAATGTCTTTTAATCCTCTTTCTGCCATTCTCAAAGAAAACAAAACTTGAATATCGTTCTCACAGCCGAAGAGTACAAGTTTGTGCTCACTACTCCACGCCCAGCTGTGCCGGCAGCTAATTGTTGGGGTTTGGTGCCCCTTGCACAGCGGAAGACTTGTACAAAACAAATAAATCAGATAAGGATCTATTTGACCGATTATGCGATTAATCAATTCACATGCTAAACGGATAATTGCATGCTAGAACGCAAACAATTCATGCTCATAGAAAATAAATCCTAAAACAGGTATTCTACGATTTAGGGTTACCGATTTGATTCTCCAAAGAATCGTTGATTGCTCGCGCCTTCTCCATATGATGATCTTCAATACTAGACCACGGATCTTCTCTCTGGTTCCCAAACTGTATCTCAATATCAGGGTGGGCTGATCTTATCAAAATACTAGGACTCGAATAAAGAAGACAGAAGAAATCCTTTTGGGAAAATGAGTAGAAATCGAAATCTCCTTCAGCTGGAGGGGCCAAAATTTTTTAAAATTTCAAGTATGAAAATTGTGATAATTATGTCTCCTTTATTCTCCTATTTATATTAAATTCCTTATGGGCCCAGACAGGGATCTGTGGAAGGTTTTGGATATGGGCTCGCCCAATTAGCTTTTTACTAATTAAATTGAACCCACAATTTAATACAAGCTTATATTGGAATATTACGAGCAGCCACTACAGAAGTAATATTGAACTCTCCCCATCCAAATCCGAAATTACAAGTAATCCGGGTTTCCACTTTTATTATTTATTTCCCGCGCTTAAGATATAAATGTCCATTAATTAATTAATGTCTGCTATGGACTTAATTAATTAATATCTTATTAATTCCAAGAGTGGACTTAGCAATAAACATTTATTTACTATTCATAGAGTAATAAAACTCCAACTGGCCAGTTTTCCGAATAATAAAACCTTGTTCGAGCTCCTCTTGAGGACATTATCAAACGAGACTCACCTCGCGCACGTTTCAACATAATAGCAATCCTAGCACCGCTAGATATTAATCACCACTACCCAATATATCAGGATTATTGGGTTGCGAAAAACCCGCACCATTTGATAAGTCAAAGTAATGCATAATCAATAAATACCGTATGCTCAATGCTAACATATGTAGATTAAGAAATAGTATTTTATCAAGACCTAGTCTTTCAGTAGAGAGCATAAAGACACGTCTTGCTGTTAGATCCGTTCAGTGCTATACCACACCAATGTCATCTTATTTCAGTGGCTTAGAAATATGCGGACTGACATCTTATTTCACGATAGGTAGCCAAAGCCTATCTAGGTTGTGAAATTCTTCTTTTTCTTTTGCAAAGCATTGCATAGATTTGACCGTGTTACCTTAAAGTGGACGACGCCCACAACCGGTCTACTAAGCAAAAGACTTAGACTTTGTTTACTTCTTATGCATTTAAATGTTTATAAAACATCTTATAAATGCACAAGCAAACACAATGTAATAATAATAGTGATTCTATTCGTGCGAGACTGCTCGAATAATACTGAATCTGGTTAAAAGTGGATTATAGAGTTTTACGTATACAAGCAAGATTCTATTCGAGCGAAACTTGCTCGAAACATGCTTTTCATTATACCAAACCTAACAATCTCCCACTTATACTAAAAACATGCTTTCTAGTATACCCACTTCCAAAAACTCTCCCACTTATACACAAAGCAGGTATTGATACTAGATATATCGAACTACCATTCATTTCACAAGGTGAAAGAAGAATCTGCTTGGTTGTTCTCTGATTATATATTTTTCACCATAATGTCTTTGCTGCGTACTTGATCTTTAATTAATTTCATCCCCATATGTGATTTCTTAGCTTAATAAACTCGTGTGTCCCTTGAGTTAGCCTTTACTAAAGTAATCCAAAAATAATACTCGTAGGCGTACTCAAACTTACGATTAAAGCTATTAGGAAGATATTCCTAAGGTAAACACATATTCAGAGGATGATTTACTCGATCACTGATTAGTCATAAAACTAAGACAGTGTAACCCCAAGGACATTACATGAATGACTGGTAAACTAGAATATAATTACTAGTCTTTCTCAAGCACTAGGGTATATTCATTACCTCAATCAAAATCCTTTGCCATGGTTAATATGATATATACTTGCTATGCATAAGCACAACTAATATCAAACTTAGTACACATTATAGTATACATGAGACAACTATCTCCGAAACTAGTCTCATAATTCTTGATAAACTTATATAATTGTTGAATTTTTCCAGGCAGCGACAAAATCAGATTATATTCCATTTGTTTATACAACACAGTATGCATGGTCAAACATTAATACTACTAACGTACCCTATTATATATATGTACCTAGAGGCGGACCCACTAAGGGGCATGGGAGGCCCTTGGAACCCCCACTCATTTTCGATGTTCCTATATATATAGTATTCATAAATCAAGTAGCAAGTTAGTCCATAGCTTAGTTGGTCAATTAGTTGGCCAAGTTACAAGGATGTCACGGGTTCGATTCCTTGCGGTTGCGAATATATGTTCATTTTTGGGATTTTCACAAAGCTAGGGCAACTAAATAGATTTATGTTCATTTTTGGGATTTTCTCAAAGACTTATTCATGGCTTTTTACTTTATCGGCTAGATTAATTTATTTATGTTTTTTCTAGTTATATAATTTTTATTTGTGTAAAAATTGTCATTGTAACATCACAAAGTAGTAGTAGTAATTTTTATAATCCTAGAATAAAAATAATTATTTAGTTACATTAATAAGCGTGTATATTCATATTATTTAAATTTAAAGTTATACTTTTTATTTAAAATTATATTCTTCAATTATGTCACTCCCCCAAAACCCTTGAACGAGCTCCACCTCTATCGGAGGGTTTATCGATTTCACTCCCCCAAAAATGGCGACGCGATTCCTCGCCCGCTCCCTTCTCTCCGTTCTGCCGAATTCTTCGTCATTTCTATCCCGTCTCCGCCCTATTGTGGCCGCTTCCTATTTCGGCCTCCTGCTTCCGGCGATTTCCACAAGGGCGCTCTCGACTCGCCAGACCACCTCATCGCTGAACGATCCGGACCCTAATTGGTCCAATCACCCACCCAAGGAGACGAATGTGTTCAACGGTTGTGATTTTGAGCACTGGCTCGTGGTTTTAGAGAAGCCGGAGGGAGACCCCTCTAGAGACGAAATCATCGACTACTACATTATACACTCTTCATAAGGGGTGCACTAAATTTCAAATTTCTGGCCTTGTAGAAATACGGGAGAACAAATTGGGGTGCAGACATTAATGATCTTCCCCTGTCGTTGGACCAGCTCACTCAACCTTCCCCAATTCGCCTCTCAACCTCCTCGATCAACCTTTCCCCAATTCTCCTCTCAGCCTCCATCGCCCTAGAATTTCACCTCACCGTTCTGTCCGAGGATGAACAGCTCTGATACCACTTGTTGCGATTTCAGCTCAATCTCAGTTGGAAATGCAACAATTCTCCCACACTCACACACCACAACCAGAGAGCACACCAAAACAGCAATTTATAAGACAAAATGTAGAAATCGAATGGTATTGAATTGATAATCAACGGATAAAGGAATGACGATACAATAGGAATTGATGACGATAAACAAGATAGAAGTAACCAAGGTAAATGCTTCGATCCACGATCCTCAGCCCAAGCACTCAGCGTGCACAACACGCATTTTTCATGAATGAGAATATGCTGCCCCTTTCTCTCCTTTTATATCCAGCTCTCACAAGCCCCTCTCTCCTCTTTCTCCCTCATGGCTGTTAGATAGTTAGATCTCCAGCTGTCCTCCCTTATTAGCTGACGTGGCGCTCAACCCCAGCCCACTCTTATGTGGCGTGCCTCTTCATCAATTTGTGATCGTAACATCATGGTTATGATTTGATTTTTAGCTGTTAAATAAACGTTTATTACTTCATTTTCTTCCTAAAATTAGGTTATGAGGAAAAATAAAAGGTTATGAACTCTGTATTTTGTTATTGAAATGGTTATTGCTTGCAAGGTTGAGTATATGATGGATTCTTGACAGGAAGCAATTTCTGCAGTAGTTACATCAGTTTCCTTCTCAATGTAATCATCCCAGTCAGCTTCTTCCTCTTCAAATACATCAATTTCAGCATCTGGGTCAATCTTCTCATCTGCATATGTTTCATCTTCCATTTCACTATCCAATTTCCATTCAGTTTTAAGAGCTGGATTCCGAATACTATCCTTCTTAGAATAATCTACTTTATCCTCATGTCGCTCTTTACGGTCACACCAGAAAACACCAGTTATTGTAAGCTCTTGAAGCTTAGAGAGAGCATAAGCATCAGCTAATGTTTCTGGTTCAAACATACAAACCGGTACCCTATTTCATCTACTAACCCCGACAAAAATATACTCAATGCTTGATCCTCCTCTATACCAGCCCTAGAATTTAACTCATCAAAAGCTTCAATATAACTTCGAATATGTGATACCTATTTTAGACTCCGCAATTGAACGATCGGATCATCTTCTTCCACAAGTGATTCACGGTTAGATTCGACATCTACCATGGCAGTATCCCCACCGCTCCCCTGTAATTGATCTTTTATAGCCGTGACTGCCTTCAACATCTCGTCCAATCGAGCATTAATGATCTTCCCCTGTCGTTGGACCAGCTCACTCAACCTTCCCCAATTCGCCTCTCAACCTCCTTGATCAACCTTTCCCCAATTCTCCTCTCAGCCTCCATCGCCCTAGAATTTCACCTCCGTAGCTCACGTCACCGTTCTGTCCGAGGATGAACAGCTCTGATACCACTTGTTGCGATTTCAGCTCAATCTCAGTTGGAAATGCAACACTTCTCCCACACTTACACACCACAACCAGAGAGCACACCAAAACAGCAATTTATAAGACAAAATGTAGAAATCGAATGGTATTGAATTGATAATCAACGGATAAAGGAATGACGATACAATAGGAATTGATGACGATAAACAAGATAGAAGTAACCAAGGTAAATGCCAAGCACTCAGCGTGCACAACACGCATTTTTCATGAATGAGAATATGCTGCCCCTTTCTCTCCTTTTATATCCAGCTCTCACAAGCCCCATTTTCCATCTTAAGAGGTATAAACCTTTCCATGGAATTTCTAATGCTTAAATATTCCAAGCAATGTGTAGATATAGGATTCCTAAGAGAATCTCAACGTTCTTTCTAGCATCTTAAAAGGACTTAGATGCTAAGAATGTAATTAGTTTCTCTTAAATCATTTATCTTAAACTGGGTAGACAACCAGTTTCCTACGCTAGATGTCAATTTTAGTTGTTTGCAACTTTTGTAGATTTCATCATCGTAGAGTACCAATAATACCACATTTAATGCACTTTCAACTTCCTGTGCTTACAGCACTGCTATGGGCAAAAGTCAAATTCCAGACATTTGACAATTTTGATAAAACACATATACTCTGATTTAGATGCTTGCCTAAGATCACGAAGGTCTTTATAAGCTTCCAATCATGCGTTTCTTGCCCTTAATTACATATCCATTAGAATGTTCTAGTAGATGATTTCCTCAAGACTTCTATTTATAGAAGGCTGTCTTGACAATCATAATACATACATTATAATTTATGTAAGTTCTAATAGACAATATGATCGAATAAATCCTGGCACAACGATAGCGAGAAGAGAATTCTCTTTGGGCATAACCTATTGTCATTGTCTAGCCATTTGAGATCCATATTTACACTTGCAAATATACTAGCTCCCACTGACTGACACAGCCTATAGGTAGTTTTGCAAGTCATTTAATGTGGTATTATTGGTATTATTGCAAATAAATAGATAAATTCATTTAATGCATGACATTTAAACACACAGGATAATTAACAACAATTATTTAATCTAGTCAAGAGGGAGAATCAATTAAATAATTAAGTTTTATATTGGATAATAATTATCCAAATTTATGAAGATAGAGTTAACTATCTAAATCCATTTAGGATTATTCAAGATTTTATTTCGATAAAATCAAATCCTACAATTCAAGATAACGTTGATATAGGATTATCATTATTTAAAACGTATAGGATATTACTAGATAGAAACATTTCCATCATAATCCTTAACATAAATAAAATCCAATCAACCAAGATTTATACAAATCTTAATTCTATTTAGAATAGACATCTAGAATATATCAAATATTACTTAGGATTTCTTAGATAAATAAATTCATCTAAATCCAATTAGATAAGGATTTTCTTATATATCATCTTTATCCTATTCTATCTAGGATATAAATCCAAAAGATAAGGATAACTTGGATTAATACTTATTTTAATCCATCTAAGATTTGTCTTAATAGAATTAAATCTATTCAAATCCAGAGGATAAAATTAACTAATATTAATATTAATTCTAATTCATCTAGGATTTATTCTTGGAGTAAATCCATACAAATCCATAGAATTAGATAATATTATATTATAATTACTCAAATCTATCCAAGATTTATCTAGGAACAAATCTATATAAATCTATAAGATAAGAATAAAATATTATATCATTCCTATCCAAATCCATCTAGAATTTATCTATGAATAAATTCATATAAATTCTTAGAATAAGAATAAAGTATAATATTATCATTATCTAAATCCAACTAGGATTCGTCTAGGAATAAATCCATATAAATCCATAGGACATAGATAAAAGATTAGATTATTATTTTCCAAATATAACTAGGATTCATCTAGGAATAAAATCCATATAAATCCATAATATAAGGAAATAATCTAGTTAATCCATGATTTAATTCATAATTAAATCTCATATAATATATAAAATCACAAAAGATATATTCAAATCTTAATTCTAAATTAATCTTGAATTATTTCTAAAATTGAATCCAAGGATTTGGAAATCCTGATCAAAATTTGGAAGCAATCTTCACCGAACCATGCACGGTGACGTCGCACGAGTCCGGGCTGCCGCCGAAGTGAGGCTCCCACTCGCACCGCTGGGGTGCCCACTGGACGATGTCGACGCTGCTGTCACTGCATCGTCGCTGCAGCCTCCTCGTTTCTCATCTCAGCGGCTGCTGCTTGACTCCTTCGACGCTGCTGCGTCGATGTCGCAGCTCCGGCGCTGCACTGCGAGATGCCGTCGCTGCCGTTGCAGCGTCGTCGCACCGTCGCTGCTGTCCGTGTACTCGCGAGGACTCCCTGCCTGTTCCGACGCTGGAGTTTCTGCTCGCTGATCGCCTGCCCGGCGTCGCAGCTGCTGCTTCGCCGTGAACGCGGTTTTCTTCAATTCAGCCATGACGAATTCACGTATCCATTGTTTAGAAACAATAAAAGGCCATGTAATCATTACAGCAATTTTAATTCCATGAATTTGGACTCTATAATTACTGGAATAAGTTTCCACCATACGCTGAGTCTAAAATCCAATCTAGGAAATTAGTTTCAAATTGTTCTAGACATGGGGTTTCGCACATTTAATCACGTGCGATGCTTTCTTCGTTTTCATCACGTTAATAGCTATCGTCAAAACGAAACAACGCAAAAACGAAGAAACTCATGCATTCAAGCAATTCACATAACATGAAATTAATCCACATAATCAGAGCCAAAAATTGGCTCTGATACCAATTGTTGGGGTTTGGTGCCCCTTGCACAGCGGAAGACTTGTACAAAACAAATAAATCAGATAAGGATCTATTTGACCGATTATGCGATTAATCAATTCACATGCTAAACGAATAATTGCATGCTAGAACGCAAACAATTCATGCTCATAGAAAATAAATCCTAAAACAGGTATTCTATGGTTTAGGGTTACCGATTTGATTCTCCAAAGAATCGTTGATTGCTCGCGCCTTCTCCACATGATGATCTTCAATACTAGACCACGGATCTTCTCTCTGGTTCACGAACTGTATCTCGATATCAGGGTGGGCTGATCTTATCAAAATACTAGGACTCGAATAAAGAAGACATAAGAAATCCTTTTGGGAAAAGGAGTAGAAATCGAAATCTCCTTCAGCTGGAGGGGAATATTTACTATTCATAAAGTAATAAAACTCCAACTGGCCAGTTTTCCGAATAATAAAACCTTGTTCGAGCTCCTCTTGAGGACATTATCAAACGAGACCCACCTCGCGCACGTTTCAACATAATAGCAATCCTAGCACCGCTAGATATTAATCACCACTACCCAATATATCAGGATTATTGGGTTGCGAAAAACCCGCACCATTTGATAAGTCAAAGTAGTGCATAATCAATAAATACCGTATGCTCAATGCTAACATATGTAGATTAAGAAATAGTATTTTATCAAGACCTAGTCTTTCAGTAGATAGCATAAAGACACGTCTTGCTGTTAGATCCGTTCAGTGCTATACCACACCAATGTCATCTTATTTCAGTAAGGCTTAGAAATATGCGGACTGACATTGCAACCTTTCACGATAGGTAGTCAAAGCCTATCTAGGTTGTGAAATTCTTCTTTTTCTTTTGCAAAGCATTGCATAGATTTGACCGTGTTACCTTAAAGTGGACGACGCCCACAACCGGTCTACTAAGCAAAAGACTTAGACTTTGTTTACTTCGTATGCATTTAAATGTTTATAAAACATCTTATAAATGCACAAGCAAACACAATGTAATAATAATAGTGATTCTATTCGTGCGAGACTGCTCGAATAATACTGAATCTGGTTAAAAGTGGATTATAGAGTTTTACGTATACAAGCAAGATTCTATTCGAGCGAAACTTGCTCGAAACATGCTTTTCATTATACCAAACCTAACACTAATGCCGCGCAAGCATTGCGAGATGCGCATAGACGGTGGCATAAGGCGAATGAGATGGCTAAGTGCTATATGTTGGCTTCTATGTCATCAGTACTCAAGCATCAGCATTCTGCCATGGAAACTGCCGCCGAGATCATGATGAATCTCGCAAATCTTTTTGGTACTCAGAATCGAACGGCTAAGTCTCAACCCTTTCGGAGTATCATGACGAAGTCTATGAAGGAAGGCTCGTCTGTGAGGCAACACGTCCTCGAGATGATGAGCCACCTCAACCAAATTGAGGTTTTGGGAGGGACGATCGATCCCGAGTCCCAGGTAACAATAATCCTTCAAAGTCTTTCCCCTAGCTTCCAACAGTTCAAGCTCAATTTCGAGATGAACAAACGGAATTACACCTTGGCAGAGCTGCTGACTGAACTTCAGTCGGCGGAGGACCTTATGGTTCAAGCTAAGGTAGCTATGTTGAGATTGACGCCTAATTCCTCTAGCTCTAAGCCTAGAAGAGGAAAGAAAAAGGCACTGAACCCAGTGGCAGCTAAGAATGCTAAGGGAAAGAAGAAACAGCGGGGTGACAAGAAGCCTACTGGAAAGTGCTTCAAATGTGGAGAAAAAGGTCATTGGAAGCCAGATTGTCCTAAGAAGGGCAAGGCTACAAGTATGCACCATGCTCTAGTATTCGAGTCATGTTTGGCTTCGACATCTACTCATACTTGGGTTATTGATATTGGAGCAACTGATCATATATGTTTTGATCCTGACTTAATGCAGGTGACAAGACGGTTACATGATCGTGTGATCGAAGTCCAGCTGGGCAACGCTACTAAAGTGGCGGCCGTTGCAGTGGGAGACGTTTATTTGCGTTTTTCTAGTGATAGATTTTTTATTTTGAAGAATGTTTTGTTGATACCTTCTTTTAGAAGAAATTTAAATTCAGTTTCTAAATTGTCTTTTGATGGATATTCGATTTCTTTTAATGACAATTGCGTTATTAAGAAAGATGGTTCTTATATCTGTCGTGGTATCATGGAAAACAATCTGTACACAATCACTTCTACACAATTTAATCAACGTAAATCAGAACTCAATGCTACATCAAAAATTTCTAAGAAAAGAAAAGAACCTTCAAGTTCAATGAATGATACGTACTTATGGCACCTTAGACTTGGTCATGCCAACGAAAGAAGAATTCATGCGATGGTTGATCAAGATCTTCTCAAAGGTCTTGAGAAGGAACCTTTTTCGAAGTGTGAATCCTGTCTCGAAGGCAAGATGACTAAGAGACCTTTTAGGTCAAAGGGGAATAGGGCCAAGGAAGTACTTGAGCTCATTCATACTAATGTGTGTGGACCAATGTCAACCGAGGCAAGGGGCGGCTATCGATACTTCGTCACCTTTATAGATGACTTCTCGAAAATTGGATACGTCTATTTGATGCGCTACAAGTCTGAAACTTTTGACAAGTTCAAGGATTTTAAGGCTAAAGTAGAGACGCGTCATGGTAAGACTATCAAATGCCTGCGATCTGATCGCGGAGGCAAATACCTAAGTGCCGAGTTTTTGGACTACTTATCAGTAGCGGGAATTCAATCCCAAACGACTGCGCCGGGCACACCCCATCAGAATGGCGTAGCTGAAAGAAGGAATATGACCTTATTAAATATGGTCCGCTCGATGATGAGTTATGCACGGTTACCTATTTCATTTTGGGGGCATGCATTGCTTTCGGCAACCTATCTCTTAGACCACTTACCTTCTAAATCAGTTTCTACTACCCCATATGAGTTGTGGAATGGGCGGAAGCTCAATCTGGAACATCTCAGAGTGTGGGGGTGTCCGGCCCATGTATTGGAAAATGATCCAACTAAGCTGTAATCTAGGACGGAGGTATGTGTGTTTATAGGATACCCTAGAGGAACGAAAGCTTATGAATTCTATAGTCTCAGAGATCAGAAAGTGATTGTGAGCACTCATGCCACATTCTTAGAGGAAGACTATGTAATGAATCATAAGCCCAGCAGTGAGATAGCTCTTGAAGAGCTAACTCAAGTCACAACTTCCATTAACCAAGAACAATTACCTAGTGTAACAACAAATCCAGAAACTTCAACTAATACACCAGATGTTGTAGTGCCGCGCCGCAGTGGGAGGGTCTTTCATGAGCCCGATAGATACATTGGTTTGGGTGACTGCTTGGATCACTCCTCGGACAGCAATGTACTTGATCCCTGGAATTTTGCAGAGGCGCAGGCAGATGTGGATCATTGCGAATGGGTGAAAGCAATGGATTCGGAACTACAATCAATGGTAGGCAAAGACGTCTATGATTTGTCTGTCCTACCCGAAGGCTGTACTGCCATTGGGAGCAAGTGGATATACAAACGTAAATGTGGACCCGATGGACGAGTTAAAGTCTTTAAGGAAAGACTGGTGGCTAAGGAGTATACCCAAAAAGAAGGCATCGATTACGATGAGACCTTCTCCCCAGTGTCCATGCTCAAATCGATCCGTATACTTTTGTCTATAGCAGCCTACATGGATTGGGAAGTATGGCAGATGAACGTTAAGACTGCTTTTTAAACGGGAGTCTTGAGGAGACCATCTACATGGAACAACCCGAAGGCTATGTGGTAAAGGGCAAGGAACACATGGTTTGGAAGCTTAAGAAGGCCATTTATGGCCTCAAGCAAGCATCTAGATCATGGAACCAGTGTTTCGATTAAACTGTTCAAAAGTTTGGATTCGAAAAATGCCCTAATGAAAGCTGTGTGTATAAGAAGGATGAAAAGGGAAACGTTGTGTTCTTAGTTTTATATATCGATGACATTCTTCTAATTGGAAACAATAAAAAGATGTTGTCATCAGTGCAAACTTGGTTGTCCAGCCAGTTCGAGATGAAAGATATGGGTGATGCGGGACACATTCTCGGTATCAAGGTTCTTAGGACCCGTGCTAAGAGAATGTTGTGCTTATCCCAAGAATCTTACATCGACACAATACTTAGACGCTTTAGCATGCAAGATGCCAAGAAAGGTTTCCTACCTTTTAGACATGACATCCATTTATCTCAAGAGATGTGTCCTAAGACAACATCTGAGATAGCAGAGATGAGAAGAACACCATATGTCTCGGCAGTTGGTAGTCTCATGTATGCTATGCTTTGTACTAGACCTGATATTTGCTTTGCTGTTGGCATGGTAGCAAGATATCAATCAAATCCCGGCCAAGGACATTGGACTGCCGTAAAGAACATACTCAAGTACCTTAATCGGACTAAGGACTATGTTCTAGTTTACAATGCAGCCGAGCTCTGTCCTTTAGGATATACAGATTCAGATTTTCAAGCTGATGTGGATTCGAGAAAATCAACTTCCGGATATGTGTTAACCTTAGGAGGTGGAGCCGTAATTTGAAAGAGTGTAAAGCAGAAATGCATTGCAGACTCTACCATGGAAGCCGAGTATGTGGCCGCTTCGGAGGCTGCAAAAGAGGCTGTATGGATTAAGAACTTCCTTCTGGACTTAGGTGTGGTTTCGAATATGCCCGAGAGCATCACCATTTATTGTGACAATTCTGGTGCTGTGGCAAATTCGATGGAACCGCGGGCTCATAAAACGAGCAAGCACATAGAGAGGAAGTATCATATTATTCGAGATATAGTGCAGAGAGGAGACATAAAAGTGGTCAAGATTGAGTCAGAGAAGAACCTGGCAGATCCTTTCACGAAGGCATTAGCGGTAAAGCCGTATGAAAGCCATGTTGAAGGAATGAGAGTTTGACTAATTCAAGACCTCAATCCGCTTTCAGTATAAGTGGGAGAATTTGACGTTAGCACATTTTGTATACTCGAAAGTGTTTTGAGTATAAGTGGGAGATTGTTAGAGTTTGTATACTAGAAATCACGTTTCGAGTGATTGAATACTGTAAAACTCTTATTTAATTTTCCAATGAATAAAACAGATTATTTTTGTCATAATGTTGTTATGTTTTACATTTAATGTATGTTAATGCATGTTTAAATGTATAAGTTAACTTAACAAAGTCTAAGTCTTTGTTTTAGTAGACCGGTTGTGGGCGTCGTCGACTTTAAGGTAACACGGTCAGTTCTAAACAAAGAAAAAGATTAATTTCACAACCTAGATGGAATTTGACTATCCATCGAGAAAGGTTGCAATGTCAGTCCGCATATTTCTAAGACTTACTGAAATAAGATGACATTGGTGTGGTGTAGCACTGAACGGATCTAACAGCAAGACTTGTCCTTGGGCTATCTACTGAAAGGCGAGGTCTTGATAATATTTGTTACTTAATCAATATAGGTTAGCATTGAGCATACAGTATTGATTATGCATTACTTTGACTTATCAAATGGTGCGGGTTTTTCGTAACCCAATTATCCTGATATATTAGGTAGTGGTGATCAATATCTAGCGGTGCTAGGATTTTTATTATATTGAATCGTGCGTGAGGTGAGTCTCGTTTGATAATGTCCTCAAGAGGAGCGCGAAACAAGGTTTTATTATTCGAAACCTAGCTAGTTGGAGTTTGATTACTCCATGAATAATAAATAAGCGTTTCATGCTAAGTCCACTCTTGGAATTAATAAGAAGTTAATTAATAAGTCAATAGCTGACATTAATTAATTAATGGACATTTTAATCTTTAGCGCGGGAAATGAAAGTTAAATAGAAACCCGGATTACTTGTAATTTCAGATTTGGATGGGGAGAGTTCAATATTACTTCTGTAGTGGCTGCTCATAATATTCCAATTATAACTTATATTAAATTGTGGGTTCAATTTAATTAGTAAAAAGTAAATTGGATGAGCCCATATCCAAAACCTACCATAGATCCCTGTCTGGGCCCAAAAGGAACTTAATATAAATAGGAGAATAAAGGAGACAGAAAAAAACACAATTTTATTTCATAAAATTTTCGAAAATTTTTGGCCCCCTAGTTGAAGGAGATTTCGAATTCCACTCCTATTCCCAAAAGGATTTCTTCTGTCTTCTTAATTTAAGTCCTAGTATTCTGGTGAGATCAGCCCACACTGATATTGGAATACAGTTCGGGAACCAGAGAGAAGATTTGTGGTCTAGTATTCAAAGCATCACGTGGAGAAGGAGCTAGCCATCTTCAATTCTTTGGAGAATTAATTAGGTATTTTTCTGCTCCGTAGAAAAGCATGTTTTAGGTTTCAATATTCTTAAAGCATGATTAATTCAAGTTATAAGCATGATACATGTGATAATTACGCGAATAGATTTTGTCTAAATAATCTGCTAAATAGATCTGATTATTATGTGATTTATTGGTGTGATTAATAATTGTAAAATTATGATAATCAAGTTCAACATCGCTTCCGCTGCCGGTTCCATCAACATGTTGAAGTCGATCGTCACTTCATCAAGGAGAAACTAGATGAGGGAGTTATTGAGCTTCCATTCGTCAAGTCCAAAGAACAATTAGCAGACATCTTGACCAAGGCAGTCAACACCAAATTCTTCAAGCAAGTTTTGGCCAAGTTGAACATTGGAGATACCATTGCTCAACTTGAGGGGGAGTGTCAAGAAGAGAAGATTGCGGATAATAATTGTCAAGAAGAGAAGATTGCATAGAATAATCTAACCCGGGAAAGTATCACAATTAGCATATAATTGATATGTAATAAATTCAATTAGGAATAGATTTATTCTCTGTCCTGTTTACACATTTTCCTTCCCTATAAAAGGATGTAAAGTTTGTATACAAAATACAACATAAATAAAGATGATTTCTTCTTCCTCAATTCTCTTCGTTAACACCATCTTTTAGACAAGAATTAGTCATCATTTTCAAATAACCTGTGCTCCCACGCACCATTTTCTCAATCTGTTTCCACCAGAAATTAATTATCGATGAGTTCAGCTTTTATAAAAGAATTATTAGTTGCATAATGTGCCGAAACAACCAAGTCAAAGTGGACTAGTCTAGTGAGCTCATATTTCGTGATTGGGAAATTGCTGACTCACACCACAAAATATGTATCATCAACGAATTTCAGCTTTAGCGTATGAGAGAATCACTACAAAAAAGGTATACCTTTTATTTGTTAGCTATTCTTCTAAATTCTAATTTTTTCACATTTCAAAATTTTCGATCTACCATTTTTCCACAATGCATGGGGATAATCAGGCGCTTACAAGCATTGGCAATATGTTTCGCCTACATACATGCTATAGCCCCCCATTAATGACTCGCTACAGTTTTATAATTTGTTGGAAGCGTCTATGTCTGATTTATGGGCACAATGTGATTATTCTATGTTGTCAACAAATTCTCGAATAATGACTATGAAGGGCGAACATCGAATGCCTCAGCGAGCTATTGACGAATTGTGTCAGTTTATGGAGGAGTGTCTACCAAAACCAAATCGTATGCCTAAAAATTTCTACAAGTGCAAGAAACAAATGCAGACTTTAGATGTGCCTCATCTGAAGATACATTGTTGCATGACAGGGTGTATGATCTATTGCAAAGAAGACGAGAATAGGACCGAATGCAAAGTTTGTGGACATGCTAGATTCAAGGATAATGGCAGCAGTCAATTTAAGGAGATGTATTATTTTCCTCCGGGCCCAAGATTAAGACGATTGTATGCGTCTGAAGTTACAGCCCAATCCATGCGATGGCACACAGAGCACGCCCACACTCTAGGAGAGATAGGAGAGATACGTCATCCGGCAGATTCTTTAGCTGGAAAACTTTTAACCAGACACATCCATTATTTTCTTCTAAATCAAGAAATGTCAGGTAGGCACTTAGCGCAGATGAATTTTAGCCATTTGGGAAAAGTGGTTCGAAAAACTCATTATGGCTAGTAATTTTAACCTCATACAATTTGCCTCCATGGATGTGCATGAAAAATCCATACATGTTTCTCAATGTGATAGTGCCAGGTCTGAAGATTCCAAAACAAAAATTGATATATTTTTACAACCGCTGATTGAAGAGGACGCACACAGAGCACGCCCACACTCTAGCATATGATATATCAAGAAAATAAACTTTTCAATTGCACACAACATTGATGAGGACTATCATGACTTCCCCGCATATTCAATTTTATCAGAATGGAGCACATTTGGGCACCGTGCATGTCCGTATTGTATGGAGGATTCACAAGCTTTCTCCTTGAAGCATGGACGAAAAACCACTTGGTTTGATTGTCAATGGAGGTTTCTCAATAGATATCATCGGTTTCGTAGAGACAAAAATGAGAACAGCGACTTCAGGGCAGCAGCGGTGTGCAGCGGGTGCGACGACGCGGCGACAGCAGCGTCGGCATTGTGCAGTGCAGCACCGGCGGAGCGACGTCGACGCATCAGCGTCGGAGGCGTCATGCTCAGCGAGCTTGCGAGATGAGTGGGAGCCCAACGGCGGCTGCGGTTCAGTGGGAGCACGACGACGCAAGATTAGAGTTTCCCTATGCGTGACGTCATTTTGTCTCATGTCGTGACTTCGCTTTCCAAAATTGAATTGGGGTTTCCTAACCCTGGAATCAATTTTGGAGATAATTCAAGATTAAATTTAGAAATAAGATTTGAATATATCTTTTGTGATTTTATATATTATATGAAATATAATTATGAATTAAATCATGGATTAATTATAGATTTTATCCTTATTTTATGGATGTGTAGGGATTTAATTCCTAGATGAATCCTAGTTAAATTTGGGTAATGACAATCTAATTTTTATCTATATCCTATGGATTAATGTGGATTTATCCTAGACGAATCCTAGTTGGATTTAGATAATGATAAATATTATTTTATTCTTATCCTATGAGTTTATATGAATTTATTCATAAGATAAATTTTAGATAGATTTAGATAGTGATAATATGATATTTTATTTTTATCTTATAGATTTATATGGATATGTTCCTAGATAAATCTTGGATAGATTTGAATAATTATAATACAATATTATCTAATTCTATGTATTTATATGGATTTACTCCTAGAAAAATCCTAGATGGATTAAGATTAATATTAATATTAATTTATTTTATCCTATAGATTTGAATAGATTTAATTCTGTTAAGACAAATCGTAGATGGATTAAAATAAGAATTAATCCAAGTTATCCTTATCTTTTGGATTTATGTCCTAGATAGATTAGGATTTTAATGATATATAAGAAAGTTCTTATTTAATTGGATTTAGATAAATTTATTTATCTAAGAAATCCTAAGTAATGTTTGATATATTCTGGATGACTATTCTAAATAATAATTAAGATTTGTATAAATCTTCATTGATTGGATTTTATTTTTACTTATGGATTATGATGGAAGTGTTTCTATCTAGTAATATCCTAGTGCGATTAAAATAATGATAATCCTAGATCAACGTTATCTTGAATTATAGGATTTGATTTTATAGAAATAAAATCTAGAATAATCCTAAGTGGATTTAGATAGTTGACTCTATCTTTATAAATCCTAAATGAATTTGGATAATTATTATCCAACATTAAACTTAATTATTTAATTGAGTCTCCCTTGACTAGATTAAATAATTTTCGATAATTATCCTGGGTGTTTAAATGTCATGCATTAAATGGATTTATCTGTTTATTTGGTGTGTATCTATTTTAAGTGGATTATCTGCTTTATCTGCTTATATGATAATTATGCAAAAACCATATAAAAATATCTAAGTGATGATTACAACAAGTGCGTTGTATACGGTCTCCATCGGTTGGTTTACAAATTTATGAAGCTAGTTTCTAATATTATCGCCATCCAGGCTGTGGGGGCAATAATCCTAAGAAATAGCAAGTTCATAAGGCCAGACTTCTCAAATATAAATAGTATGAACTAGAAAGTAGTTTCTAATATTATCGCCACCCATGCTGTGGGGACAATAATCCTAAGAAATTACAAGTTTCAGAAGTTCAAACAGAATTTATGAGATAGTTTGGTTTTGTTATCAGCACATGAGCATTGTTATGGGAGTGTGTTTTAGAAACAAGATTTTGTAATGTTAAATCTGATGGTCGTGCTTAGGCAACATTTGGCGGCCATGCCGTGCTGCGGTCTCTGGACTATTCGTCGGTGTTGTGACCAGTAAAATTGCTAAAATTTTAATGCGTATTGACCTCTGCTTGAGGGTACAAAATTTTAATTTTACAGTTGCAAGATACATAATTTTATTTGCGATTATGTATTGAGCATGAGTATGTGATAATAAGTTTATTTGCCAAATCTTCATTATGTCATTTAATATTTTTGTTTGCGATCCTTAAAGAAAGTAAACTCGAATGCCTAAATTATGTAGACCGGAAACGAAAATGGATAAGATTCTCATCGCTGAAAGCTTGGAGTTTATACTCAATGATTCATGTCCTCCATTTCCTCGACATAATTCCACGAAGAATGTTGGAGAATGCGTTATGCATGTACTTGACAAGCTCTTTGAGGAATAAGGTCAATCTATTTTCCTTTAAGTAGCACGACAAGTCTTGGTAAGTGACGATGAAAGATGAATATCAATAGAATCTGTTGAGATGATTCGATTGGAATATCCTAGAGGGACATAATGTTTTGAGGAATCTTTTGATCACTCAAATAGTTTTCTGAATAAGAAATGACTACTAGAAGGTTTAACTGAAAAGTGGAAAAGCTTCAGAATATTAGTCGTTATATTATTGTAAGAGGAAAGTAACATGATAGACGACGAATTCATAAAGGCTGCATTTTTCCTAAGTCCTAGTTCATTTGAAAAAAAAGACTAGACATGGAAATGGGAGAGTCTGAATTGTCATCAAAGTTTGTTTCAAGCGAGTGAAGATGCTTTCTAAGTTGGATTGACCTCTTTTATAGAAGGACAATGACTTACATGACAATGCAACTTTTAAGTAAGAGAGATCTTGATCCAGTTATGTTTTTGTTGCAGTGGGTGCAATTAATGCTCAACTATTGTTTTATGGTTGATGTTTAAGGCATCTTAGTATTAAAATAATATAAGTGCAACAAAGTTTGAGTATTCAACAACACATCAACTTCTTAATCATTGAATGATAAAGTATTTATGGCTCTTAGTCTTAAGGCCAAGAAAATACTTAGCAATTGTTCGAACTGATCTAGACTATCAAGATTTTAACATTTCGTTAAATAGCTTGAGAGTTGAGAAAGTCTGTTTGATGCACTGAGTTAGAATCATTTGATTTTTCAAGAGATTCAGAATACTTATAGAAGTGCAACATAGAAAGACTAACAAGTCTCAATGGTTTACACCATAAGGAGACGAGTAAAGGGTTATGATCAGTAGTGGGAGTCTAATCTCTATTAACGAATCCAAACATGCATCTAATGAATGAGATAGTTATGCAAGAAGGAATCGAAGTCTTTCTAAGACAAGTTTGATTAAGTGATGAGTTGTACTCATTAAAATCTTATCATTGATGGGATAAGCATTAAAGAAACTACCAACATCAGTACCTTCTACAAAACACGAGTTGTGGACTAGAGCGTCTCTAGTCTAGCACATCTCAAGGTGTAATGTTGTTCCAACACTTGTTGGAAAGGTGTCCAAGAAATTGGAGTTGAGTACAGAGGTATGTTTTAAGGTTGTCCCAAATGATGTAAGGTTATAAGTTCTGTAAGCTTCAAAGATATAATTTTTGTATAAAGATCAAGAGATGAACTACAAGCCTAACAGCATGATAACTCTCAAAATAAAGAGAGAGATATCGGGTTTTCCACATTACCAAGAAGTCATACCATTAGAAACTTTTGCACTAATAAAATCAACTTCAGTACCTAAGATTGTAAGAACCATATCGTAGTGGGAGCGTTCCACTGGAACACAACAAGTTCATGGGTCTAAGAGTGTCGTAAGACTCGGTCTTAGATTAACTTGAACATAATCCCTTTAACTACAATGTAGCATTGGTTATTTTGGATAATCATCTTTGAATAGGTGATAGATTCCATATTACAATCTAAGATAGACAACATGTTTTACAAGACTTGCAATACTACCTACAGGCTGTGTCAGTCAGTGGGAGCAAGTATCTTTGCAAGTGTAAATATGGATCTCAAATGGCTAAACAATGACAATGGGTTATGCCTAAAGAGAATTTTCTTCTCGCTATCGTTGTGCCAGGATTTATTCGATTCTATTGTCTATTAGAACTTACATTAATTAGAATGTATATAGTATGATTGTCAAGACATCCTTCTATAAATAGAAGTCTTGAGGAAATCATCTACTAGAACATCCTAATGGCTATGTAATTAAGGGCAAGAAACGCATGATTGGAAGCTTATAAAGACCTTCGTGGTCTTTGGCAAGCATCTAAATCAGAGTATATGTGTTTTATCAAAATTGTCAAATATTTGGAATTTGACTTATGTCCTTAATAGTGCTTGTAAGAACAAGGAAGTTTAAAGTGCATTACATATGGTATTATTGGTACTCTACCATGATGAAATCTACAAAAGTTGCAAACAACTAAGATTGACATCTGGCATAGGAAACTGGTTGTCTGCCTAGTTTAAGATAAAGGATTTAAGAGAAACAAATTACATTCTTAGCATCTAAGTCCTTTTAAGATTTCTAGAAAGAATGTTGAGATTCTCTTAGGAATCCTATATCTACACATTGCTTGGAACATTTTAGCATTAGAAATTCTATGAAAAGGTTTATACCTTTCAAGATGGAATTGTCTTGTCTAGTCAAGTGTCGTTTGACGCTTAGTGAGATCAAGAATTATGAGACTAGTTTCGGAGATAGTTGTCTCATGTATGCTATAATGTGTACTAAGTTTGATATTAGTTGTGCTTATGCATGAAAAACGTATATCATATTAACCATGGTAAAGGACTTTGAATGAGGTAAAGAGTATACCATAGTACTTGAGAAAGACTAATTGCTATATTCTAGTTTACCAGTCATTAATGTAATGTCCTTGGGGTTACACTGACTTAGTTTTATGACTAATCAGTGATCGAGTAAGTCATCCTCTGAATATGTGTTTACTTTAGGAGTATCTTCCTAATAGCTTTAATCATAAGTTTGAGTATGCCTATGAGTATTACATTTGGAGTATGACTCTAGTGAAGGCTAACTCAAAGGACACACGAGCAAATAAAGCTACGCAATCACATAGAGAGATGAAATTAAATAAGAATCAAGTATGCAGCAAAGACATTATGGTGGAAAAGATATGATCAGAGAACAACCAAGCAGATTTTTCACATAAAATGTCTTTGTAGCAACATGTTTAAACATGATGTGAAATGAATGATGGTTCGATATATCTAGTACCAATACCTGCTTTGTGTATAAGTGGGAGAGTTTTTGGTAGTGGGTATACTCGAAAGCATGATTCGAGAAAGTTTCGCTTGAATAGAATCTTGCTTGTATACGTAAAACTCAATAATTCACTTTTAACCCGATTCAGTATTATTCGAGCAGTTTCGCACGAATAGAATCAATATATTATTACATTGTGTTTGCTTGTGCGTTTAGAAGATGTTTTATAAACATTTGAATGTATAGGAAGTAAAAAAAGTCTAAGTCTTTTGCTTAGTAGACTGGTTGTGGGCGTCGTCCACTTTAAGGTAACACAGTCGGTTCTATGCAATGCTTTGCAAAAGAAAAGGAAGAATTTCACAACCCAGATAGGCTTAGACTACCTATGGTGAAAGGTTGCAATGTCAGTCCGATTATTTCTATGCCTTTCTGAAATAAGATGACATTGGTATGGTATAGCACTGAATGGATCTAACAACAAGACGTATCTTTATGCTATCTACTAAAAAACTAGGTCTTGATAAATAACTATTTCTTAATCAAGCATACAGTATTAATTATGCACTACTTTGACTTATCAAATGGTGCGGTTTTTTCGCAACCCAATAATCCTGATATATTGGGTAGTGGTGATTAATATCTAGTGGTGCTGGGATTGCTATTATGTTGAATCGTGCGTGAGGTGAGTCTCATTTGATAATGTCCTCAAGGGGAGCTTGAACAATTATGGAACCCTCTTCACTATTAATGTGGTGATCACGAAGAAGGATGGAGGCATTATATGTTGTGGGGGCTTGATCACGGCAATCGCCGAACATTTGGAGGTTTCTTTCGCCTGTTTGACGGAAGATTGAGGGGAGCGCTTTATCACCTATGAGGTGCTCTTTTCGGTGGGGCTATTGAAGACCGACTATTGGGGTCAAGGATTTTTCCTACAAGTGGCAGGGGATCACTTCCCCGTTCCAATCCCGCAGTTGACCAATGTCGATGTTTGGGCAAACCAAGTCAATTGGAAGCTCAACACCCCGGCGCACCGAAGAGCCATTAAGACCAACCCCATCAATGGGGAGTTTAGGAAGAGGAATGTTCCGGCTCGCATACCCATCTTTGAGGCCGATGATGACTCTCCCTTCGATATTATTGATCAGTACAATGAGGAAGGGTAGCATTCGCACGCCCAAGAGAGTGAAGTGCCGCTACCACCGCCGCCCCAACATCGCCAAGAAGCGGAGGAAGAGGAAGTAGAGGGCCATCGCCGTCGGACTCGAACAAACCGCCGCTGCGGAAGGCCGAACACCGATGATGAGTTCCAAGCAAACACCTCTGCCCAACTTGGAGATATCTACTCCTACATGCAAAACGTGTCCAATACTTGGGACACCCGTTGGGCGGAGCAACAAAGGGAGAACGCCTACAACCGCCAAGGATGGACAGCTCAAGGCGATTGGCGCACGGCGGAGCAACAATTTTGGGAGCAGCGACGATTGGAACACGTGCACCGCCGTCGTGAGATTGAAGAGCTCCAAAGGATGGCGGTCGAGGCTCGACAAGAGTGCCAAACAATGAGTGGCGACATCGGTTATCTTATTGGTGCATTCGACGATCTCAACGCCCGTTTCCCTCCTCCTCCTCAAGATTGAAGAAGTCAAGCTCAATGACTTTAAATGAGCATTTGTACCATATATTTGGATGTTTTAAGACAATTTCTTTTTAGTTTTTTGACAATTTTTGCTTTAATTCTAAGTATTTTTGGTTTTAGTTTAAATTTGGTGCGTTGAAAAATTTTCGCAGGTTCAAACCTCTTCGTGGTGACCACCGCATGCGCTGCGGCGGTCCGGAGCCTGCTCGCTGGAACAATCTGGAGCTGCGCGGCGACCGTCGGACATGCCGCGGCGGACCGCCACCTGGGCACAGTTACCAGCACGATTTTTTTGAAAATTTTCGAAATTTCACCCCGTCAAGCCTCGACGCGAAATTTTTCAATGTACGTTTTTTTTCCAGTAGTTTACTCACGTCCCTACCAACCCTACAAACTTATTTTACACTTTGTTGTAAATAAGTTTGGGGGGATGAAGTAGTGGACCGTGAGTTTAGGTTTTGTTTTAAGGTTTTCTTTTTATTTTAAAGTTTTTGCTTTTGTTTTTCAAAACCCCGTAGGAGAATTTTGTGTTCTAAAGATTTTTTTCTTGAATCCATGTCGTGAACTAAACATGAAGAACTTTGAAACACGCGTGCTTAGGGACACACTTTAGATCGAGTTGCCGATGATATTACATTCCATCTATGTTTAAGTGTGGCTTAACGTTTTGATTTGATGGCTTGGTGAAAAGGTGCATAATTAGTGAATTGCTTGTTCGCCTTGAATCATACTTATACCTTGTGAGGATTTGAGCCTAAATTTCATTCTTGTGTGATTTATCTGCATGCATGTATATGTTTCTAGAACTTGCTCTTAGTCTTGCCTAAGTTTACATAATTTTTAAGTTGATATAGGAGGATGATTGGCCATATTTTCTAGCCTACTTTTATCCAAAATTTTTCCCTCTCAAATTTTATTTTCCCTTTGGAGCCAATTTTGAGCCTTTAAGCCTTTTCTTTGGAAGCCTACATAGTGGGGATAATTCCTTAGGTTAGCTAGTTTTGCATATCTTATTTTGTAAAGGAATTGGAGAGATACGAAAAAAAAGAGTGTAAAAAGTAGTGTGCTTGAATGTAAAGAAAAGTACAAGTTGTGAAATAGAAAAATTCCAAGTATGTGTTTAATCTTAAAAAGGATGTGTAAGAAAAAAAAAAAGAGAAAAAGTGTGAAAGGTTGTGAATAATAAATGAAAATCAAAGGTTTGGAAAGTGAGTTGAAGGAGAAAAATAAATAAAGTGTTAAAAGTGGTTTGGGTTTAGACAAGTGAATTCACTTTAACTCTACTTGGGATATTTTATTTTTAGTCACTTTTTAGCCAAATTAATATTCCTCACCTATCAAAGAGCCTATATTACGACCAAAGATAAAGACCTTTCGGACTTTTGATGCTTAATCACATCTAGTAGAGGAGGGATTAGACTTTGAGCAAGCCTATGGTAAACTTTGCATGATGCATGATTTGAGTGCTTATGTACACATTACCTTCATACACTTTGAGAGTGAGAGAACACTTCCCATCTTTAGAAGTTTGCCACATGTGAGGGCTTGAATTCAAGGTGTTCCACGAGTTAGTAATGAAAGTGCACTAATAAGTCTTGCTTGATTGGATTGCATTAATACATGCTTAATCTGCTCTTTCATCTTTTGAGGCAATTATGACTTCTAGTCCTTGTGCATTCAGTGCGTCTATTTTTGTATCTTTAATGTTTTGTTTGAGGACAAACAAAAATGTAAGTTTGGGGGAGTTGATATGCTCGTTTTTTATGTCAAATTCACTCTACACGTCCATTATTTGCATATTTTGTCAATTTTGGTATTTTGACGTATTTTGTGAGAAAAGTACATAATTGAGCCCAAAAAGGGAGTCAAAACGCGAAGTCTAGAAATCGTAGTCACACGGCGACCAACGACCGCCGCGGAAATGTGCGGCGACCGCCGGCGCCCGACGGGCAGAGCAATGCAGCGGTCCGCCTCGGAAAAATACACTTGGAAGAGAAGTCTCGCCCGACGACCGTCGGAAGAACAGACTCTCTGGACTCCAACGCGGCGACCGCCGGCCAAGGTGCGGCGGCCCGCCGGAGAAAGGCGGCGAATCCGAGATGCCCTAGATTTGCTCCAAAATTTACCATATTTTGAAGATAGTTTCCTTCTAAAACAAGGAATGGATTTCCCCTATAAATAAGCCCTCAAGGTTCATCAAAAAGGGAGAGCTTCTACTTGCAAAATAATTCATAGAGATCAAAAGCTAGAGTGTTTCACTTGTGCAAGGAGTTGGAGATGGATTTCAAGAACATCAAGAATGACAAGGATTCAACCTACGGTTTTATTTGCTTTAGTTTTATGTTCAAATTTTCTTCCTTTCAATCTATGTGTTTAGCTTATTTCCATTATGTGTAACTAAACTCATAGGATTCTAGAGATGTGTTAGTAACGACTTTGGTTATACAATTCCTTTTTCTATTTAATATCCATTTTGTTTTCACTTTGTTTCTTCCCTAAGTAATTTTGATGCTTCATGATTGAGTGATACAATCGTGTATGATTTAATATAGCTTGCTTCATAACTGTGAGAGAGTTCTAGCGAGTTAGATCCACTTAGTAGACGCTACAGTTAGCTTCCCTTAAAACGACACTGTTAATTGAGAGTGGGGACTTTTCAAGGGTCTTAGGAGCTATTTGGAGTTACGTATTAGGATTGACAACCCTAATCTTGTAATCAACGTTTGCATCGCATGAGCATAAGCTAGGTGACTCGTCTTATCAAAGTAATAACTGTGCTAGGGTATTGTAGTTTGGAAATTGTATAATCACAACCGTGAACGCACATCCCTGGGATTCCCTTATCTCTATCGATTGTCTACGTGTTTTGCTTGCATTTAGTTGTTAATTGTTTTCATATATTTTTTGTTTTCAAAGGTTTCAAAATCTCTTGATCTTCCAGATAGTAATCTAGTTCTAGTAGAGGATAGAAACTTTATGTTTGCCTTTCCCGTGTTCGATATTCGGTACTGACCTTTAGCTATACTATATATACTCTTTATACTTGCAGGTTTATTTAGTGTTAAAAAATAGTGCATCAAGTTTTTGGCGCCGTTGTCGGGGAGTACAATTCACTTTGGAGTGATATCTTCAAACGGATTTTACTAATTTGGAATTTACTTGGTTTCAGTTTTAATTTTAGTTTTTAATTTGTTTTGATTCTTGTAAGTTTTGTATGCGAACGCGCTCTGGGAAGGACAACCTAGAACCGCTTGATTTAGAACTTGAATGAACTCGTAGGAAAATAAGGAGTGAAAAAGGATCAGGATCGATGGGTGACAAAACGGAACTCGAAAAATTGCAGGAGATGGTCAAGATGTTGATGGACGAGAGAGATGCGGAAAGGGCAGCCCGAGTGGCGCTGGAGAAAAAGAACAAGGAAACACTACCCGTGATGAACATGTTCAATCATGGGAACAAGAGATGAAAAGAGCATTCAAGACCTTAACCCACAATACTAAGTAATCTAGCAAAGGGAAGTAAGGTTCGAATCCATCAAAGATGGATACGGTTGGAGTTGAGATCGGAAAAGGTACAAAATGAACTTGAGATGCTTGTTTGGCTAAGACAAAGGGATCATATTTCGGGTACTCCTTCAAAATATTCACTTCTGTAATTTTGTACTTTAGATGAACAATTGTACCACCGCGTGGAGGCGGAGCCAGATTATACCACACACAGTTGAACCAGAAAACTTTCTTTATTGGTCTTGCATGATATTCCACCTCCACTACTTCTTTTAAAATTCCATAGAAGTCATCCTCGTCATAGTTGTAATTTGACCCTCTGACACCCCACTGTTGACTTGTTGACTGTGGATTTACTCTTTCCATAAGAGTTTATGTGGAATTTATATCCATTGACAATACAAGCATTATAACTCGTGGCTCGGATCAATGGTCCTTTTGATAGATAGTACATATGACTATCACGAGGCAAGTTATTTTGGTCTTGTATACCAAATACTTAGTGAATAAATTACATCTATGTGACAATTTTTGTGAATAAATTACAAACACTTGTTCATGCTTATGCTCTCGCTAGACTCCAGGAGATGTCTTCTCCGGCAAGGGAGGGGTATTCTCAAGGTCCTAAACGTGTTAGTCCGGGCATTGTGAGTGGTGAATCCAACGGATCTCATACCTCCCCTTTACTTCCTACTCCTATAGTGCCTAAATTTAAGAATAGGAGGTATCTGACCCATAAGGAAATGGTTGAGAAGAGAGCCTAAGGTATTTGCTATGGCTGTGATGAAAAATTTGATAGAGGCCATAGATGTGTTAAGAAACTATTGTACCTATTGGAAATGGAGGATGGTATTATAGAAACAAATTCTGATGTTGCTCATGAAGATATTGATGAAACTGCAGAGGATGAAAATCCTCTTATTTTGATCCATGCCATAAGTGGCTCTTCTTCTAGGGGATACAAAACTATGAGGATTACAGGGAGGGTAGGCCAGAAGTCTCTGCATATTCTCATTGATTCTGGTAGTACACACAATTTTTTGGATATTCAATTAGCTAAGAAGTTGGGATTTCAACTCACAAGAGTGAAACCTGTGATGATGGATGTTACAGATGGTAACAGCTTGGAGTGTGATTCAATGTGTAAAGGCTTAAAATGGGTACTGAGGGGTGCTACCTTCACTACTGCCTTTGGAGAATTGTGATATGGTCTTAGGAATCCAATGGCTGGAAACTTTGGGTGCTATTCAACGGAATTTTAAAACTCTAACTATGGATTTCAAACTGAATGGGAAGAGATATGTATTAAGAGGAGGTCAAGTGAATCGTGATGTGGAAGAGATATGTATTGAGATATGTATTGAGAGGAGGTATCTGAGAAAGAGATGGATAAATTACTCTCACAGAATGATGGCATTCAATTATCTTGTATTCAAGTGAACAAGGAAAATCATTCTGAACTGTTGTCAATGACCAATGCAGATGATTCCTCTCAACCTATACCACACATTATTCACTCCTTTATTGAGAGTCAGACTGAGGTTTTTGTTGAACCTACTACACTTCCACCTCTGCGGTCTCATAATCACAAGATTACTCTTACACAAGATGCTTCTCCAGTTAACTATAGACCTTACAGACACTCGGCTATACAGAAAAACATCATTGAAAAACAAGTGGCTGAATTGTTGCAACAAGGTTTTATCCGACCAAGTACAATCCCATTTCCTCTCCTGTAGTACTTGTGAAGAAGAAGGATGGGACTTGGCAGATGTGTGTGGACTATAGGCGATTGAATAAGCTGACTATTAAATATAAGTACCATATATTCCATTGATTGAGGAGCTACTGGAGGAGTTACATGGAGCCACTATTTTCTCCAAGATCGATCTTAGGTCTGGTTACCACCAAATTAGAATGGAGTCGAAGGATATTCACAAAACTGCCTTCAAAACCCATGATGGCCATTATGAGTTTGTGGTGCTGCCATTTGGACTCACCAATGCTCCAGCGACCTTTCAAAGTTTAATGAATGATATTTTTTGACCTTATTTGCGAAGGTTTGTGTTGGTTTTCTTCGATGATATATTGATTTACAGTGGAGACTATGAGACTCACCTTCTACATTCGAAGCAAGTCTTTACTAAACTTAAGTAGCATTCACTCTTTGCCAAACAGAGTAAATGTGAGTTTGCGAAGGAAAGGATTGAATACTTAGGCCATATTATCTCTCGGGAAGGGGTGGCAACTGATCCTAAGAAAATTAAGGCTATGCAAGAGTGGCCTATACCAACTGATGTTTCTAAACTCAGGGGATTCCTTGGGCTTACTGGATTTTACAGGAAGTTCATTCATAATTATGGAATAATTAGTCGGCCTCTCACTGACTTATTGAAAAAGGATCCATTGGAGTGAGGAGGCTGAGCGGGCTTTTCTCGAGTTGAAAGAGGTTATGTTGTCTCCTCCAGTCCTGGCTCTTCCGGATTCCTCACTTCCATTTATCGTTGAAACCGACGCTTCAAGTTATGGTATTAGTGCAGTACTGATACAACAAGGGCATCCTCTTGCTTTTATAACTAAATCTATTTCTCCTAAGCACAGACTTTTCTCAGTCTACGATAATGAATTATTAGCCATTATTTTTTCGGTGACACACTGGCGCCACTATTTGAGCAATCAACCTTTTGAGGTGAAAACTGATCATAAACCTTAGCTCACCTACTCAACCAGAGACTCTCTACCCCTGGCCAGCTGAGTTGGTTATCCTAACTCATGGCTTTCGATTTTGAAATCATTTATAAAATGGGTACTGAAAATGTTGTGGCATATGCTTTATCTAAGATTCATTCCTCTGACTACCATCTCTACTGACTTGTATCCACTAATTGAGGCTACTTGGAGCTCTGACTCTCAACTGCAGACCTTGGTTCAGGAGTTGCAGCAAGACCCGGGGAAGAAATCTAAGTTTTCTTGGTTGGGAAATCAGCTACGGAGGAAAGGTAGATTGGTGGTGGATGATGATGAGAACTTGAGGATGAAGCTCATTCAATTATTACATGATTCTAGTGCTGTTGGCCACTCAGGTATTAGCTACATACAAGAGACTTATTGCTCTGTTTTATTGGCCTCGTATGGAAAAGCATATCAGGAAGTATATCGGTGAATGTGATGTATGTCAATGCTTCAAGTATGACAATAGTGCATACCCGGGATTATTACAGCCCCTGCCCATCCCTGTTGAAGCATGGTCTCAAGTCAGCCTCGATTTTATAGAGGGTCTTCCATTATCTTTTGGAAAATCTACTATTTTGGTTGTGGTAGATCGGTTAACTAAATATGCTCATTTTTTAGCCTCACCCAACCTTACACGGCCTTAACCGTGGCTCAGGCATTCCTTGACTATGTATTCAAATTGCACGGCCTTCAAACCATTCTCATCAGCGACAGAGATAAGGTCTTTATGAGCAACTTTTGTTCGGACTTCTTTAAACTTCAAGGGGTGGAATTGCACATGTCCATGGAGGTGGAAAAACGGAGGTGGTGAATAGATGCTTGGAGACTTATTTACGTTGCATGTGTGGTGATCAACCTACTATGTGGAGTAAGTGGTTGAGCTTGGCTGAATTTTGGTACAACACTTCGTTTCATTTGGCCATTAAGACTACGCTCTTTGAAGCTCTATATGGGTATCCTCCACCGGTTCATATACCCTATTTTAAGGGATCATCAGCAGTGCATGATGTGAATGTGAGCTTGGTAACTCGGGATGCAATGATCGAAGTCTTGAAGCACCATCTGCTGCGTGCACAGCAACGTATGAAGCAGCAACGTGATAAACACCGTTCAGAGAGGAAGTTCGCCATAGGGGACTGGGTTTACTTGAAATTACAGCCATATCATCAGAATACCTTACGCGATCGTCAGTTCCAGAAGTTGAGCCCTCGTTACTTCAGACCATTCAAGGTGGTGGATAAATTTGTGAAGTTGCATACAAAATCTAACTCCCACCAGACTGCAAAATCCATCCTGTCTTCCACGTTTCTCAGTTAAATAGGATGATGGGGCCTCTATCTCAGCTCAGCTGCAGGGTACCTTACCAACGGTGGGGAATTCAACCTTCCTTGAGCCGGTTCAGATTCTGGAGCATAGGTTGGTAAAGAGAGGCAATCACCCAGCTATTCAGGTTCTTGTTCATTGGGCAAATTCTTTCCCGGAGCGATTTCCTCATTTTAAACAATGAGGTCGAGGTTGATTTTGAGGAGGGGAGATTTGATTCGTGGAAGAACTTCTCAATAAGCGCACGAGGGAATCAAGTTAAATAAGTGTGCATGGTTACATGCACATGTGGATTGAATGGGATGAAATCAAGCCGTGAGCGCGAAATAGAGAATAGTTAGTTAGTTAGTTAGTTAGTTAATTTATTGCTGAGTTGTGATGTAGAGTACGCATGCTCAATATATGAGCTGCATTTTCCTATTGTATTGTTTTATGATTGAGAATTAATGCAAAACTTCCCCTCTTCTACTCCAATAGTCTCTTCGCGTAGGTGCGATTCCGGTCGCCGTCCCTGGCGACCCCAATCTCATACCACGCCTCTTGTCAGATGAGAAATCGAGACAAACAATGGATCCAATTGAGTGTGTGTGGAGCTTAAAAAGAAAACAATCTGCCTCCTCTCTTAGTGGAAATAGGATTCGATGTGGAAAGGGAATCGAATTTGTTGCAGTTTTCTTCTTCTCTGTTCTCTATTTTCTTGGTGACTATGAACAAGAGTGTGTTTGAGTGAGGACGGCTAGGAGAGAAAAGATTAGGGTGAAATAACTGATTGGGGAGTAATTCCTAGTAATTGATTGCGATAATTGCATGAGTAAATTGAATTGATTGCTGATTGATCTAGTTTGATTTGAAAGAGTTTTGGAGCAAATTGGAAGTCATATGGGACAATGCTGGCATTAAAACAAAAGGGAGGTAAACTCCCTAGGCTCAAGGGCTTGTTCACTTGGGCAAGTTGGGATAGGATTTCAATTAATTAGCTTTAGCCCAAAATTACTTTTCAATAATTGAACTTTCGTACTTTATCTAAATTCGGTTTACTTTGTTGTTTTATTTAAATTTGTACTCAACACGAATAAGAGTCACATAAATAAATCTAAGGAAAGGAATTATTAAAATTCAAATTGCGATTTCATCCTCACAATTTCAAACTCGATATTCTAGTTATCTCATGCCTTGGTAATAAATTCCAACCATTCGAATAATAATTAAATTCATCAAGGATTAATTATTCAAAAAGTCACGTCACATATTCAACGAAGTTGACTAAGTCAACGCACAGTCAAAACTCCAACTCAAAACTAGGTCACAACAATAATCAAATAACCAAAATTTACTTGCCAAATAATCCACGAACTTCACGACATTAATAGTATTAATTGCAAAAAATTTAGAGTTCGAAAGTTAGGGTTCAAAAAGTGGGGCGTTACAGTATCGGGAGATACAGTGAACGCGAGGGAGAAATGACGAACACATGTGCTAGACAAAGAGGCTTTGTAATTTATTGAAGAGTTTAGGGTGAGGGTTTTGTGGAAGGAAAAAACAGTAAAGAGGATGAAGAATGTGGCGGCGATTATCAACCAGCTCAAGGTGGTGTAGGCTTGACACGGAGGAATCAAGGTGCGACTATGCAGACATGGGTAGCATTTACTAGAGAGAGGGCTTGAGTCTTGAGCGTTAAGGAGTTAGCTTCAAATTGTAGGGATGAGATTTCGACATTAAAGGTTGATCGAAATGCTAGGTGCACTCGAAAGAGGGCCTAGCCTATTATAGTGACATCCCTAGCCATGTTTGAGGTGCATATAGATAAGCAGATTCACTAGGTGATATCCCACAATTCATTGTAATTGGATCCAAAGCACTATCCTCCCAATCCTATGTGAACTCGTTTGTTACTAGTTTTGTTCATTTCCATTGTTTACTTCTTTGCATTTAGATCTTAGATAAAAACCAAAAACACCTCCACTTTAGTCTAGATGGTATTTAACATCACATCATGGTCCTCGAGTTGACCGCTTAGTCTTTGGGGATCGATATTTTGAACTTGCCACGCACTATAAAACCCTGTACACTTGCGGGTGAGATTTGAACCAAAAAAGTAGTTCGAGTCAGGGTATCTTCATTGCATTTGAATTCATATTTCATATGTTGTTCTTGTGGGCTGTCCTTAATAGAATGAAGATTTTAATCTAATTCACATTTTTATAAATTATGATAAGAACTTTCTTAAAATGGAAAAATGATTCAATTATGAGGGAGCGGATGGAGTAATTGCTAAATATCTCTAAACATTATCTTCGTAATGTCTAGGACTCTTGGTAGAGCTCGTGTGCCATGCGGTCGAGTGTCAGCCTCAGTGGTCTGTGTGGGCTCGGTTTGGTAATTGCTGGATCTGTATCAAGCTGCACTGTTTAAACTTTAAAACCCATGCCTGGATTTAATGAATGTTTCCTATCTGGACTATTAAAAACACATGCGTGGCTTTAAAATATAACTTAATTGGACCTCGTTTCATTTTACTATTGGGTCTAGGCGTGAGACAGCGAAACCCACTTGTCTAATCATGAGCTTATTCGAGTTAGTCAAATTAAACCAGGCTATGGCATTGTGGTACTGGTAGGTGGAAATCATATGCACCAACACAATCAATGTACATTTGTTTGGGTTAGTACTCCCTCCGTCCCATTAGTAATAAAATATTTGTTTTCTGATATGAAATTTCATAATTTTATTTTTATTTCAAAAAATATTATATTTTTAATGGAACAACCTAAAAAGAAAAATATTTCATTTTTAATAAAACATAAATAGTATATCATTCATAGTATTAAGTCGAGAATCTCGATAAAGTTATTTCATAAGTATATGGGCACTGAGCCATATGCGTTCACTTGCATCATCGCATGTGATTGTTGGCTAATTTTTGTGTTGCTGGGCGTGAGACAGCGAAACCCACTTGTCTAATCACGAGCTTATTCGAGTTAGTCAAATTAAACCAGGCTATGGCATTGTGGTATTGGTAGGTGGAAATCATATGCACTAACACAATCAATGTACATTTGTTTGGGTTAGTACTCCCTCCGTCCCATTTTTGATAGTGGACCTCATATTCCACTAACTCATTCATACTCACATTTTATTATAAAACTAATACTTTAAAAGTAGAACCATTCCACCAACTTTTTCAACTCACTTTCCATTACATTTCTTAAAACCCGTGCTGGGTCAAAGTATGTCAAAATTTAGGGGATGGAGGTAGTAATATGTGCTCCCATTCAACTGCATGTATTTAGCTAAATATCAAAACTTAAATTTCAAAATGTCTAAAACTTTATGTATTTTACTTTTACACGCTATATCAAAAATAATATCCCGAAATAGATTTTGAAAGTAAAAGCATTGCCGTTCAGTGTACACCACCACCTACCATCTGTTTCCAACGTGACACATTGATTTTGTATTTTTTGTAGACCTCAAAAGTATGTTTCAGGATACATACTCCAGATTATGACACTTTAATTTCTAAATCCAATTGATAAAATATAAATGAGCAAATTAAACAGATTTTCATGTGATCGAGTTGAACTAAATTTTCTCTGACCCTCTGATATACTGTATTATTTTAATTAGGAATCAGGCCAAATAATCTTTATTCTTTTATAGTAATAATTATTTTATGAAAAAAGGTTATTATCCTTTTATAATGAGTAGGTCAGAAAGGCTCAATTATTGACAAAATTAAAAAACTTAAAAAGGTTGAAGTAGAGAAATATAAAGGTCGTATTTTTCGTTTTCCATATCCAAAATTATATTCGAGGGGAAAATTTAACGGAAAGTTGGGTTTTTGAGTTACAAGATATCATTCCAATCATTGCCAATAAAATAAATCATTACAATCTTAATCTTTATATTTGAAATTTTCTTTTAACTACCGATAATGGTTTGATTACCACCACCAAAATAACTTTCATTCATGCTTGGCAGCACGACAACCTAATTACATAGATTAGGTGCATTCTAGACTAAAATTTATTGACCTAACCAATTAACTAATCATTATATTGGTACTCTATGTGACGATGTAAGAACCACAATAACGTTGAAACGATATAATGTTATACTAACTCCGTCAAAAAAATAAAAAATTATTATTTTAGTTCGTCCATTAATTAAAATCATACCAATTCTAAATATAAAACTTTTAAATACATATTGATCATACACGTCATTCTAAAGGTGGACGCTATAATTCATTAACATTACTTTAATCATTTTTTCTATTTTTTTCTTATTTTATCAAATTAATTGCACATTAAAACTTATGTCACTTATAATTTTATCTATTTTATTGGACGGACGTAGTATTTTGTAGGATGATATATCAATCGTTTATTAATTATGAGACCAAGTTAATGTGAATTGATGTTTGTCAACCATAATTTACCTGCTATTATATGCTGATCAATCAATTCAAAATATGCAGTTATCTTAACCGAACCCAACAAGACATGGTTCACGAGGCACTTAAATAATCAGTTAATATTTTTATTTTAACAAGTGGCGGAGAAATACTAATTAATATTACTACTGCTATAATTTATCAAATTAGTCATATTCCCTATTTTAGTCGAAGCTAGTATTAGATTTAGAGTTTGACAAAGTATGGTTTAGCCATAAAGAAATGTTATAAGTGTGACAGATGGACAAAGGTTTTCTTTATTTTTTTAAACATATTGTATCAAGTCCTGATTATCCACTCCATTTCGTTAAAAAAAAATTAATAAAAAATGCCTATGCTTTACTTGGTCTTGCATTAATTAAGGCCATGCGTCGTCATGTTTCGTGGGAGTATGATTTTATTCATTTATTGGTAATAAAATATCCCCACATGAAGTAGTCGTGTTAAGCATGGTTGTGATGAAAATGAACACAGGGGCTGGTCTGTTCAATTATTTGTAACTATCCACCTAAGTTTAATGATTTATATCACTAATACATAGTCTCTCCATCCTAGTCTATGTAGAGTATTTTTATTTTAAGACTTTAATGATTTATGTCACTAATATATATATAGTCTCTCCATCCTAGTCTATGTAGAGTATTTTTATTTCGACACGGAATTTTATACTCTTGTAATGTTATTTTGTAAATTAAATGAAGAGAATAAAGTAAGTAAGAAAGAAAAAGTAGGAAGAATGATATTTTTATTTTTAGAAATGTGACAGTTAGAGCGAAATGTCCTAAAAATGAATATGATTCAACTAGCGTGACACGGAGGGTGTAGTTAACAAATCAGAGCAAATTTGGGGACTTGAATATAATCATTGACGCGTACTTATTTATGACTATATAAATGATACTCCATTCGTACTATATAAATATGAGCAGTAGGTATGACACGGGAATTAAGATAAAATTGATAAAGTAAGAGAGATAAGGAGAACGGTATGGTACAGTAAGAGAGAGGATGGGGATAGTAGTTAAAGTATTGTTAGTGGATAGTGAGACCTACATTATTAAATTATTATAACTTTTCAAAAAATGGAATCCACATAGTTTTGTGGGACGGACGAAAATGGAAATTGCACATATTTTTTATCGGACGGAGGGAGTAAAACATAAACGAGGATAATAATGAATTAATTGCGAACAATTTTTAAGTTTTATAATCCCTATTTTCCATTAAAAATGAAATGTTTTCCTTTTTCGATTGTCTCATTAAATATTAAACGTTTCCTAATATAGAAACAACACCATTTCTATGCGCCGAAAATCAAATATTTCATATTTATTGAGACGGAGGGAGTATTTGATTTCAATAACTCGCTTCGTCCCAAATGGATATCACATTTTCCTTTTTAATTTGTCCCACAAAAGATGTCACATTTCCTTTTTTGAAAAAAATTCTTTCTCATATTAATATAAATATATTATTTTTCCCATCACTCAACACACAAAACAACATCTCCTAAAATTCTATAGTATTAAATAAGTGTTATCTATTATAGGACGGAGAGAATACTATATTTCAAATCAATTCTTCATATAAACTTACCAGGGATATATAAACCCGTCCACTTACATATTTTAGGGTTGTGAAAAACATCATAATCAGTTTAGAAAAATCAAAATACATTACTGAAAGAAAACTATTTGCAAATTTGAATTGAATAGATATATTTGTCTTTGAATACAGCAACAGTTTAATACACCAAATTACAATCAACTATACAAATCTGTTATGAATACTACCTCCGGCCCCCAATATTAGTCTCACTTTGTCTTGGCACGAATTTTAAGAAATGTAATTGAAAGTGAGTCGAAAAAGTTAGTGGATGTGAGTCCTACTTTTATATATTAGTTTTACAATAAAATGTGAGTAGGAAAGAGTTAGAGGAATATGGGGTCCACTACCAAAATAGTAAAAGTGAAATGAGAATATTTTGGAGGACGAACGAAAATGAAAAAATGAGACAAATTTTCAGGGATGGAGGTAGTATAATTTACAGTACAAAAGCTGACTAATTAATGTAGTATGAAATGTGACGTGGCATGGCAATATTAACGTTTGAAAATACTAAAAATGGTGTTTTACAATTGAAATGAAAACATAAATTTGTTGACACGTTATATTTATGATAGGTCACTGTATAGTGATATATGATGCATTATCACTGCAACGAAAAAACTGTTCAAAACATTTTTAATGCCCGTGAGAACGGTTAGAAGCTGAGTGCACGAAGGTGCCATCGAGAACGTCCCTCTTTTCGACTTTAGAGGTGTCAAAGAGGGTTTGGATGCTAAGGAAATACTAATTCTGTTCCACAAAAAATTAAATGTTTTTCTTTTTGGATTATCCCATTAAAAATGAAACGTTTCCTAAAATGGAAAAAATTCTATCTCTACTTTTTTATTTAGCTTATTTTTCTCTCTCTTCATTAACTCACAAAATAACACTACACAAAATCTCGTGCTGATTCTCAAATGTTTCATATTTAAAACATATACTCCGTATTTAATACTCCTTCTGTCCCATTTCATTTGAGACATTTATTTTGGCATGAGTTTTTAGGAATGAAAAAAGCAGAGGGAAAAAGGTAAGAGAAATGATAAAGTAAGAGAAATAGTATTTTTTTGGCAAGAAAGGAACTATCTCACTTATAGTGGCACGACTAAAAAGGAATATGTATCACTTATAATGGTACGGATGGAGTATATTAATATACAATATATTTATTAAATCAATTAAATAGATAATATAAAATTGAGGACATAGGGGGTATATAAATAATACATATACTCCCCTGACCTTTAAATTTTGTCACACTTTGACCAGTCATGTATTCTAAGAAATGTAATGGAAAGTGAGTTAAAAAAATTAGTTGAGAGTGAGTCCTACTTTTATATATTAGTTTTATAATAAAATGTGAGTTGGAATGAGTTAGTGGAATATGAGGTCCACTACAAAAAATGGTAAAAAGTGAAATGTAATAAATTTTGTGGTACAGACGAAAAATGGAAAAATGTGACAAAATTTAAGTGACAGGGTGAGTACTATTTGTTATATTTATATATATAACTGAATTAAATAGATAATATAATTTTCTGTTGTTAAAATATATTTTTCGGTATAAAGTTATACGAAACGGTATAATGTATCGAAGTTTGGTTTATCATACAGTTCGCTATATCGAAAATGGGTACGATAATTCACGCATCCGTCATAAACTCAATCAACTTCAGAAAATTGGTAAATTTGAATCTAGGTAAAACACGAGACAGATACATGAATTTAGAGGATTGAAATCACCGAAAAAATACATGCAACACCACGTACTCCTGGGTTATGGGGAAAATAAGATCATATACTCCCTCTGTTCCATAGTAATACAGTCATTTAGTCATTTTGGTACGTTCCATAGTAATAGAGTCATTTCTCTTTTTAGTAAAGTCAACACATTTTTCCACACTTACTTTACTCTCTCTTACTTTATTCTCCCTTCAGCTCTCTACCTTTTTCGTTTTCCACTTTACTCTACCTTTACTTAACTCACCTAAACACAATTTTTCTTAATCTCCATGCCGAAAAGAAACGTCTTCATTACTATGGAACGGAGGGAGTACAAAATAGATTTTAATTTAAAAGTATAATAAGACCACCATAACCATGTTAAAAAAAAACATCGTTATAGCTCATAAATTAAAACTGATAACAAGTCAGACTAATATATTTAATAAAGGAAAAGAAATTGGAGTATTTAACTTGAGCACATGCAGTGTTCTTAATCCTACAAGTGAATTAATAATTACTCCCTCCGTCTTAGGTAATTCGTCTCAATTTTTTATTTCGATCCATCCTTTATAATTTGTCCCACTTCACTTTTACCATTTTTGGTAGTGGACCCCATATTCCACTAACTCATTCTTACTCACATTTTATTATAAAACTAATATATAAAGGTACAACCCACATTCCACTAAATTTTTTAACTCACTTTTCATTACAATTCTTAAAACCCATGCCTGATCAAAGTGATCCGAATTATTCGAGACGGAGGGAGTAATAAAAAAGGTATGGTTGTCAAACAAAATCAAATAATTGCATAGCAACAAATTTAAGAAACTTTTTACTATTTCATCAATTATGAAAGCATTTAGCCCGTTAATAATAAAATAAACGTTTAATTGATTTATAAATCCCAATAATGGACCACTGTATGCATCAGTACCATCTCCTCCAACTACTTATAAATACACATCAGTCCCTACGCAAATTATTCAAACCTCTCCCAATCAATCAAACAATCGGCAACAATGTCTACGGAGGAGCTTCCGCGGCGAGAGATCCCGGGATCAGTCGGGCTCCCCTTCTTCGGGCTATTAATTAACTGGTTTAACTTCATTTTCCAGTTTATAACGTATACTTTGAAAAAATAAATAATAATAAGTTTGACATTATTTTTCCATGTCCTATTAATATTAATAAGCTTGCCCAACCCGATATTACAGACCCAAGCCGAAGTTTGTTTTAGGATACTTGCAATAAAGAGTAGTATTAATGATATTTTTGTGTTGGGATTTTGGTTCAGCAACATTCAACAAAGTGACCGTTCGGAGCCGAAGGGAGTAAGTTTGTTGGGCGGTTTTGAGCTTGCATATATTAGCTCATGTGTCAGTTAGAAACACACACATTCTACATTCTTGAGCAAGAAGATAGTGTTCAAGTTGGATAAAAAATAGCCATAGCAGATTCGGTTAGTTTGGTTCTGTTCAATCGAGTTTTTGAGCTGAGTCTTTGGTGTTTGTTTGTGGTGTTCTTGTATACCAATCTCCATTTGTAGTTCGATCTATCATCAATAAAATCGTTGCTACAGTTTTCCGTGGATATAGGATTAATCTGAACCACGTACATAGTTGTGTGCTTTACTCGATTTTCATTTGATTACTCATTTGAATTACATTTATTTGGGGATTCTGTGATTACACGAGATAATACTAGCCGGGCGTAATACAACTCAAAGAAGAAATACAAATGGACAAATTGAAACAAAAATTACAACTGTAGTAAACGAAACAGATAAACCGTAAAGAAGGAAATAGCCGAGTCGAGAAGGCCTCTTTCTGCAATACGAGATACGCCCTGGTAGTGCTCTAGGATTGGTGTGTCGTCCCCAAAGATAAAAAGGATAACCTCTCTGATGAAGCAGCACCGCAATCAACAGGGCTCCGGCGAGAGCTTATGATGCTTGTGAATTCTAGTGTTTATTCTCTTGTATTGTGTGTGTACTCAATACTAGAATGACTAGCTTATTTATAGGCTCAATCCACCTGCAGGGGTCAACCATCCTTGATGGTTGTCATCATGGAGAGTCTGTAACCGTTGGGGATTACAAAACGTTATGAATTCTTAAATCCCGGGTGTATCTAGACATGTACATCCTGAAGTGAGTATCAACTTGATCAAGTCTGCAATCAGCTTGATCAGTTCACTGGTCTATGCCAGCTCCAGTCTAATCACATTGCTAGACTTCTTCAGCTTGAACAGGTCACCTGGACTTCCACTAGCTTGATCAGGTCACCGGACTCCGCCAGCCTGATCAGGGCAGTTCTCCAACTTGATCAGGTCGTTGGTCCAAAAAGTAATAACTTGGCGCCCAAAGACCACCCAAAGGATCAGGTCACTGGACACCGCCAGCCTGATCAGGGCAGTTCTCCAACTTGATCAGGTCGTCGGTCCAAAAAGTAATACCTTGATGCCCAAAGACCACCCAAAGAACAAGATCCAAGATCCAAGTCCACGGACACGGGCGTGACGCGGCTCGGCTCGGCACGGCACAGCGGGCAGGCGGCGCGCGCGTATGCGCGAGTTTGGGTTCTTCGACTCAACTTGATCTACTAGAATTTATTAAATGTAGTAGAACACCTAATTTGTACACCTCAAACAGAGACTCTCACTTCCAATGTGGGACAACTAACTATAGTTGATTGCTTCCTACATTCAAGACTCCAAGCTTAGATAAAGCTCAATCGTGCCCAACTTTAATTCACTATTTTTCACTCACCGGGAATCGGATTTGAGAAAGTGAATATACTACGATCATCTACGCGGAACGTAATCCGACGCTGTACCATTTAATTTTGAAGAATTAAATGTCTCTTCACATTTATTATTTGGTCAAATTTCATTGACCTGGTATATAAGCATAAGGATAGGTAGATTTTAGCTTTGAACCTTCCATAGTTAACTCCATCAGATACACAGGCGGCCTAGTAGCGCGATGCTTTAAACTAGTCCCCCACGGCATGCACCGAGACAATGGTGTTAACACTTAAACACCTTAACCTCATCCGTTCTCACGTTTTGTGTCCTTTGCAGCCTTGGACACCACTTTGGATTCATAAGTGTGTAATTGAAGCGGCCAAACTTCACACTTACACAGGTGATTCCTATTCGAGTATCTTTCCCTACTCGGCCTCTTAGAGAACTCAATCTCCTTGAGATCCTTAGGAGTCATTAAAAGTTATAGACTTATCCTCACCACAACGCAAGTTTTCAACACTCTATTGCTCTCTAGGGAATAGATTATAGATGAGTGTTTCACACGAACTCTCATAGCTTAGTTTTCCCATTTAACCAAGTTCATGGGATATCCAGTCATCATGGTTGGATTACCACTATGACAATTCTTTAGTTTGTGGATTTCAAATCCATTCTCTCTAGCAACTTATTCATTTGATCACGGTTAGCGGATCCGCTAGATTATCTATTGACTTCACATAGTCAATTGTAATCACACCTATTGTGATTAAATGTCTCACGGTATTATATCATCGACGAATGTGTCGAGACTTACCGTTATAGAAGCCATTGTTTGCCCTTCCGATAGCAGCTTGGCTATCACAGTGAATCAACATTGGTGGCACTGGCATAGACCAACCTGGAATATCTTCAAGGAAGTTCTTAAGCCATTTGGCTTCTTCCCCAACTTTATCTAAAGCTATGAATTCCAATTCCATGGTTGAACAGGCTATACATGTCTGTTTCATGGATTTCCAAGAGACATCACCACCCCCAATAGTAAAGATGTAACAGCCTGGATTTCTAGGGTATAATAAATACGGCAACTGCTACTTAAGCGAACTTAAAGGCAACAAGAACGTAGACTAGGGTTTCATTTAAAGAGATTTGACCAAGTGTTTAATGACCTATCAAGGAAATAAGTCAACGGCTAAATCGCGAAAATCAAGATTTTATAGATAACATAGGCTAAGCTCAAAAGTCAAGGGTTTATTGAAAATCCAACAAAACGCAATATTTCACCATATTCCAATTCAAAGAAATAAGTTCGAATCAACCAAAGATAATAAGTTCCCAAATATTCAGGGGAAGCAATCCAAGAGAAAGCGGAGCCATGTATGAAGACACGACTACACTTAAAGTTCCAAACATCCATTTTATTCGATTCACTGTCTCAACACCACTGACCGCCCGTCGCCGCTCAACCTGCACATAGGAAAAACACATGCAGGGCTGAGTATTTTAAACACACTCAGTGGACTCATGCCAAAACATTTTATAGTTATGCCACCCTTACCATAGTGAACTCGAGGTTTAGCATTTATTTAAAGAATAGCATCGAGTATCACAAAATATTTCATGGACTGGCCAGTCAAACAATACCTCCCATTTTCTCATCAATCAACAATATCATGGTGCGACGAAGTGTGGCCACACTTTCGCCCACGAGACCGGCCGACTAGCAAGGACAGCTCCCGATCTCCCGTGTACACTAGCCTGATAAGGTTTGCGGCCCTACTCAGACCCGAATTCGTTTATATAGCCCTATAGCCTAATGGAGCGCACTTGCAAACTAGGCATCAGGCACACACAATATCCAAAATAATCATAGGCATGGCATAACAGTTTAATCCACCCTTATCGCTCCACTTTCATATATTTGCAACATAAGAGAGAGTTAAGAATAAAGTCCACCTCGATTCCTAGATTTCAAGCACGTTCTTCTTCTTGTTATCACACCGAGAACGCGAGCTATCACCTTTAATTTAAGCATATCGCAAGTAAGTCTCAATCATTGATCAAAATCATGCATGCTCTCACGTTTCCCTTCTTCCCATCGATTATTTTCAATAACATCACCTAAAATCAAAGTACGATTATCATAACGCTTTTATTCGCACAACAACTCCAAATTTATCATCAAATCGTGCCACGCATGAGTGTTTCAAAACACACCCACACACACAAACACACGCACCATCACACACACCCACACGGTTTCACACACACACACACACATGTGCATCTCATTCATCAATTAATTTCCCCTTCACTCATTCTAAATGCATGTGGATTCAAGAACACCGATTGATCGGTAGAAGAAGAAAAGATCAAAATAAAAAATACCTTTTCGATAGAATGAACGGCAGAAACAAAGTAGGACCTTGATTCTTCAACAAATTCTTGAATTTCAGCTTCAATTCTTCACACAAGATAAAGAAATAATGGAGAATGTAGATGAAAAATTTGAGAGAGTGGGGAGAGTGGGAGGCGTGATTTTCAAGAGAGGGAGTAGGCGTATATTTTGATTTTTAGGATTAGGGTTTCTCATGTATTTATAGAGTGCAAGACATAATATCTTTAATTAAATAAATTAAAGATTTGAGAAGATTTGGTGGGGAGAAGTGGCGTTAGTTTTGAGAGAAAAATAAGCGAAATTCGAATTCTAGGCTATTTATTTAGCCTATGATTTTATTTAGATATTTTACGGAGTAGAATAAAATATCACGGAGCAGAAAAATAATTATTCTCTCAATAATATATGAAATAGGCGTGATTTTCATTCCTTCCACAAGGAATTTAGTTATAAGCCTAATTTAAAATAGGATATGACAAGATCTTCTTAGATATGGCAAGATATGCTAGGATATTTGAATTTATTTATGGAAGAGAATAAACAAGGGATCAAATAATAGAATAAAATAATCCCTTCTCCCATAATATAGGAGATTTCGAAAATCTCCTTTAGAAACAACATAAGGGCCGAAAATTTCATCAATTAAATAATGAATAATCGGAATTTGGATTTAATTTGGATAATTATCCCAAGCAATAATTAAATCCAAGAAAAATAGGATTTCTTCTCCATTAAATAGGAGGGGTCGAAAATTCCACTTAAAAAAATAATGCTCCTATTAAATTCTCACTCATCCCTTAGGAAAATAATTCACCACAATATTATTTCACCACGCATCAAAACATTTACATATTCGAATTCCACCTCCACTTCACATTTTCCAACGACTTTGACCATTCCACGGCCACGCCATATTTTCCACAATATTGACTATTCAATAGCCACGTCACATATTCAACAAGTTTGACTATTCAACTCAAACTCAACTCCATATCGCAATTAGGTCACAAATAATCACTCATCATTTAATCCACATATATCATAGCATTAAAAGCATTTAATGCAAAAAATTTCACGTCTCAAAAATTAGGGTTCGAAAAAGTGGGATGTTACAAAAGACGTATCCACTTGTTGAAAGTGAGTCTTTATTGTCGGATATCCAATTCGCATCACAGTACCCTTCAAGTACCGGGGGGTATCTCGAAAAGTGTAGCCCATGATTTTGAGTATGTTTTAGATATCTCAAAACCCTTACAAGAGCTCTCCAATGTTGTTTGCTTGGATTACTCGTGTAACGACTCAACTTGTTCAAGGCACAAGCAATGTTTGGATGAGTGCAATTATTCAAGTACATAATGCACCCAATGACCCGTACATAGGGTTCGCCTTTGTTTTTGCTCGAGTGAACATTGAGTTCAATTGGGTTAAGATGATTCCATCGGATGTTCTTAGAATTTTCATTCCAAGAATTACATCGGCTAGACCCATGTCTTTCGTGTCAAAGTTTATCTATAACATGACTTTTGTCTCGTTAATCACTTGAGTATTACTCCCTCCGTCCCACTTTAGGAGTCCCGGTTTACCATTTTTAGGTGTCCCACTTTAGGAGTCTCGGTTGGAATATTCCATAAATAGTGTTAGGCCCCACATTCCACTAACCTTTTCCCACTCACATTTTATTATAAAACTAATATAAAAAGTAGGATCAACATTCCACTATCTTTTTTCACCAACTTTCCTTTACATTTCTTAAAACCCATGTCGAACTCAACCGGGACTCCTAAAGTGGGATGGAGGGAGTACTACCCATGATTAATATTTCATCAATGTAAAGACACACTATAAAATATCCGTTATCAGTGTTGTTAATATAGACACATTTGTCACACTCGTTGATTTTAAAACTATTTGAGAACATCACATTATCAAATTTCAAGTGTCATTGCAACGGCGCTTGTTTCAATCTATATAGGTGAAGGGGTTGGCAGCGGAAGCGCTCATATAAATCAATTACAAATAATTCAGATCTATTTAGCGGATTATTTAGACAAATTCTATTCGCGTAATTATCTCACGTATCATGCTCATAACTCAAATAATAACATGCTTTAAATTAATTGAAACCTAAAACATGCTTTTCTAAGGTTCAGCCATTATACTTTGATGATTCTCTAAAAAATCGAAGATGGCTAGCGCCTTCTCCACGTGAAGATCTTTAGTACAAAACCACGGATCTTCTGACTGGTTCCCGGACTGTGAACTGATATCAGGGTGGGCTGATCTCACCAGTGCACTAGGACTGAAATAGAGAAGACAGAAATCCTTTCCCTCGGAGTGTAATATTATTCTTTAGTGGAACAAAATAATATTCCATTGATAATATATTAAATCATGGGTCATTTGATTTAATTAGTAATTTATCTAATGGGTGAGCCCAACACTTAAGTCATTCCATGGTAGTAATTGAATAACATGAAGTAATACTGCACTCCCCATCCAAATCCGAAATTATAAGTGTTGGGGTTTGTATGCTAAAAGATGCTTCGAGCGTACATGCCGTTGTACAGTCAGCTTGTGCATGTATACGAGAAACGCCACGTCCACTTGTTTACCTAATTATGAGAATAAATAATTTGATATAATGGTTTATTATTGAAATATGATAAACAAGTCTAAGGCTTTTTACTAAGAAGGTCAAGTAGGGAAATTCGATGAATCTCTTCATGAGTTTTCCAGTAGGGGACTTGGTCAGATCTAGTAAGAAGAAAAACGCATTCACAACCTAGATAGGCTTTGGCTACCTATTGGTACGGTTGCGGTGTTTGTGATAATTCTCTCTTACCTAAGACGAGATTAGTAACACCGGTGTGGTAAAGCACTGAAAGGATCTAATGCGAAATGTATTCTTTATTGCTATTACTGAAAGAATATATTTCAGAAAGTTTAGTATTTTCTAGTCTATGATATTAATATCAATATTGTTTATTCAATCAAACGCCACTTTGACTTATCAATATGTGAGAGTTTGTACGTAACTCAAGTTCAAGATATCTTGGGTGGTAGTAATTGAATAACATGAAGGTATTGGAATATTATTTCATAGAATTCGCGTGCCCAGTGTGGTATGATTAAATCCCTAAGGGGTGATCCCCAAGAGGTGTTTGAAAAAGGAATTTATTATTCAGAAAACTGCGCAGTTGGAATTTATTCCATGAATAATAAATAAAGTTTCAAACTAGAAAAACTCTTTGGAGAATTAATTTAATTCTAGTCACATAGCAGACAAAAGAATAAAATTGACGGATCAAGATAATCTTAAACGCGGGAAATATTATAAAATAAAATGGACCCAAGTTATTTGTAATTTGGTGATTTAAGTGGGAGTGCAATATTATTTTTTAGTGGAACAAAATAATATTCCATTGATAATATATTAAATCATGGGTCATTTGATTTAATTAGTAATTTATCTAATGGGTGAGCCCAACACTTAAGTCATTCCATGGATCCCCATCCTAGCCCAACAAGTCCATTATAAATAGTGATGAGATGTGGAAACCCTAGCACACCATTATTCACAACACTCCTCCCCTAAACCCTAGTAGCCGTCGTCGGCTCTCTCTCTCTCTCCTTGCCTCGGTTTTCGTGCCTTGGCACGTGGGAGAATTAGGGTTTTGTTTTGTTCTTGTTCTATCCTAATTCATAGGATTAGATCAGGACAATATCGAGTTTGTGATTGGGTTTCCCTAGATCTCTTCAAGACTATTATTGATTATTCAAGATCCGCCCACACGGATGGATGATCAAGGACAAGGGAATAGGTTGGAAGATTCACGGTCGATAAACCAAGGATCTCCGGGTGGTGTAGCTAGCAACTTCGATCCTATGATGTATCAAGAAGAGTTAACAATCGAATCTACATCGAATATGCATGATTATGTGTTTATTTGATGTTATATCTATAGATCTATGTTTATTGCATGAAATTGGAGTCGCATGCATAATCACCTAAATAGATCTGTTAAGGACCTGTTTGTTTTCCGTGTCTTCCTCTGCGGTAGTCCCAACAACTGGTATCAGAGCCAATTTTTACGCTCTGGTTATGTATTTGATTAACTGAATTTTTCTAAAATTGTAGTGTAAAACTTGGGATTTTCGAAAATAATGCAATACATGTTATATGTTTATAATATGTGTTGGATCTATGTTTTTCTTGATTTTATTTTTGGATCTATGATATGATGTTCTAGATCGATGATTGAATATTAAGATTATTGGATTTAAATCCTAAGATCTACAAAATATTCTAGATCTATGATGAACATCATTAGATCTATATATTCTAAGTAATATATACTAGATTATATGTTTGATGATTACATATATGTATGTGTTTAAGTGAATATATGTTTTTGAATCAAGAAATAAAGTGGCCCATGATTGAATACTTGGATCGATGAAAGAATATTATGAATCTTGAATTTTATTCGAGTTTTTCACAAGAATATTCTAGATCTAGCAAGTATTCATAGATCTATAGTTTTATGTTCTTTATATGCAAGAATAATATAAATTGCTAAAAGCTAGATGTTTAAATGTGCATATGTGTTATGAACATAAAAGATTGTTACAAATTAAGAAACGATTAATTAAGATTTAAGATCGCGGTTAAGCGTAGCGACCGCGATGAATCAAGATAATTAATGAAAACGAATAAATGAACACAAGGGTTTAAACCCTAGATGTGTTCAAGAACCGGGCTGCCTTCGTCAGGGATCCGACATCCAGATCTGGTGAGAAAAAGGCGGCGGCGGCTTCGGCTGGTCGAAGGTTTCAGCGGCGATCTGCATCGTCTCCGGGCAGCCCTCGCGGTTGCAGATCCGAACAGCAGCAGCGTTGGCAACGGATAGCAGTTCCGGCAGTACCTGCTTCATCTTCGGACAGCAGCGTCGGACATGAGTTGTGTCGTCGACGAACAACAGCAACTCCGGTCGTGGACAGCAGCGAACAGCAGCCTCGTTGGACAGCGGCAGCCCTGACTTCGGTTAGGGCAGCAGCCGCGGACTTCCAGGCGGAGGAGGCAGGACGGCGTCGCGAGAAGCTGCTCCAGTGGCGGTCTTCGTTGCTGGACAGCGGCAGTTGTTCCAGTGGGAGCGATGGTGGCAGCGGCGGTCTTCGTTGCTGGTCAGAGCCGGCTGCTCCAGTGGGAGCGGCAGGGGAAGCACCATTGACGCTGCAGTGGGAGCAGCGGCGGCGGTCACGGAAGGCGGCGGAGGTCAGACGCAGTAACAGCAGCTGCTGCGAGGCCCAGTGGCGGCCTAAACCCTAATTATGGTTTTGGTCGCGACGTCTCGTCTTCATTTTTCGTTTTCGTGTTTTCGTTTCTTAAGGCACAAGTTATTTATAATTGTGGTTTAAAATCCTAAACCTAGAATAATTAAATATCTCGTGGGAATTAGAATGATTTTGCAATTAAATCAAGATTCTAATTTAAAAGAGAATAATTGCTTTCTTTAAATATTGCCAATTGAATAATTAGTCAAATAATTGATTTAATTTGTTAACTAGTTGATTTTGATGGATTCTTTCCATCTAGATAATATCATGATAATTAACATAAGGGAATTCAATTTTTGATTGATCTAAAATTTGGCTTTTCTATAATAGAATGGAATTTTAAAGAATATTCTCACTATATGCTTTCATGTTTTAATTTTAAGGTTTAATTGAAAATTGTCTATGTTTTATTTGGTGTGTTATGGAATTATTTCCTAGATATATACCTAAGGAAAAGACATGAGTTTTTCAATTGTTTTAAACCTTCAAAATTTTCGAAAATTACATGTTTAATAATTGGATGGATTTTAATTGGAATCTAATTCCTAGTTTGAATTTTGTCTTTAATTTGATGTAGGTGAATTTTATTTCATCTAGATAACATCGGTTTAATTAAAGTAGTGAAAAATTCATTTGTCATTAACATGCTACTTAAATCCTAAATTATTAAAGTTTGAAATAGTTAATTGGATTTTAATTGGAATTCAATTCCTGGTTTAATTTGAATTTTATCTTTAATTTTGATGAAGGTGAATTTGGTCCATCTAGATAACATCAAATGTGATTTAAAGGTATGAAAAATTCATAGAGCATTAATTTTGCTATTAAAATCCTTAATTATTTATTTAAGTTGAATTTTGTCTTTAATTTTGATGAAGGTGAATTTATTTCATCTAGAAAACATCATTATGAATTAAAGATGTAATAAGATTCTTCTTGTCATGTGATTTTATTTGAAAGCTATTAGAATTTTAATTCTCGAATTTAATTAGTGTGTTTTAAATGGATTTTGTCTTAATTGGATAAATGCGGATTTATATATCCAAGTGGGCATTTTAAATTGAGACTTAGCTAATCTTTTATGATATACACCTAGACATTAATTTTAGGATAAAGATGGATTAATTCTAAGTAAATCCTAGTAGTATTAAAAGGTAATTCTAATAATCAAGATACGTTATTTTAACTAATAATGTATGATTGTTCAAGATTGGACTTAATGTCTAGATAATCTTGTTTATGTGGAGATAGAATTTTAATTCTATCTATTTATTTTAGATGCTTAATTAAATGATCAAGCTTCATCATTATGTTTATGTGAACCTTTTGTAAATGTGTTTACATGTTTTATTGATGAAAGATGGGTATTTAATTTGGGTTATGATTTTTTTTTTTGTTAAAATCTAGTTTAACTCATGCATCACCTATGTACTTATTGTCTTGCATGCATAGCTAGTACATGTTTAATTATTCTTTGAATGTGGATACATGCATTATCTGCTTAAGTGATAATTAAACTATTATAACCACCAACAAGAAAATATGAAGCGATAATTACAACACTTTTGTATATGGCCTCCATAAAATTGGTCTTAGTGCGAAGTACTGACCGGCCTGTCTTTACGGGAGGAACATTACCAGTTCGTAAGTTTGGACTTCTCTAGATAAAGGTTATTAAAATCGTAAAATTAGTTTTTCAGTAATATCGCGACTGGTCTTTACCGGAGCAATATTGCTGCGAAATTATAAGGATTGTATTTTAATAATGCTTAGAGGGAGCTATAGGAGGAGGTGCTTGTCCGGTTCGACCTTTCTTTAGAGGAGTTCACGCACAAGTAAAGAATCCTTAGTGCTTAATTTTATGGTTATACGCTTTAGCATTGTTAGTCAGCCATGCCATTCTTATGGTCTCTGGACTATCTGTCGACATTGTGGCCAGTAAAAATAATGGATTTCTTGCATGAATATGACACGGCTTCCTAGTAGAAGAACGTTTGTGCTTGATTTTTGTGGATGTAAAATTGATGAATTGTTTTGTGGTTATTTGCAATTCTTTGAAATTTTACATGTTTATATTATTGGTATTTGTTCTCAGCTTGAACGAAAGATGATTGACACTTAGTTCAAGGAAGCGTGACTCTGAATTGTTTAAAGAATGGAAAAGTAAGCTTGATGTTGATCGTTTGATCAATGACTTGAGGTTGATTCTCAGCAAGAATCGTCCGCCCACATACCATCTACAAGGAAAGGACAAGGAGTTTCGTGATCAGTGGCATACCGCGGAATGTCATCTCAAGGGCTTCCTTTTAGCTGGTGTTGGCAATGCCCTTGAGAGGTTTGACAAACCCAAAAGGCCGTTGGTCAACAAGCCCAAGTGGTTTGAAGAAAAGTCCTCTAAGGTAAGAGCTGGTCGCGCTGTGGAGCATTTAAGGAGTGAGGTATTGGAAGAAGGCCATGATGTGGGCAAATACGTCCTAGTCATGCATGGCTATTTCCATGAACTTCTATTATTGGGGGGGAAAGTTGACCCAGAAACCCAGAAGATAATGATCCTTGATGGGCTTCCAGATAGCTTTAATGAAGTCAGAGATGAAATTTTGTTTAGCGACAAAACATTTTCAATTCTGGAGCTTTATAACAAGCTTGTGAGTGCTCAAACAAAGATGAGAAGGAGGGGTGGACTTTTGAGATGACCATGTTCAAGTCAGAAGAGTTTATTTTTGCTTTTATATTTACATTGTTGAATTTTGAGGATTTTTTATATTGTTTGGTTTTGATATCATATGGATCATTGATGTGGAATTTTATTCCTAGACTATCAATTGTGCTTTTGGATTATCGATGTCATTTTATAATGCTTGCATTATTAGAAAATGAAGTTTTGATTATCCAATTATTTATGACATCAAATGTAACATGGTTAATATCAAAATGTTTACTTGTGATTAAATTTGTTGATTCAATTATTATGAAGTTTTCTTCTAGAAATATTGATTATTAAGTTTCTTTAATCCTTAAGTCTTTTGAACCATTATTTTGTTGATGAGTCAATAGAACATTAATGTTCGACATGGATTCAATACAAAATAAAATGATCTTATGATCGCGTTTGTTCAAATAAAGGTGTAAGAAAAATAATCACAATAATTGATTACAAGAAAAGTAAATTAAATTCAATTAGAAACAAGATAAGTATTTGTTATAAATACTAGAAGTTCTTGTATAGTAAATATAGTATGCACATTAAATTTGTTTTAATGTTCCAAGCCTAGAGTTGACTATTTGATTGGTTATTGTTTTATTTATTTTGTTGTGAAAGTGATAATTAAAATAGTGGGAGCTTTTCTTAATGAATAATTAAATTCTAAGTGTTTAATAAGAGCGTCATGGCTTGTTTTATTAAACTAGGATGAATTTAACTCCAGACACTGTTTAAATTATTTTAATAGCCTTAAAGAATATTGAGACTGATATTTTTCAGTGGGAGCTAAATTTTGTCTCATAGAATATTCATAAATGGAATTAAGGTAATGTTTGATAGAGTTAAAGGGGTTCACACCCTAGAATGAAAGAAGTGATGAATTGCACACTTTCTAAGACTCTAATAACATTAAAAGATATTTCCAAGTTAGCTATTAAAAATTAGAATTACTTTTGGATATCCAAAGAAAGTATTTCTAAAGATCACAACAAATGGTTAAATAAATGAACTCTTGGAATTTATGACTATAAAACAAAGAATGCAATCATTCGGTTTTATTTTGTCATAAGGACTAATTTCCAATTAGTCATTGTGATGAGGTAATTATGTTCATACATAAATTTACATCACAAATTATATAGCAAGGATAATACCAAGTAAGATTGGTATTATATAATTAAAGTTTTGGGAATCATATTCGACATGATTAAAACTTTATATATTGCTATAAGTATTCTACTTTAATTAGTAGAAATTCAGAAGGATCAAAATAATGGATTTTGATAGAGGAATATGTATAAGTGCACTTGAGAAAGGCACATAAAATTATTCCACTGGATCAAAGGGCCTAGAAATATATTGATCAAATAATCATGCTCCTTAGCAAGAATCAAGGTTATAAATTACAAGTATATTTTCGTTTTATGTACTCTAGAAAACTATGTTGGTAGATTCTTTTTAAAGAATTATAGTTTTGAGTACATAGTGGCCAAAGCCTGCTTTGAGTATAAGTGGGAGAAAATGTGTGTGAATGTGTAGCACAAGGCCAATAAAGCGGTTGGTATACTCGAAAGCATTCTTTGAGTATAAGTGGGAGATTGTTGGGGTTTGTATACTAAAAGATGCTTCGAGCGTACATGCCGTTGTACAATCAGCGTGTGCATGTATACGAGAAACGCCACGTCCACTTGTTTACCTAATTATGAGAATAAATAATTTAATATAATGGTTTATTATTGAAATATGATAAACAAGTCTAAGGCTTTTTACTAAGAAGGTCAAGTAGGGAAATTCGATGAATCTCCTCATAAGTTTTCCAGTAGGGGACTTGGCCAGATCTAGTAAGAAGAAAAACGTATTCACAACCTAGATAGGCTTTGGCTACCTATTGGTACGGTTGCGGTGTTTGTGATAATTATCTCTTACCTAAGACGAGATTAGTAACAACGGTGTGGTAAAGCACTGAAAGGATCTAATGCGAAATGTATTCTTTATTGCTATCTACTGAAAGAATATATTTCAGAAAGTTTAGTATTTTCTAGTCTATGATATTAATATCAATATTGTTTATTCAATCAAATGCCACTTTGACTTATCAATATGTGAGAGTTTGTACGTAACTCAAGTTCATGATATCTTCGGTGGTAGTAATTGAATAACATGAAGGTATTGGAATATTATTTCATAGAATTCGCGTGCCCAGTGCGGTATGATTAAATCCCTAAGGGGTGATCCCCAAGAGGTGTTTGAAAAAGGAATTTATTATTCAGAAAACTGCGCAGTTGGAATTTATTCCACGAATAATAAATAAAGTTTCAAACTAGAAAAACTCTTTGGAGAATTAATTTAATTCTAGTCACATAGCAGACAAAAGAATTAAATTGACGGATCAAGATAATCTTAAACGCGGGAAATATTATAAAATAAAATGGACCCATGTTATTTGTAATTTGGTGTCACGACCACATTCTCCCTAGTGGTAGTGACTGCATCTATACGTGACTAAATAACACTTTAGAAACAATATAATGGGATAAACATAACTGATAAGTCGAACATAGGACCATTAGTCTCATAGGCTAATGTGAATCAAGGCCAAAATAAAGTCAGAGTGCGGTCTAGGTTCATAAATTCCTAGTACAAAATCCTGATGCAGCGGAAGAGTCCAAGACAAAGTAGTATGTATGGAGACATACTACCTTGGGCTACGTATCTACTTATTTAAGGATCGTTCCCAACACCTTCGCCTGCTCGTCCACGTTCAACCTGCACATTTGAAAAATAACATGCAGGGCTGAGTATTTGATATACTCAGTGGGCACATTGCCAAAAACAGTTCTATTTTAAATTGTCAATGGCACAGTTAAGTGATCACGGGGTTTTACTTAAAAGTCCCGAGTCACTAAATACTTTTCCTTTAGTAAAGATTTTGATTGCGCAATCACATAATCATGGATATACCATATCTGAAACTGATGTGAACCGGGAATGTGGCCACATTCCACGACGGTCACTGGACCGGCCAACTCCTATGTTAGCTCACGGTCCCCTTATGTGTACACTAGTCCGAGTAGGGTTTGCGGCCCTACTGGGACCCGAATTCGATTTAACTTAAATTGGCATAGCCAAGCAGATAGGTAATCATAAAACAAAACATGGCATGACAACATACTTGAGCAAAGATTCACATTTTCATACTGAAATCACGTTTTGAAAGAAATGCCCACCTCAAAAGCTAAATCTCTTACCGTAATTTCTTTAACTTGGCCTTAGACGATGTGCGAAGACGTCCCTTTAGGAAATACAATAATACTTAATTAGACTTTGAGAAATCAATTAAGCTTAAACATGAATGCATCCTATGTGCGTGCTCTTTTGTTCTTTTCCTTAAATTTTCCTAGAAAGGTTCTAGAATTCTTGAATATTAATTAAATCAGTAGATTTAATTAATTTAAGCCAATTGCTTAACTAGAGGGTGTTACCTCCTATGCCATCTATTCAAGCACTAAAATAGACTCGAGGTCTATTCATCGTTAGCACGTAAAATTCTGAAACAAAAAGTATTTATTCGTGCACTTAAATTAAGGTCCGGAAAATGTAACTTAGCTTCGTGGAAATAATTAGCGGACTATTAATTATTTAATCCATAACATAGGAAGGCCCATGATTTAATTAGATTCCTAGTCCATACTTTAATTTATTGGTGGCCCAAGACAATTAAAATAAAGAGGCCCAACAAAAGAAAAAGGAGGGGCCCAATTCCTTCTTTCTCTCAAACCATCGGCCTCTCTCTATCCCATTAATCAAAATTTCCCCAAATTCCAAACACCAAACCCTAACTCCAATTCTCCCTTCCCTCTCGGCGAATCGCCGCCATCCGCCGCCGCCTCGTCCTCGGCCGTCCGACGAGCAGGGCTGCCGCCTGCTGCGTCGCTAGGCGCCGCTCCACCCCTCTCCGTTCCCTTCTCTTTCTCTTTCTTTCTCCATCGGCGGAAATCGTCGCTTCTCTGTCACCGGAGCTCCCTAGTCGCCGCCGCGGCTCCGCCTTCCTATCTTTCTCTCTCTCTCGGCCCCGCTCATGCCACCGCTGCAGCAGTGAGTGCGGCGGCGCACCGCCGCCATGCACGACCGATCTCCTTCCTCTCCCGCTCGACCCGCCACGGCCGCGGAGTCCGCCGGCACTCTTCCCTTTTCGGGTCTGTCGCCGCTGCCGTTGTGAAAGCACAGGCAGCGGTTACACTGCCCTGCTCCTGCCCGGAGGTCGCCTCCACAACAGCCCGGCCTTCCCATCACCGGACGGCCGGAGAGCCCTCCGCCACTGTACTCTCTCGCCGCGCCGTTATTCCGTCAGGTAAGGTAGGGAAATTTCTTTACAGTATTTAGTTATTTATCATCTTTCCCATTCTGTTCTATTTTCCTAAAGTCTTGTCTTTTGAGTTTAAAGATTAGTGCTTTTAACTTGTAGCTTTGAAATTGCTAGGTTGTAGTGGAATTCATGAATTCATGAATTCATGTTTATTCATGAATTCAGTGATTTTGGAGCATTTGTCTTACTGTTATGGCTGGCTTAGTGGTGGAAAATGATGTTAAACTTGTTGTGTATTTGTTGATGTTACTTGGGCAGATTCTACTATCAATTATTTGTGCATATGCTTGTAAAAATGAAAGAAAAGGAAGGTTTGGGGGTCTACTGATCTTACTTAAGATTTAACATGTTGATTGAGACTTCTAAGTTATAGAGCTTCTATATGATGACATGAGAATTGATTGGAAGAAAAAGATGGAGGTGTAATACCTCTGGAAAATCGAAAGGATGGCTGTCTTTGCTGCCGTTCACCTTGTTCCACCCTCTACTCTCGGTTTATGCTGAAATTTTGAAGTGTGTGTGAAAGGGAGTTGAATGTGGTGTGGAGGGAAATTTATAGGCAGATTGGTGTACTTGTGAGCCTTAAATGAGGCTGCTGAAACTCTTGTTTCTATCCAGCAGCATATCTCTCTCTTCTTTGATCTTTTGCAGCAACTTTAACTGAAACTTGGTGGTATACTAAGGGTATATTGCAGCAACAATCCTTTTTGCTGATTCTTCACCACCCCTTTTATTTAATTAAGCTTGGTGTTTTGTCTATGCATAAGTACTCTTGCATTAATACACTTTGTTTGATTTTTTGCAGGTACAAGCGAGAGAATGCAGGGGCTGTTGGGAGCAGTGGAGTTCGAACTGACTTTGCTTCCTTTGGTAAGTCTTTTGGTCTACACTAACAAAGGTATTACTGCCATTTTCCTTAAGTGTAAGCTGCTGGCTGTTTTAGTACTTTTGAGGGTTGAAAGTTTTTCTCTTTTTTTTCTTGAGTCTTGTTGTTTCATTTCTCCCAAAAGGGTGTTACTTTAATTCCTCTTATCATTAGGAAATTAAATGTCTTGTTTGCACTATGCAGACCTTGGAGAAAGAATTGGCTGCCAAGCTGGCTGTCCGGAACAGTTGATACCTCAGCCCACGGCTGACCGGAAAACAGCCGCGACTCCCGGGCCGGAAGGAGAGACTGATTCTATTCGATTAATGTACATTTTATCTTCCCCTTTTGTTGTTTCCTTTATTTGAGTATTTGATCCATGTAACACATATATTATTAATTGTTGTTCACTAAACAAAAGTCTTGTTCTATGTTTTGAAGTGTTTGATGGTTAGTTTCACTTTTATTGAAAGAGAAAAGCTACTCGAAAAAAAAAAAAGATTCTTGCTGTTCTACATTACTTTATCGAAACAAAGTACTGGTGCGGGTATTACATTCTACCCTCCTTAACGAAAATTTCGTCCCGAAATTTTTTTTTTGCTTATGTTACTCAAACAGTTCTGGGTACTTTTCTTTCATCTTGTCTTCCAATTCCCACGTAGCTTCCTCGTGACCATGGTGCTTCCATAGAACTTTCACCGTTACAATAGATTTGTTCCTCAATTCCTTGACCTTCCTATCCAAGATTGCCTCTGGTTTCTCTTCATAGCTTAAGTCTGGTTCCAAAACCATTTCTTCTTGGTGGACTATGTGTTTCAGGTCGAACACGTATTTCCTCAATTGTGACACGTGAAAGACATTAAGCACATTCCCGAAACTCGGCGGGAGTGCCAATCTGTACGCCACAGGACCGACTTCTTCTAGAATTTCATAGGATCCGATGAAACGTGGTCTCAGCTTGCCTTTGACGCCGAATCTCGTAATCCCTTTAGACGGAGATACTTTTAGAAAAATTTTGTCTCCCGCCTTGAACTCCAGGTCGGTTCGGCGAGCATCCGCGTAAGACTTCTGCCTGTCTTGAGCTTCCTTGATTCTCTCACGGATCTGGCGGACGATCTCTATCATTTCCTCTACAGAATCCGGTCCAAGCGTCTTTCTCTCACCGACCTCATCCCAGTAAAGCGGTGATCTACATTTCTTTCCATACAGTGCTTCATACGGGGCCATGTTTATAGTTGCCTGGTAACTGTTGTTGTAAGCAAACTCTATGAGTGGTAACACTGGCTCCCACTTTCCTCCACGATCGAGCACCACGGCTCTCAGCATATCTTCCAAGGTCTGGATCATTCTTTCAGACTGCCCATCTGTCTGTGGATGGAATGCAGTACTGAAATTCAATCTAGTGCCCAGCTCTTGCTGCAGGCTTATCCAAAATCTGGAAGTAATTTTGGATCACGGTCTGATGTGATTGTTACCGGTATTCCATGTAAGCGTATGATCTCTTGCACATAGATCTGAGCTAACTTGTCCGATCCGTAAGTGATACGAACTGGTACAAAGTGAGCGCTTTTGGTGAGGCGATCTATAATCACCCAAATAGCTGTATTTCCCCGTTGGGACTTTGGCAATCCTGTCACGAAATCCATCGCAATGTGCTCCCATTTCCACTCGGGGATTTCCAGGGGTTGCAATTTCCCATAGGGTCGTTGATGTAGAGCCTTCACTTGTTGACATGCTAGGCACCTTTCTACAAACGACGCTATGCTCCTCTTCATGCCATCCCACCAAAACTGTTTCTTCGTATCTTGATACATCTTTGTACCTCCTGGGTGGGCAGTGTAGGGTGTTTCATGAGCTTCGCTCATGATCTCATTTCTGAGAGCCTCGTCATTGGGCACACATAATCTTCCTTCAAAAGTGAGTGCGTTATCCGCTTCTTCGCGGTAACTCACCTCTTTTCCCGTCCTCACTTTAAGATGAATTTTCTCCAATGCTTCATCACTCCTTTGAGCCTCAACAATTCTGGTCCTTAAGTCTGGTTCAATCACTAAAGTGGCGATCCTACTTTCCACCGTCTCTGGTGCTCTCACTACCTCTAGTCGCATCTTAGCAAATTCGCATATAAGCTCCTCATTCTGTGTGAGGAAGGTGGCCACTTGGGTGTAGCCTTCCTGCTCAAGGCATCTGTCACTACATTCGCTTTGCCTGGGTGGTAATTTATACCACAGTCATAATCCTTGACTAATTCGAGCCATCTGCGTTGTCGCATGTTCAAATCTTTCTGCTCGAAGAAGTACTTAAGGCTCTTGTGGTCCGTGAAGATCTCACATCGAACTCCATAGAGGTGATGTCTCCAAATCTTCAAGGTATGTACCACTGCTGCTAGTTCCAGATCATGAGTGGGGTAGTTTAACTCGTGCGGCCTCAATTGGCGTGACGCATACGCAATCACCTTGCCATTCTGCATTAATACACATCCAAGTCCGATCTTTGATGCATCTGTGTACACCACATAACCTGCTCCTGGTGCTGGCACGGCTAAGACTGGTGCGGTGGTCAATTTTTCTTTTAACAACTGGAAGCTTGCCTCACACTCTGGCGTCCAATTGACCTTAGCTCCTTTCTTGAGCTGTTGAGTCATTGGTCTGGCTATTTTAGAAAATCCTTCAATAAACCTTCGATAATATCCAGCCAAACCTAAGAAACTTCGAATCTCATTAGGTGTTGTTGGTGACTGCCAACGTTGTACTGCTTCCACCTTTGTAGGGTCCACTCGGATCCCTTCTGCCGTTACTATATGTCCAAGGAAATTCACCTCGTTAAGCCAGAACTCACACTTGCTAAACTTAGCATAGAGCTTTTCGGCTCTCAACGTCTCTAAGGTGGTTCTCAGATGTTCCTCGTGTTCCTTCTCGTTTTTCGAATAGATAAGTACATCATCTATAAAGACTAGGACGAACTTGTCCAAGTATGGGTGGAACACGCGGTTCATTAGGTCCATGATCACCGCCGGGGCATTTGTAAGCCCAAAAGGCATTACAGTGAATTCGTAATGGCCATATCTGGTGCGGAACGCCGTCTTGGGTACATCGTCATGTCGGACTTTCAGTTGGTGATAGCCCGATCTCAAGTCCATTTTCGAGATTACACCAGCCCCTCGAAGTTGGTCAAAAAGGTCATCAATCCTTGGTAGAGGATACTTGTTCTTGAGCGTCAGCTTGTTCAACTCTCGGTAGTCGATACACATTCTCAATGTTCCGTCCTTCTTCTTCACGAAGAGCACTGGTGCGCCCCATGGTGACACACTAGGTCGGATGAAACCAAGGTCTAATAATTCCTGTAGCTGCATTTTGAGTTCTTCTAACTCCTTAGGCGCCATTCTGTATGGTGCCTTCGATACTGGGGCCGATCCTGGTTTGAGATCGATTGTGAATTCTAATTGCCTGTCTGGCGGCAATCCAGGTAGTGCGTCTGGGAAGACATCTGGAAATTCTCGTACCACTGCTACATCTTCAATCTTACGGTCCTCTTTCTCTTCCCCATTCAGGTAAACGAGGTATGCAGGGTATCCTTTCCTTATCATAGTGGTTGCTTGTAGTGCAGAAATTATGGACTTTCGTCGCCTCATGGAGATTCCGTGGAAGATTGTGGGTTCCTTTCCTGGGTATTGCAGCGAGATCTGCCTTTCCTTACAAAGAATGGTAGCGTAGTTTTCGGCTAACCAATCCATTCCCAATATGATGTCGACGCTCCACATCAACATCACATGCAAATTGTGAGCCACTAACTTAAGGTTTCCCATAGTGAATTCTACGTTCGAGCAAGTTCGTGAGATATCTATAAGGCCTCCTACGGGTGAGGACCCCCTCATCTTATGTTCAACTTCATCAGTAAGCCGTTCCAATGTATCCACACAAGGTGCTGATATGAACGAGTGTGATGCACCAGTATCAAACAAAATGGCAATAGGTATGTTGAGGAGAGTTCCCATACCCGCCAGATTGCCCTGCTCCTGGTTCCCTTGCTCCATCTTAGGCTGCTTCTGTCTCAGTGCAAAAGCTCTGGCCTGAGTGGGAAGCCTCTGCCGTAACTGCCGCTGGGGTGGGGCTGGGACTGCTTTTCTTCTCGGCTCAGTTTGAAGTGCCTGCAGCTGCAGACGCTGCCCTTGATAGTCATGTCTCCCTCCTGTCCTAGTATTCTTGTTCGGCATTCCTTGGAGAAATGTGCGCTTCTGCTACTATTAAGGCACCTATGTGTCCTAACTCTGCACTTTCCACGATGGTTTCTTGATCACTGAGCGCAGGGAGAGACCTTCAGTCGGTACTCAACCTTCTTATTGAGATAGGTTTGTCTACCGCCATTCTGCGATGTTTTTTTTTTTTTTTTTTGGGGGGCAAGTTGTTGCTTCTTATTCTCATTTGAAATACGTTTCCATTTTCCCGATCGTTCCTTCATTCGTTGGTTTTATTGTGCCACATCTCGGACGATTTTCCTCTTGTCGAAGACATCTGCTCTTTAAAACGTAATCTATGAGAGTGCTCATATTTTCACTAGATTTCGTTTCCGAACGATGATCTTGATCTCCATTTCTTATGTCTCTCTTAGTTCACTTCGTTATTTGCCCGCCAATCGCTAAATTGCTTAGTTAAATAAGTCTTGCGCGACGAAAGTCATTAGGTCTATACGTATATAAGACTCATTTACATTTCCCCTTTTGTATCCTATTATCTGCGTACATAGCGTAACGTTCCATCCCCTAGTAGCTCGTTACAGGTGGCACACAGGTGCGAATAGTCAACTTTTCATGTTGCTGGTTATACCGATGCTTCTGGTTGGAGTATTGTTACTGCATGTATGTTGGTCATGTGTATCTATACGGAATTAAGGCTATGCCTTCCATGAGAATCTTGTATTAAGAACTCGACGATTTATCGATCAGTCTTAACTTGGATAAGATCTGATATTACATAGAAGAAGCATGGTTGAAAATTTCTTTAATCAAGTTGCTACAATTTATTTTGAAGGCAAACACTGAGGTCAATTGAACTTATCATGTCCATTCAGAGAACTACGTGGTTCGAATGGTCTTAGATAAACACATGGAATTGTGAACTCACTTCTGATGGAAGCTTGAAAGAACATGAGATGGATCAAGAAAATAAGATGAAGTTGAATTAACTCTCAATTTCAATAGTGGGCTACCATATAGGATATTTCAGTTGTCGGCTCAAATTGAAAAGATCTGAACATTAAGGATGATGGTTTCAACATGTCAAGGCCTGAGTTTATCAGTCATGGGAGAGTTTGAAAATATAGGCAATTGCCACGAATCAATGTTAATCATGGTTCAACGACATCATAATATGATATTGTGGAATCAAGTCAATGGGTTCGCAAGTTTGGTTAGAGGCAACCAAGGTGAAAGAAACTTTTTGGAACGATCAAATAGGTCCAATACATCAAGGGATATGCAATACACTAGCCTTAACTTAGTGTTACAGAATAATTTACGAGCTAGAAACAATATGTGTGATGGAACTGAGCTAGAAAGAGTTCCATTCCTCAAAGAAAGATGCCACCACCAACATAGTTGTAAAATAGAGAGGTGAACAAAAGTCCCCACATAATATGCCATCATAAAAAAAATGTTTGAGCGGCATAAATCTTTTGGAGGTCAAGTAGGCAACTTAACAATGAAGTTTTATTACCTGAGTTAAAGAATTTAAGAGTTTTTGTTCTTATACATTGTAAGTCATAGAAGACAACAACCAATAAAGGTGTTTGAGAAAATAGGAGTAATCCGCTTTCGGGAACTGAAAGTTAATCATCACTATTGTGGGATAGATGATAGTGTCGTATTACTTGCAAAAATGTGAGTCAATCAAAAGTCTTAAATAGATGAGAGGACATCATTTTCAAGGGGGTTCGGAGAATGTCCGAAGAGTGAGATTATTCTGAAGGTCATGATTGTAAGCAACTTTAGAAATGAGAGGTATAAGGTTGGTGCTTACAAGTCATGGCATTACTCTTTATGAACGATGTCAAAGGACTACAGTCGAAAAACTTGAAGTGAGTCACAACTTTCATAAAAAATAAGAATTGGGATGCGTTACTCGTAAAGATGAAAGTCAATCCAAAGTCTGATATAGACAACGAGCACTGCTGTTAAGGAGGTTCAGAGTCCAAGTAATTACTGTTGATTAAAATCGTCCATTCCAACTTCGGAGATGGCACTCCCTTATTCATCTTTCGAGAGTTGGAACATTATAAGATCGTCCTAGGAAATCCCAAGTTCCAAGTAGAGATTCATCACTTTATTACGACTAATAATTATAGTTGAGGATCAAATCTTTCATAGTTTTCTTAGCAAGTTCATAACGATCTTCTTTGCAAAATCTCATAGCTCTCGCGTGTCCTTGACGTGTAATAGTGAGGCGTTCCTATGACGTGTCGCCACTGGTGACTCCAAATGAGAGATCGGAATATTTCGTTAGATCGCAGGTACGATCTATCATTTTTTTGCAGGGACACACCACTTAGCATATCTTCTTGTAGAAGATTTCAAATCGTATACCACTTCTATTATATTCTCCGTGTTCTTATCGTTCAGGGAAAACGATAGGAAATTGTAAGCATCAATCTAAGTTCGAGTTTGAACCAAAATTTTCGTTTGTCCTATCACTCAAGAAAGTGATGTTACAGTTATCCACTTACAACTATGTTCAAAGTGCTAGTGTAACATACCTCCTAGGCACTCTATGTTTGCATGCATTAGTCATGGTCTCACACTTTAAGATTTTGAGCATGCACAACATCATGACACGTTGGCATCTGATGCAAATAATCAAATTTTGCATAGCAAATTTAGTATCTATGTAAATGAAAGAGATACAATATTTCCCCTTGAAATTCGAAATAATTTTTGAAAATTCTTATAACTGAAACATTTTGAAAGAGGTACGACTTTACCTCATTGTTGCGGTTGAACGTGACGAGTCGAGGTGTTGGGTCCTTTAACTTTCCATTTAATTCATGTTCTAGCCTAGTGCTATCATTCTAGACTAAGGCTTGAAAGAAGGTTCTTGGGTCCAGAGTGAAAGAACGGTGCTCTGATACCACTCTGTCACGACCACATTCTCCCTAGTGGTAGTGACTGCATCTATACGTGACTAAATAACACTTTAGAAACAATATAATGGGATAAACATAACGGATAAGTCGAACATAGGACATTAGTCTCATAGGCGAATGTGAATCAAGGCCAAAATAAAGTCAGAGTGCGGTCTAGGTTCATAAATTCCTAGTACAAAATCCTGATGCAGCGGAAGAGTCCAAGACAAAGTAGTATGTATGGAGACATACTACCTTGGGCTACCTATCTACTTATTTAAGGATCGTTCCCAACACCTTCGCCTGCTCGTCCACGTTCAACCTGCACATTTGAAAAATAACATGCAGGGCTGAGTATTTGATATACTCAGTGGGCACATTGCCAAAAACAGTTCTATATTAAATTGTCAATGCCACAGTTAAGTGATCACGGGGTTTTACTTAAAAGTCCCGAGTCACTAAATACTTTTCCTTTAGTAAAGATTTTGATTGCGCAATCACATAATCATGGATATACCATATCTGAAACTGATGTGAACCGGGAATGTGGCCACATTCCACGACGGTCACTGGACCAGCCAACTCCTATGTTAGCTCACGGTCCCCTTATGTGTACACTAGTCCGAGTAGGGTTTGCGGCCCTACTGGGACCCGAATTCGATTTAACTTAAATTGACATAGCCAAGCAGATAGGTAATCATAAAACAAAATATGGCATGACAACATACTTGAGCAAAGATTCACATTTTCATACTGAAATCACGTTTTGAAAGAAATGCCCACCTCAAAAGCTAAATCTCTTACCGTAATTTCTTTAACTTGGCCTTAGACGACGTGCGAAGACGTCCCTTTAGGAAATACAATAATACTTAATTAGACTTTGAGAAATCAATTAAGCTTAAACATGAATGCATCCTATGTGCGTGCTCTTTTGTTCTTTTCCTTAAATTTTCCTAGAAAGGTTCTAGAATTCTTGAATATTAATTAAATCAGTAGATTTAATTAATTTAAGCCAATTGCTTAACTAGAGGGTGTTACCTCCTATGCCATCTCTTCAAGCACTAAAATAGACTCGAGGTCTATTCATCGTTAGCGCGTAAAATTCTGAAACAAAAAGTATTTATTCGTGCACTTAAGTTAAGGTCCGGAAAATGTAACTTAGCTTCGTGGAAATAATTAGCGGACTATTAATTATTTAATCCATAACATAGGAAGGCCCATGATTTAATTAGATTCCTAGTCCATACTTTAATTTATTGGTGGCCCAAGACAATTAAAATAAAGAGGCCCAACAAAAAAAAAGGAGGGGCCCAATTCCTTCTTTTTCTCAAACCATCGGCCTCTCTCTATCCCATTAATCAAAATTACCCCAAATTCCAAACACCAAACCCTAACTCCAATTCTCCCTTCCCTCTCGGCGAATCGCCGCCATCCGCCGCCGCCTCGTCCTCGGCCGTCCGACGAGCAGGGCTGCCTTATGGCTGGCTTAGTGGTGGAAAATGATGTTAAACTTGTTGTGTATTTGTTGATGTTACTTGGGCAGATTCTACTATCAATTATTTGTGCATATGCTTGTAAAAATGAAAGAAAAGGAAGGTTTGGGGGTCTACTGATCTTACTTAAGACTTAACATGTTGATTGAGACTTCTAAGTTATAGAGCTTCTATATGATGACATGAGAATTGATTGGAAGAAAAAGATGGAGGTGTAATACCTCTGGAAAATCGAAAGGATGGCTGTCTTTGCTGCCGTTCACCTTGTTCCACCCTCTACTCTCGGTTTATGCTGAAATTTTGAAGTGTGTGTGAAAGGGAGTTGAATGTGGTGTGGAGGGAAATTTATAGGCAGATTGGTGTACTTGAGAGCCTTAAATGAGGCTGCTGAAACTCTTGTTTCTATCCAGCAGCATATCTCTCTCTTCTTTGATCTTTTGCAGCAACTTTATCTGAAACTTGGTGGTATACTAAGGGTATATTGCAGCAACAATCCTTTTTGCTGATTCTTCACCACCCCTTTTATTTAATTAAGCTTGGTGTTTTGTCTATGCATAAGTACTCTTGCATTAATACACTTTGTTTGATTTTTTGCAGGTACAAGCGAGAGAATGCAGGGGCTGTTGGGAGCAGTGGAGTTCAAACTGACTTTGCTTCCTTTGGTAAGTCTTTTGGTCTACACTAACAAAGGTATTACTGCCATTTTCCTTAAGTGTAAGCTGCTGGCTGTTTTAGTACTTTTGAGGGTTGAAAGTTTTCTCTTTTTTTTCTTGAGTCTTGTTGTTTCATTTCTCCCAAAAGGATGTTACTTTAATTCCTCTTATCATTAGGAAATTAAATGTCTTGTTTGCACTATGCAGACCTTGGAGAAAGAATTGGCTGCCAAGCTGGCTGTCCGGAACAGTTGATACCTCGGCCCACGGCTGACCGGAAAACAGCCGCGACTCCCGGGCCGGAAGGAGAGACTGATTCTATTCGATTAATGCACATTTTATCTTCCCCTTTGTTGTTTCCTTTATTTGAGTATTTGATCCATGTAACACATATATTATTAATTGTTGTTCACTAAACAAAAGATTCTTGCTGTTCTACATTACTTTATCGAAACAAAGTACTGGTGCGGGTATTACATTTGGTGATTTAAGTGGGAGTGTAATATTATTCTTTAGTGGAACAAAATAATATTCCATTGATAATATATTAAATCATGGGTCATTTGATTTAATTAGTAATTTATCTAATGGGTGAGCCCAACACTTAAGTCATTCCATGGTAGTAATTGAATAACATGAAGTAATACTGCACTCCCCATCCAAATCCGAAATTATAAGTGTTGGGGTTTGTATGCTAAAAGATGCTTCGAGCGTACATGCCGTTGTACAGTCAGCTTGTGCACGTATACGAGAAACGCCACGTCCACTTGTTTACCTAATTATGAGAATTAATAATTTGATATAATGGTTTATTATTGAAATATGATAAACAAGTCTAAGGCTTTTTACTAAGAAGGTCAAGTAGGGAAATTCGATGAATCTCTTCATGAGTTTTCCAGTAGGGGACTTGGTCAGATCTAGTAAGAAGAAAAACGTATTCACAACCTAGATAGGCTTTGGCTACCTATTGGTACGGTTGCGGTGTTTGTGATAATTCTCTCTTACCTAAGACGAGATTAGTAACACCGGTGTGGTAAAGCACTGAAAGGATCTAATGCGAAATGTATTCTTTATTGCTATCTACTGAAAGAATATATTTCAGAAAGTTTAGTATTTTCTAGTCTATGATATTAATATCAATATTGTTTATTCAATCAAACGCCACTTTGACTTATCAATATGTGAGAGTTTGTACGTAACTCAAGTTCAAGATATCTTGGGTGGTAGTAATTGAATAACATGAAGGTATTGGAATATTATTTCATAGAATTCGCGTGCCCAGTGTGGTATGATTAAATCCCTAAGGGGTGATCCCCAAGAGGTGTTTGAAAAAGGAATTTATTATTCAGAAAACTGCGCAGTTGGAATTTATTCCATGAATAATAAATAAAGTTTCAAACTAGAAAAACTCTTTGGAGAATTAATTTAATTCTAGTCACATAGCAGACAAAAGAATAAAATTGACGGATCAAGATAATCTTAAACGCGGGAAATATTATAAAATAAAATGGACCCAAGTTATTTGTAATTTGGTGATTTAAGTGGGAGTGCAATATTATTCTTTAGTGGAACAAAATAATATTCCATTGATAATATATTAAATCATGGGTCATTTGATTTAATTAGTAATTTATCTAATGGGTGAGCCCAACACTTAACTCATTCCATGGATCCCCATCCTAGCCCAACAAGTCCATTATAAATAGTGATGAGATGTGGAAACCCTAGCACACCATTATTCACAACACTCCTCCCCTAAACCCTAGTAGCCGTCGTCGGCTCTCTCTCTCTCTTCTTGCCTCGGTTTTCGTGCCTTGGCACGTGGGAGAATTAGGGTTTTGTTTTGTTCTTGTTCTATCCTAATTCATAGGATTAGATCAAGACAATATCGAGTTTGTGATTGGGTTTCCCTAGATCTCTTCAAGACTATTATTGATTATTCAAGATCCGCCCACACGGATGGATGATCAAGGACAAGGGAATAGGTTGGAAGATTCACGGTCGATAAACCAAGGATCTCCGGGTGGTGCAACTAGCAACTTCGATCCTATGATGGATCAAGAAGAGTTAACAATCGAATCTACATCGAATATGCATGATTATGTGTTTATTTGATGTTATATCTATAGATCTATGTTTATTGCATGAAATTGGAGTCGAATGCATAATCACCTAAATAGATCCGTTAAGGACCTGTTTGTTTTCCGTGTCTTCCGCTGCGGTAGTCCCAACAATAAGTACTTCGGGTTTCCAATACTTTATATTTATTTCTCGCGCTTAAGATAGAAACATCCATTAATTAATTATTGTCTGCTATGGACTTAATTAATCAATATCTTATTTATTCCAAGAGAGGACTCAGCAAGAAATTCTTATTTATTATTCATAGAGTAATTACACTCCAACTAGCTAGGTTCCAAATAATAAAACCTTATTTCAAGCTTCTATTGAGGATGTTATCAAACGAGACTCACCTCGCGCACGATTCAACATAATAGCAATCCTAGCACCGCTAGATATTAATCACCACTACCCAATATACCAGGCTTATTGGGTTGCGAAAAACCCGCACCATTTGGTAAGTCAAAGTAGTGCATAATCAATACCGTATGCTCAATGCTAGCGTACATTGATTGAGAAATAATTTACGAGACCTCGTCTTTCAGTAGATAGCATAAAGACTGTCTCCCTGTTAGATCCATTCAGTGCTATACCACACCAACGTCATCTTATTTCAGTAAGGCTTAGAAATAATCAGATTGACATTGCAACCTTTCACGATAGGTAGTCTAAGCCTATCTAGGTTGTGAAATTATTCTTTTTCTTTGTTTAGAACTGACCGTGTTACCTTAAAGTGATCGACGCCCACAACCGGTCTAGTAAAACAAAGAATTAGACTTTGTTAAGTTACTTATACATTTACATATGCAATAAACATCCATTAAATGTAAAACATAACAACATTATGACAATAATAATCTGTTTATTCATTTGGAAAATAAAATAAGAGTTTTAACAGTATTCAATCACTCGAAAGGTGATTTTTAGTATACAAACTCTAACAATCTCCCACTTATACTCAAAAAAGCTTTCGAGTATATAAAAAAATGTGCACTACGTCTAATTCTCCCACTTATACTGAAAGCGAGTTGAGGTCTCGAGCGAGTCGAACTCCCATTCCTTCTACATGGCACTCGAACGGTTTGACCGCCAATGCCTTAGTAAAAGGATCTGCCATGTTGTTCTCTGACGCAATCTTGACAACTTGTATGTCTCCTCTCTGCACTATATCTCTGATGATATGATACTTCCTCTCAATGTGTTTGCTCGCTTTGTGAGCTCTTGGTTCCTTCGAATTTGTCACAGCACCAGAATTGTCACAATAAATGGTGATGCTCTTGGGCAGATTCGTAACCACACCTAAGTCCATAAGAAAGTTCTTGAGCCATACAACCTCCTTTGCAGCCTCCGAAGCGGCCACATATTCGGCTTCCATGGTAGAGTCTGCAATGCATTTTTGCTTTACACTCTTCCAAATTATGGCTCCACCTCCTAAGGTAAACACATAACCAGAAGTAGATTTCCTCGAGTCTTGATCAGCTTGAAAATCTGAATTAGTATATCCCAAAGGACATAGCTCGCCTGCTTTGTAAACTAGAACATAGTCCTTAGTCCGTTTAAGGTACTTGAGTATGTTCTTTACTGCTGTCCAATGTCCTTGGCCCAGATTTGACTGATATCTTGCTACCATGCCAACAGCAAAGAAAATATCAGGCCTTGTACAAAGCATAGCATACATGAGACTACCAACTGCCGAAGCGTATGGTATCCTTCTCATCTCTGCTATCTCAGATGCAGTCTTAGGACACATCTCTTGAGATAAATGGATGTCATGTCTAAAAGGTAAGAAACCTTTCTTGGCATCTTGCATGCTAAAACGACTAAGTACAGTATCGATGTAGGGTTCTTGGTATAAGCACAACATCCTTTTCTCACGATCCCTAAGGACCTTGATACCTAGAATGTGTCCCGCATCTCCCATATCCTTCATCTCGAACTGGTTTGACAACCAAGTTCGAACTGATGACAACATCTTTTTATTGTTTCCAATTAGAAGAATGTCATCTACATATAAAACTAAGAACACCACATTCCCTTTTTCTACCTTCTTGTACACGCAGCTCACGTTAGGGCATTTTTCGAGTCCAAACTTATGAACAGTTTGATCGAAGCACTCTGATTCCATGATCTAGATGCTTGCTTGAGGCCATAAATGGCCTTCTTAAGCTTCCAAACCATGTGCTCTTTGCCCTTCACGGCATAACCCTCGGGTTGTTCCATGTAGACGGTCTCCTCAAGACTACCGTTCAAGAACGCAGTCTTAACGTCCATCTGCCATACATCCCAATCCATATAAGCTGCTATAGACAATAGAATCCGGATCGATTTGAGCATGGCCACTGGGGTGAAGGTCTTGTCGTAATCGACACCTTCCTTTTGGGTATACCCCTTAGCCACTAGTCTTGCCTTAAAGACTTTAACTCGTCCATCGGGTCCACGTTTACGTTTGTATATCCACTTGCTCCCAATGGCAGTACAGCCTTCGGGTAGGACGGACAAATCGTAGAAGTCTTTGTCTATCATAGATTATAGTTCCGAATCCATTGCTTTCACACATTCGCAATGATCGACATCCGCCCGCGCCTCTGCAAAAGTCCAGGGATCTAGTACATTGCTCTCCGAGGAGTGATCCATGTACCTTTCGGGCTCATGAGAGACCCTCCCACTGCGGCACGGCACTACAACATTAGGTGTAGAAGTTGAAGGTTCGGGAATAAGTTGTACAATTTGTACTTGTTCTTGGTTAATGGAACTTGTGACTGAAGTGAGCTCTTCTAGAGCTACCTCACTGCTGGGTTTATGATTCAAAACAAAGTCTTCCTCTAAGAATGTAGCGTGAGTACTCACAATGACTTTCTAGTCTCGGAGACTATAGAATTCATAAGCTTTCGAGCCTTTGGGGTACCCTATAAACAAACATACCTCTGTCCTTGAGCCCAGCTTAGTTGGATCCTTTTTCCAAAACATGAGCTGGACACCCCCATATCTTGAGATGTTCTAGATTGGGCTTACGCCCAGTCCACAACTCATATGGAGTAGCAGGAATAGATTTTGACGGTAAATTGTCTAAAATCTGACTCGCGGAAAGCAAGGCATGTCCCCAAAACGAAATAGGCAGTCGTGCATAACTCATCATCGATCGGACCATGTTTAACAAGGTCCTATTCCTTCTTTCAGCTACGCCATTCTGCTGGGGTGTGCCCGGCGCAGTCGTTTGGGATTCAATTCCCTCTACTAATAAGTAGTCCAAAAACTCAGCACTGAGGTATTCGCCTCCGCGATCAGATCGCGGGCTCTTGATACGTTTTCCATGATGCGTCTCCGCATAAGCCTTAAACTCCTTGAACTTATCAAAAGCTTCAGACTTAAAGCGCATCAAATTAACATATCCGACTTTCGAGTAATCATCAGTAAAAGTGATGAAATAGCGAAAGCCGCCTCTTGCCTCGGTTGACATTGGTCCACACACATCAGTATGAACGAGTTCTAGTGCTTCCTTGGCCCTATTACCTTTCACCCTAGAAGGTCTCTTAGTCGTCTTGCCTTCCAAACAGGATTCACACGTGGAAAATGATTCAGTATCTAGGCCTTTAAGAAGGTCTTGATCCACGAGAGTTTGAATCCTCTTTTGGTTGGCATGACCAAGTCTAATGTGCCATAAGTACGTTTCGTTCATTGAACTTGAAGGTTCTTTTCTCTTCTTTGAAATTTTCGATGCATTATTGAGTTCTAGTTCCTAATCCATTGCTTTCACCCATTCGCAATGATCGACATCCGTCTGCGCCTCTACAAGATTCCAGGGATTAAGTACATTGTTGTCCGAGGAGTGATCCATACACTCTCCCAAACCAATATATCTTTCGGGCTCATGAGAGACCCTCCCACTGCGACGCGGCAATACAACATCTGGAGTATTATTTGAAGTTTCTGCGATTGTTGTTACACTAGGTAATTGTTCTTGGTTAATGGAAGTTGTGACTGGAGTTAGCTCTTCAAGAGCTATCTCACTTTTGGCCTTATGATTCATTACAACGTCTTCCTCTAAGAATGTGGCAAGAGTGCTCACAATTACTTTCTGATCTCGGAGACTATAGAATTCATAAGCTTTCGACCCTCTAGGGTAACCTATAAACACACATACCTCCGTCCTAGATTCCATCTTAGTTGGATCCTTTTCCAATACATGGGCCGGACACCCCCACACTCTGAGATGTTCCAGATTGGACTTTCGCCCAGTCCACAACTCATATGGGGTAGTAGGAACTGATTTAGAAGGTAAGTTGTCTAAGAGATAGCTTGCTGATAGCAAAGCATGCCCCCAAAACGAAATAGGTAACCGTGCATAACTCTTCATCGATCGGACCATGTTTTACAAAGTCCTGTTCCTTCTTTCAGCTACGCCATTCTTCTGGGGTGTGCCCGGCGCAGTCATGTGGGATCGAATTCCCGACGCTGATAAGTAGTCCAAAAACTCGACACTTAGGTACTCGCCTCCGCTATCAGATCGCAGGCATTTGATACTTTTTCCATGACGCGTCTCTACTTTAGCCTTAAGCTCCTTGAACTTGTCAAAAGTTTCAGACTTGTAGCGCATCAAATAGACGTATCCAATTTTTGAGAAGTCATCTATAAAGGTGACGAAATATCGAAAACCGCCCCTTGCCTTGGTCCACACACATCAGTATGAATGAGCTCAAGTACTTCCTTGGCCCTATTACCCTTTGACTTAAAAGGTCTCTTGGTCATCTTGCCTTCCAAACAGGATTCACACTTCCAAAACGGTTCCTTTTCAAGACCTTTAATAAGATCTTGATCAACCATCGTATGAATCCTTCTTTCGTTGGCATGACCAAGTCTAAGGTGCCATAAGTACGTTTCATTCATTGAAATTGAAGGTTCTTTTCTTTTCTTAGAAATTATCGATGTAGCATTGAGTTCTGATTTACGTTGATTAAACTGTGTAGAAGTGATTGTGTACAGATTGTTTTCCATGATACCACAACAATACAACTGTCATTAAAAGAAATCGAATTTCCATCAAAAACCAATTTAGAAACTGAAATTAAATTTCTTCTAAAAGAAGGTATCAACAAAACATTCTTCATAACCAAAAATCTATCACTACTAAAACGCAAATAAACGTCTCCCGCTGCAACGGCCGCCACTTTAGTAGCGTCCCCCAGCTGGACTTCGATCTCTCCATCATATAGCCGTCTTGTCACCTGCATTAAGTCAGGATTAAAACAAATATGATCAGTAGCTCCAGTGTCTATAACCCAAGTATGAGATGAAGTCGAAGCTAAAAAAGATTCGACAACAAAAGCTTGGTGCATACCTGTAGCCTTGCCCTTTTTTAGGGCAGTCTGGCTTCCAATGCCCCTTCTCTCCACACTTGAAACACTTTCCGGTTTGCTTCTTTCCCGACCTCCTCTTTTTCTTTCCCTTAGCTTCCTTAGGTGCGACCTGGTTCGTCACTTTCTTCTTTCCTGCGCCAGGCCTATGGCCAGAGGAACGATGTGACGAACTAACCATCACAGCCTTAGTTTGGTTCATGAGATCCTCTGCCGACTGAAGTTCAGTCAACAACTCAGCCAAGGTGTAATTCCTTTTGTTCATCTCAAAGTTGAGCTTGAACTGCTGGAAGCTAGGAGGAAGACTCTGAAGGATAATAGTAACTTGGGACTCGGAATCAATGACGCCTCCCAAAACCTCAATTTGATTGAGGTGGCTCATCATCTCGAGGACATGGTCCCTCACAGACGAGCCTTCCTTCATAGACTTGCACATGATACTCCGAAAAGCTTGAGACTTAGCTTGAGTACCAAAAATATTTGTGAGATTTTCCATAATCTCGGTGGCAGCAGCCATGGCAGCATGCTGATGTCTAAGCACTGTTGACATGGAGGCCAACATATAACACTTAGCCATCTCATTCGTCTTGTGCCACCATCTATGGGCATCTCACGTTGCCTGCGCGGCGTTAGCCGCCGACACTGGGGGCCGTGGAGTAGTGAGCACAAACTTGTACTCATCAGCCGTGAGAACGATGTCCAAATTTTGTTTTCATTCTATGTAATTTTGGCCCTCGAGTTTGTTTTCTTTAAGAATTGCAGAAAGAGGATTGAGTGACATGTTGACGATTTAGGTTGCACTGCAAAACAGAATATTTACTATTTGTCATAAACTTATGTGATGAAATTGAGTAGATTAACCATAAAACTTTTCAAATTCTCACAACTGTAAAATAAAAATTTTGTGTCCTCAAGCAGAGGTCAATACGCATTAAAATTTTAACATTTTTACTTGTCACAACACCGACGAATAGTCCAGAGACCGCAGCACGGCATAGCCGCCAAATGTTGCCTAAGCACGACCATCAGATTTAGACTTCTGAAACTTGTTTATCTCGTTTCTACAACACACGCCCATAACAATGCTCATGCGTTGATAACAAGACCAAGCTATCTCGTAAATTCTGTTTAGACTTCTGAAACTTGTAATTTCTTAGGATTATTGTCCCCACGGCATGGGTGGCCATAATATTGGAAACTACTTTCTAGTCTATACTATTTACAATTGAGAAGTCCACCTATATGAACTCGCTATTTCGTAGGATTATTGTCCCCATATACAAACTTAGTTCGTAATTATCGCTTAGATATTTAAGTTATGGTTTTTCATTAATTATCCTTAGCCTTAGGGTAGATTAAAGGCTTAATTAAATTCTGTTGGTATTTAATTGACTGGATAATTAAATCTTTTATAATCTTTTAAACATCTTATTAAAGGATAATATATTAATTACTAAAGTTTAATCCATATTCATGTCTTCTATAAGATTTATCTAAAATAATTAATTATTTATATCTTTTACGGACATGAATAAATAAACTTAAATTAATTCCTTACTAAGATTAGGAAGAGAATAATATATTTTATTATTTAATGAAATCCTACATATCTATCCTTATTAGGATTCTATATATATAATATAATTATAATTAGGAAACTATAAAATTATTCTTGTCCACATCATCTAGGATTAGAAGATATCCCATAATATGGTCAATAATCTAAATATTCCTAAAATCTAGGGAAATCTTCCCAAAATATTTTATTTCAATTAAATAATAATATTTTAATGATATCTTTTAATTTAGGAATCAAATAATCATTAAAATAATATTTCATCGTTATCTTGTCACACGAGGTTGGCACGTACGACGAACGACGAAGATACACCGGAGCTGATCCGCCGGAACGGCGAATGCGCCGCCCAGCCATCTCCAGCAGCCCGCGCAAGGCGCGGCTGCTCCCGCTTCTCCCACTGCGGCGCGAACGCGCCGCTACTCCCTCCGTTGTCGTCGCGCAGCGCGCGGCTGACGCCGCGCAACACCGGCGAATTGCCTCCAGCGCTGATCGCCCTCGCCCCAGCCGTCAACGCCGGAAGCGGCGTCGCAGCTCTCGGATTGGCGACGATTAGTCATAGGTCGACTAAGGTTAGGGTTTAGGCTAGGGTTAGGGTTTCTAGGCGGTGGAACCGCCGCTGCTCTCGGACAAGCCGCGGCTCCTGTCGACCATCGCCATCGTCGATTGCCTTCTAAACCAAGGAGAAGGTGCCGAGGTCTTACTGGCGGCGCGGACGAGCCCACGCTCGTATTCGCGTCGCCGCATGATCGCACCCTAGCTCCCACTCGATCGGCGACTAGTGCTCGGAGACTGCGAAACTAGTGGTTACGCCGACGACGCACACGAGACCTCTCTCGTCCGTGTGTCCCCGGCCAATCACCCTCCAATCTCCCACTCGCTCGACAACCCTAGTTTGAATCGCATGTCGCGCGATTCGTCTTGGCGCAAGCGCCGAAGAATCACACGTCTCGTGCGTTCCAACAATTTGAGTTCTTTGTTTCAATAGTTCTTGAGTTCATCATGCATTAAAAGATAACAACTAAAAACAAGAACATGCTTCGAAAACAAAAACGCATGCATACATGAATTTCGCAAAATTTAAATCCAAATAATTAGAGCCAAAGTTTGGCTCTGATACCAATTGAAGGGGTTGGCAGCGGAAGCGCTCATATAAATCAATTACAGATAATTCAGATCTATTTAGCGGATTATTTAGACAAATTCTATTCGCGTAATTATCTCACGTATCATGCTCATAACTCAAATAATAACATGCTTTAAATTAATTGAAACCTAAAACATGCTTTGCTAATGTTCAGCCATTATACCTTGATGATTCTCCAAAGAATCGAAGATGGCTAGCGCCTTCTCCACGTGAAGATCTTTAGTACAAAACCACGGATCTTCTGACTGGTTCCCGGACTGTGAACTGATATCAGGATGGGCTGATCTCACCAGTGCACTAGGACTTAAATAGAGAAGACAGAAATCCTTTCCCTCGGAGGAGAGAAAATTCGACCACCACTAGGAGTAGGGGGGCCGAAAATTTTAGAGAAAAATTAAGTGTATTTTTTGTCTCCTTTATTCTCCTATTTATAATAAGTCACATATTGGGCCCAGTCAGGGATCTATGGAAGGCTTTAGATATGGGCTCCTCCAATTATCTTTTTACTAATTAAATTAAACCCAATTTAATATAAGCTTGAAATTGGAATATTACGAGCAGCCACTACAGAAGTAATACTGAACTCCCCATCCAAATCTGAAATTATAAGTACTTCGGGTTTCCAATACTCTATATTTATTTCCCGCGCTTAAGATAGAAATATCCATTAATTAATTATTCTCTGCTATGGACTTAATTAATCAATATCTTATTTATTCCAAGAGAGGACTCAGCAAGAAATTCTTATTTATTAAACTCCAACTAGCTAGGTTCGGAATAATAAAACCTTATTTCAAGCTTCTCTTGAGGATGTTATCAAACGAGACTCACCTCGCGCACGATTCAACATAATAGCAATCCTATCACCGCTAGATATTAATCACCACTACCTAATATACCAGGCTTATTGGGTTGCGAAAAACCCGCACCATTTGGTAAGTAGAAGTAGTGCATAATCAATACCGTATGTTCAATGCTAACGTACATTGATTGAGAAATAATTTACGAGACCTCGTCTTTTAGTAGATAGCATAAAGACTGTCTCGCTGTTAGATCCATTCAGTGCTATACCACACCAACGTCATCCTATTTCAGTAAGGCTTAGAAATAATCGGACTGACATTGCAATCTTTCACGATAGGTAGTCTAAGCCTATCTAGGTTGTGAAATTATTCTTTTTCTTTGTTTAGAACTGACCGTGTTACCTTAAAGTGAACGACGCCCACAACCGGTCTACTAAAACAAAGACTTAGACTTAAAGTGAACGACGCCCACATCCATTTAATGTAAAACATAACAACATTATGACAAAAATAATCTGTTTATTCATTTGGAAAATAAAATAAGAGTTTTAACAGTATTCAATCATTTGAAAGGTGATTTCTAGTATACAAACTCTAACAATAGGGACTTGACCAGTTTGCATACGAAGTCATGTCCTTCCTTTTGTTTAAAACCCTTTACAACCAGTCGGGCTTTAAATTTATCCATTGTTCCATCGACCTTAAATTTTCTTTTAAGTACCCATTGCATCCTAAAGGTTCGCACCTTCAGGTAGATCAACCAACACCCAAGTGTGGTTTAGCAAAATTGAATCAAATTCGCTTTGAATCAAGTGTGGTTCGCACTCTACTACCACGTCTTAGTACTGCATAACTTGGATCAGGCCTCACTCGCTTACGCGATTTAGGCTCTTCATCCGCTGATTTAGAACTAGTGGTTTCATCCACTGTTTTAGAACTAGTGGCTTCATCCACTATTTTAGAACTAGTGGCCTCGTCTTCAATTATGGTCTCAGAATTGGTTGTGACCTCTTCTTTGTATTTGCAAGGAAACGTATTTTCTAGAAACACGGCATTCCTTGACTCGATTGTTGTTCCTACTATTATAGTCGATATTTCAGACTTGTGAACAACGAATCTATATGCACTACTGTTTAGTGCATATCAATGAAGATACAATCGACTGTTTTAGGGCCAATTGTAGCTTCTTTGGGCGGGGGAACCATCACCTTCGCCAAACACCCCCACACTTTGAGGTATTTGTGGGATGATTTACTTCCTTTCCACAATTCATCAGGAGTGATGTCTTTTCCTTTGAGTGGAATTTAGTTTAGGATATAGTTGGATGTCAAGATAGCCTCCCTCCCACATATTATGTGGTAATCCAGAACTTAGTAGCAATGCATTCATCATCTCTTTTAGATTTCGATTTATGCGTTCTGCTACACCATTAGATTGTGGTGAATATGGAGCAATTGTTTGATGAATTATACCACTTGCGTTGCTTAATTCCTCAAACGGGGCTACATACTCGCCTCCTATATCACTTCGAATAGCTTTTATTTTACAACCAAGTTGATTCTCAACCTCGTTCTTATAATTTTTGTATGCTTCAATTACTTCATCTTTACTTCTTAAAAGATAAATGTAGCAATATCTTGTGCGATCATCTATAAAAGTGATAAATTACTTTTTACCACCTCTAGTTTGCACCATCTTTAAATCATATACATCCGTATGAATTCATTCAAGGGGTTTCATTGTCCATTCAACGAGTGAAACGATAACTTAGTCATTTTCGCCTCAAAACATATTTCACATTTGTCTTGGGTATCCACTTCAATTGCCTTTAGTAAATCTAAATTTACCAATCTTTTAACGGCTTTTGAATTTACATATCCATCTACAATGCCATAAATTTGAACACTCAATCAAATAAGAGAAAGTAGATGCTTTATTATTATTAGCCAATGGCTTCGTGACACTTCGAGTTGTCACACTAAGCTTGAAGAGTCCATCGGACTCAAATACAAGTTTAAACCCCTTATTAACAAGTATTGATCCTGACACTAGGTTCTTGCGGATGTCCGGGACATGCAGCACATCCTTCAGCATAATTGTGACGCCAGACGTCATCATGAGGATCACATTTCCGATGCCAAGGACTTCGGAGGATGCTTGATTCCCCATTTTGATCTTCTTCCCTTCAACAGCAGTGTAGGAGGAAAACTTGCTTCTGTCTGAGCAGACATGAGTAGTAGCGCCGGTGTCAATGTACCAGCCACCCTTGTTATCCACAAGGTTAACCTCTTCTGTGACCACGACAACGAGGTCATCTTCATCCCAGTCCTTGAACTCATTCTCAACGACGTGGGCTGCCGGCTTCTTCTTCTTACTTTGGCAGTCTTTGGCTTTCCCTTCCCCTTGTCTTTCTCATTGGGATGACTTGGGCGAGGGCGTTTGTTGGAGGGACCGCTCCGCTCCAACAAGTTGGCTTTGGCATCAAGGAGGTTGTAGCCCTTAGCCTTCTGATCGCTTTTGCGCACGTCGGCCTCAGTGCAGTTTCACGATCAAGTCTTCAAGACTCATCCTTTTTCGCTTGTACTTAAAGTAGTGCTTGAAGTCTTTCCAACTAGGAGGAAGCTTCTCGATGAGTATGCACCGTACAAAGTTGTCGAGCAAGGTCATCCCTTCAGCCATGAGTTCGTGGATGATCATTTGGAACTCTTGAACTTGTTCCATTACTGGTCGAGAGTCGACCAATTTGTAGTCTATAAATTTGGATACTACAACATGTTCAGTACCGGCAGCATTGTTGATATTATACTTCTTTTCTAGGATTTCCCACATCTCTTTTGATATGTTTACAACGGAGTATACATTTTACAAACTATCATCTAAAGCACTTAAAATGAAATTTTTGCAAAGATAATCTCCTTTGCGCCATGCTTCATAGTCCACCATGATCTCGAGCCTCGTCTCTTGATGACTTGGCGCGGACGGCTCGCTTTCCGTGAGCAAGTTGGCGACGCCCAATGTTTTCAAGTAGAACAACATCTTTTAGTACCACCTTTCTGTTGGGGATAATCGCAGCGGAAATTGCAAATTAAATAAATCCATAAAAGAATCTATTTAGGTGATTATGTGGACCGATTCAATTTCATGCTTGAACATCTAGATACATATTATTGCGCAATTAATCACATAATTTAAATTAAATTATGATGTTGAATACTTACAACAATGATTCTCCAAAGAATCGAAGTGGCTTGCTACTTCTCCACGTGTAGATCTTTAAGCTTGATTGTGAATGCAAGACCAAAGATCTTCTAGCCTATGACCCTTAACTCTATAGATCTAAATTCCTTGTGGGAGGAATCTCTTAGAAATTATAAGGAACTTGAAGGAGAAGACAAGAAAAACCAATTGCACACACTATGCAAATTTCGAAATCTCCTATTAGTGAGGAGCTCGAAAATTGCAAGCTTGGAGGCTAGGTTTAGGTTTTGTGTAATGTTTTTTTGTCTCCTCTCCTTACATCCTTATTTATAGAGGTTATGATGGGCTAGGTTAGGGATCTATGAGGCTAGGTTTAGGTTTATTGTAATGTTTTTTTGTCTCCTCTCCTTAATCTCCTATTGGATTGGATCTATGGATCTATGATGTAATCACACTCCTTCATAACTCAGTTTTCAACTCCTTACGGAACACATAGTCAGAGGATGACTTGCTCGATCATCGATCAATTATTAAAATCTAATCGATGTAACCTAAAGGACATAACATGGATGACTGGTAAACTAGAGCATACCGATTAGTCTTCTTCAAGTACTATAGTATGATCTTTACCGAATCCAATGTCCTTGGCCATGGTTAACATGATATCAAATTTCTATGCCAACGGCAAAGCTAATATCTTACTTAATACACATCATAGCATACATGAGACTTCCACTTGTGGAACTTGTCTCATTCTTCTTGATCTCATTCAGTGTCGAAAAACACTTGACTAGAGACAAGATAATTCCATCTAGAGAAAAACTTTTCTTTGGAATTTTCAATGCAAAAGAGTCTAAGTATTGTATAGATGTAGGATTTTGTTAAAATAACATATCATTCTTTTCTAGCAATCTAAGGACTTAGATGCTTAGAATGTAACTAGTTTATCTCAAATCCTTCATCGTTAAACTGGGTAGACGACCAGTTTCCTACGCTAGATAACCCTCTTAGTTGTTTGTCAACTTTTATAGATGTCATCATCGTAGAGTACCAAAAAAAAATTCCAAATATAGTGCTCTTTCAACTTTCTTGTACTTGTGGCTATGTTAAGGGCCCTTGTCAAAAGATTTGACAATGATGATGAAACACATGTTCTATGATTTAGATCATTTCCTAAGACCACAAATGATCTACATAAGCTTCCAAATCACGTGTTTCTTGCCCTTCATTACATAACCATTAAGATGTTCTATGCAGGTGATTTCCTCAAGACTTCTACCAAAGAGAACTGTCTTGACAATCATAATACATACATCCTAATTTATGTAGGCTATAATAGACAATATGATACAGATTGACTTAGGCAGAATGGCAGGCGAGAAGATGATTCTCTCTGGGCACAAAACCCATTAGCCATTATTCTAGCCTTTTAAGATCCATGTTTACACTTGTCGATCCACTAGCTCCCACTGGCTTAAATAGCCCATGGGTAGTATCGCAAGTCTTGCAAACATTCTTGTCTATTTAAGATTGTTATTCAGAATCTATCATCAAGAATGATCAACTGATGAGTCAATCCTTGTAGTTACAGGGATTAGGTTCAAGTTGATCTAAGACTGAGTCTAAAGTCTCTCTTAGGCCCATGAACTTATAATGTTCGCAAACGCTCCCACTACGATATGACTCTTACAATCATAAGTACAAACATTGTTTTTAGTGCACAAGTTTCTAATGGCATGACTTCTTGGTTAAGATGGAAAATAGATATTCTCATTATCTTGAGAATCATCAAGTCTATTAGGCTTGTAGTTCTTCTCATAATCTTCTTCCAAATCTAGTATTCGTATAAACAAATACCTTTTAGTTCTGAAGAATTTAGGACTTATACCATTTCTATCATTTGAGATAACCTTAAAACACACCTCAGTACATAACTCCAATTACTTGGATACCTTTTCCAAGACATGTGTTGGAATAACTCCACACCTTGAGATGTGTTGGACTAGACTTACCTCTAGTCCACAACTCGTGTGTTGTAGAAGGTACTGGTGTCATGGTAGTTTCTTTAAGGTATAACTCGTTGTTTCCAATGTATATCCCGTCAATGATAAGGTGTTATTGAGTAAAACTGTTCATATATCGAACTTATCATAGAGAGACTTCGATATCTTCTTATATGACAATCCCATTCTTTAGAAGAATGCTCGGAGTAGTCAACTAGGATTTAACTCCCACTACTGATCTTAACTCATTGCTCGTCTCTTATGGTATAAACCAATTAGACTTGTTAGTCTTTCTATGTTGCATCTCTATAAGTATTCTAAATCAAATGATTCTAACTTAAAGTGCATCAACTAGACTTTCTTGACTTTCAAGCAATTTAACAAACAAGCTACTAAAATCACTTGAGTTAGATAAAATCAGTTTGAACAATCTCTAAGTACTTTCTTGGCCTTATGTCTAAGTGCCACAAATACTTTATCGTTCATAGTTTAAGAAGTTGAACGGTTATGTAAAGCTCAATTTTGTTGCATTTATATTGTTTAGATTAGATACTATAATGTTTTTCTATGGTACTATGATAAATGTTCGAATCGCATTTTTCAATAATGCACGCATTATAAAATGACATCAAAGATTGATCAACCATATACAAGTTTAGAAACTGAAACTGAATTCTTTCTAAACAGAATTGTACCAACAAAATATTACTTATCAAATCAAAACAATAAAGTGAGCATAAATAAATAGCTCCCACTGCAACAACTGCCCAACTGGATTTGGAACTCTCTTTTAGAAGTTGCATTGCTAACTAAGTCATTGTCCTTCTAATGAAGAGGTCAATCCGACTTATAATGCATCTTCTCTTAGCTTCTTCACCAAAAAATTTTCTTGTCTTTCTTGCTTTCTAGCAGACATCGATGACAATTCAACTATTCTCTCTTTTCATTGCTAGTCTTCTGTTTGATAAAACTAAGACATAGAAAAGATGTAGCTTTAATGAATTCGTCAACCATCATGTTATTTTCCTCCAACAGCAATAAAGTGAATATAATGCTGAAGGTTTCCAACTTTTTAGTAACAACCTTCTTATAGTCACATCTTATTACGATTGTCGATGAACTAAGGATAGAACTATTTGAGTAACCGAATCATAAGATTCTTCAAAACATTCTATCTCTGTTGGATTTCCAATAAAATCTGGACAATGCTTTAACATCGGTATGAACCAAGACTTGTCCTACTACTTCCAAGAAAGTAGCTTGACATTCTTCCTTAAAGAACTTGTTGAGTACATGCATAAAATGCATTCTCAAACTTTCTTTGTGAAGCGTTGTCGAGGAAATGGAGGACATAAATTTGGTGAATACAAATTTCAAGCTTTTAGTAATGAGAATCGTATCCATTTACATTTCCAGTCTACTAAATTTTGGCCTTCGAGTTTTCTTTCAAGATCACAGATAATGGATAAAGCGACATAATTGATATTGACTGAGGAAAAATAAAAGGTATCCCTCATACAACCATACATGATAAAAGAATGTAAAAACCATAAAACATTCGAGAATCACATATGCTATTAAAACGCTAAATAAACAAGCACCAAAAGATGTCATGGATTATTTAGATTTTTAAAAAAATTCTTGGTCACAATACCGACAGATAGTCCAGAGACCATAAGAATGGCATGGCTGCCTAATATTGCCTAAGCTAGTACCATAATTCTAGTTCTCAAGAATCTTATCTTGCTTTGAATACTCCTCTAAAGAAAGGTCGCACGCCACTCAATGAGATTCTAAGACCATGGTTAACATCTTTTAAACAATGCTCACTTCATGATAATATCGCTCCCACTGGATACAATATTTCTTCAGAAATATGCCTTTCATTTAAAAGAACCATTTTAGTTATTCAAATCTTATGAAAGCTGTAAATATTACTAATAACATAACTCCTCTAAAGAAAGGTCGAAATGTTATCTAATTTACTTCACATTTGAATACCATTTATGGAGACCATATACAACATGACTGTTCGTAATTATCGCTTAGTCAATTTTAGATAAAATGGTTTTCATTTGATTATCATGCAAGCAAATAATTATTTAACTCACATAAGATGTAAATCACATAGGCAAATAATTTTGCACACTTTGTCACATCACACATAATCAAATAGATCATTTGATTTTAAACCACTAAGTGTCTAAAACCAAATAATTAAAGTAAATCACAATTTATCCTTTCCATGAACCATGGTACTCCGGATAAAAAGGATTAAATAAAATATATACCCCATTTGAATAAATCAAATATCTAGGGTATAAAAATTAGGTCAAGACCAGACATTAGGCCTTGCCTATGGGATCGAGAGCCGTCCTTGCTAGTCGGCCGATCTCGTGGGCGAAAAGTGTGGCCACACTTTCGTCGCACCATGGAATGATTGTTATTTGATGAGAAAATGGGAGGTTATTTTGACTGGCCAGTCTATGAAAATATATTTTGTGATACTCGTGACATTTCTTTTATAACTGCTTAAAACTCGAGTTCACTTGGTAAGGATGGCATAACTTATAAAATGTTTTGGCAACGAGCTCACTGAGTATTTCAAAATACTCAGCCCTGCATGTGTTTTCCTTATGTGCAGGTTGAATGATGACGAGCGGTGGCGGGTGTTGAGCAGCTTAATTAATTAATATGGATGTGTTGAACTCTAAGTGTAGTTGTGTCACCATACATAGCTATGCCTTTCTCTTGGTCGTTTTCCGCTGAATTTTTTATAAACTTTAGAATTTCTTTCTGGAATATTTACTTTCGGTTGTGGCCTTAGCCCTTTTCTCGTGATTTTGTCTTGGATACTGTGTCGTACTCTTTTGGTTTTGACCCTCATTTATGATATCTATCTTCCTTTGAACTTCTAGGTTAAGTTGTTGCATTAAATACTCTGATATTTCTTCCAACTCTTTTGGTCAGTACTCTTTAAATGAAATCCTAGTCTGTGTTTACTTCTTTGGAGTCGGTATCGGGTAGCAGCCGCCGCATTTATTGTACCCTAGAAGGGCGGGCTGTTACAATAGGTTTCATGTTCAACTCTTTCACTGCCCAGTACGCCTTGTTCTCAATACTAACAGGTAAGTGACACATCTTGCCAAACACAAGCCTGTAAGGCGACATTCCAATAGGCGTTTTAAAAGCAGTCCTTCCTTGACGGATTAACTGTTTTCTCCAATATCGCCTTGATCTCGCGATTAGAAATCTCTGCTTGGCCATTAGACTGGGGATGGTACGGAGTCGACACTCTATGGTGAACACCATATTTCTTCATCAGAGCCTCGATGGTGCGATTACAGAAATGAGTTCCTTGATCTGAGACGATGGCCCGGGGAACTCCATATCTGTTGAAAATATTGGCCTTCAAAAATTTTGCCACCTCCTTCAATTCGCATGTTGTTGTGGCCTTAGCTTCTATCCACTTGGACACATAGTCTACTGCAACCAATATATATGTGTTCCCACAAGATGATGGGAACGGTCTCATAAAGTTCATTCCCCACACATCAAAAATTTCACACACGATCACCGGGACCTGAGGCATCTCGTCCCTCCTTGAAATTCCCCCCCTCTGTTGGCACCTCTCGCAACATTGGCAGAACTCAAAGGCATCCCTATTCAGCGTCGGCCAATAAAAACCGCTGTCCAGAACTTTCCTCGTTGTCTTCCTCGGTCCAAAGTGACCTCCACATGCCAAAGTGTGGCAATGCATTAACACATCTTTTTGTTCCCATTCGGGAATGCAGCGACTAATCACTTGATCTGAGCACATTTTCCACAGGTAAGGGTCGTCCCAAAAGTAATATTTGGCTTCGCTTTTAATTTTCATCCTCTGGGCCCGGGAAACTTCATCTGAACTTGGCACTTCTCCCGCGACCAAGTAGTTGGCTAAGTCAGCAAACCACGGTTCTGCGTTCAGTGTGCGCTTCCCCTTATCCGATTCTCCTAGACCGGTTAAGGCCAATACTGTTTCCCAGTTAAGTGGTCTAGGAAATTTCTCCAGAAAGTACAAATGCTCCTCAGGGAAGGCATCGGGTATGGCCTCTTCTGTCTCCCCTTGATGTATTCTGCTCAAATGATCGGCTACTCATTTCTCCGTTCCTCTTTTGTCTCTTACTTCCCAATCAAACTCCTGCAAGTGTAACACCCAACGGATTAATCTCGGCTTAGACTCCTTCTTAGCCAGTAAGTACTTTATCGCCGCATGATCCGTGAACACTATAACCCTCGACCCAAGGAGGTAGGGTCGGAATTTTTCAAACGAGTATACGACAGCCAACATTTCCTTCTCCGTGGTTTAATAATTCTTCTGAGCCTGATTCAGCGTCTTGGAAGCATAGAAGATCACATAGCTTTTTCCATCAATTTTCTGTCCTAGGACAGCTCCCACAGCAAAATCACTCGCGTCACACATTATCTCGAAAGGATGGTTCCAATCTAGCGCTCTGATAATCGGTGCTGACACTAACCTGTCCTTAAGCAACTGGAATGCCTTTTTGCATCCTTCGTCAAAGACGAATTCCACATCATTGTGTAACAACCGAGTGAGTGGTTGCGCGATTATTGCATGACCTAGGAAGCCTCTCACCTCTTTTTGGTTCGTAGGGTATGGTAACTTTGATATCACATCCACCTTTGCTTTGTCTACTTGTATACCTCTCTCAGAAACCACGTGACCCAGGACAATGCCTTCAGTCACCATGAAATGGCATTTCTCAAAATTCAATACTAAATGCTTCTCTTGGCATCTCTGTAACACTAGATCAAGGTTGGCCAAACAAGTATCAAATGAGTTCCCATATACGGTGAAATCGTCCATGAATATCTCAATGCATACTTCCAGCAAATCCGAAAAAATGCTCATCATACACCGCTGGAAGGTTCCCAGTGCATTACACAATCCAAACGGCATTCTTCGGTATGCATAGGTACCAAAGGGACACATGAATGTGGTTTTCCCTTGGTCTTCTGGATTAACGTAGATTTGGAAATATCCACTGTATCCATCAAGGAAACAAAAGTACTGGTTGTGCAATTTTAACACCTCCTTTAGGACCTCCTCTCGCATGTTCGGATTCAGTTTCCGTTGTGCATCTCGATGAGCCTTCGCACCTTCTTCTAGCCGAATGTGGTGCATACAAAGATCCGGACTTATTCCTACCAAATCTGAGAGAGTCCACCCTATTGCTTTCTTGTTTCTTTTGATGACTTCCAATAACTCCTTCTCTTGCTCCTTGGTCAGGTTGCTGTTGACTATTACCGGAAATGTCTCATTCTCCTCCAAGTAAGCGTACTTGAGGCTTGGTGGAAGCATCTTCAGTTCCTTCTTTGTTCCGTTCGTCTCCTGGGGCAGGGGATTTTTGTCCGCAATTTCTGGTAATGCCTCCTTCCCAGACCCAGGAGATTTCTCCAGACTAGCCACGTGAGCCGATCCCCTAGATTTGGCTGACTCGGGATTTCTGCAAAACTCCATAATGGCCTCCGTGAGTTCCTCATCTGTCAATTCTGTTGTGTTCATTGCTGCACACCATCCTACAACTTCTCTGTCAATCGAATGACTCAACTCTGAGTTGTCAATTTGTTCCTGTATCAATTCCGTCTCAAGATATTCTTGGACCAAGGGGTTAATAACATCAATAGCATAGAGATTCTCAACATCTAAAGGCCTTTTCATCCCCTCATCTATGCTAAAAGTATACTTTTCCCCGTTATAATCCAAGCAAATTGTTCCATCGAAGACATCGATAATGGTCTTAGCGGTACGCAAAAATGGTCTCCCTAAAAGTACACCACTAGACTCAGCAGACTCATTATCATTCATCTTGATCACATAAAAATCAGCAGGGTATAGAAAATCATGCACCTTGACTATAACATTTTCCAATACACCTTCAGAACAAATGCAAGTTCTATCTGCTAACTGGATCACTACCTTGGTAGCAACCATCCTTACTCCATTTAATTTCTTATAGATCGAAAGCGGTAAAACATTAATGGACGCCCCTAGATCACACATAGCATGCTCGACCTTGATGTCCCCTAGAGAGATGGGTAATGTGAACATACCTGGGTCAGTGCATTTTGAGGGCATCCTCTTCTTTTGTATCACGACAGACACATTCTCCCCGATCACAATCTTCCCATCTGGCTTGGTCTTCCCTGCAATGAACTCCTTGATGAACTTGCTGAAAGCAGGCATTTTTAGGGCTTGCAAGAATGGCAGGTTGATTTCCAACTTGCTAAAAATCTCCATGAGATCCTCTGCATCATCCTTTTTTTCTTTGCTTCCCCTCGGTATGGAAATGGCTTTGGTCGCTTTACTGCATTGGTGGAAGTCCCAGCCTGGGTTTCATCAACTCCCTTGTTCCCTTCCTTGCTCACTTTTTCAGATTCTGGGTCTAGGAAGAAATGGTCTCTTGGTCGAAGTAGGGATCCCCCTAAATCTCCCTTTTGGAGGTCATCCTGAACAAGGATTTCCCTGGGTCTAGAGCTATCCCCTTGATGCATCTGACTCTCCTTTTCTTCACTGGCCTGCATAGGCACCTCCTCGTCAATTTCCAACGTCGGTCCTTCATAACCCCGCCCAGATCTCAAGGTAATTTGACTAATGTTGCTCGGTCTGGCGGTTTGACGATGGCAGGAAGTTTCCCTTCATTTCCCCGCATCTCATTCAAGGAGACTGCGATCTGGGACAGTTGCTTTGCCATCATATCCATGGCGGCTTTATGTTCAGACTGAGCGTCTTGTAATTTGTGCACCACGTCATTGTTGGAGTGCAGGTTACTCTGCATGAACTGCTGTGAATTCACTAAGTCGTGGACCATGTCATTCAAACTCCTCTGTGGTCTGGAGTTGAACTGATTAGAATTTGGCCCTTGACCTTGGTTCTGACGATAATTCCCTTGATGATTGTTGTATTGGTTACTAGACCCTTGATTCCCCTGATGGTTGTTGTACTGGTTACCAGACCCTTGATTCCCTTGATGATTTGGTTGGAAATTCTGGTAGTTCCCTTGGTTGTTTCTCTGATGAGGTGGCACATAGGAGCTCCCTGGATTGTTCTGATTCCTATTTTCCCAATTAGTAGGGTCCTGATTCATGTACCCCAGCTGCAATTGCCCCTCTTTACCTTTTCCTGACCAGTTGGACTGCCTCTCCGGAGGGTGTGCATAATTCGTGAGCTGAAGTGGGGGTGGCTGGCCTTGATCATGGTCAGTCCACCTAAAGTTTGGGTGAGTCCTCCATGGAGCATCCCTCTGTCTTCCTTGGTTCCAACTTCCGTCGGGATTCCAACTTCCCATCGAATTTGCCTGAGCTTGTCACTCCCCTTCGCAGGGCTGACTGTAATACGGCTGAAGTTGCCTTTCCTCTTGACCAGGAGGTTTCTCAATTTCCACTGGAGCATGCGGATTGTATTTCTCAATTGCATTCAGCAAGGATTTCTCCAGCTTATCGATCCTATCTTCCACCTTCTTGTCATCTTGTTCCATTACTGCATTGGTTGACCCTCTCCTCAATATGCTTCGCGGGTTATCATAGGCCTTCTTCGCCTCGATCAGCCTTCCCAAAGTTTCCCTAGCTTCACTTGCTTTATTCTTGGTAAAATTTCCCCCGCTCGAGGAGTTCATCAAGTCCTTTGAACAGATAGTAGGTCTCCGCTTCTATCATCCTGTGGTTCGGACAAGCATCCAGCAGCCCCTTGAACAGGGACCAATAAGAACTCAGAGACTCATCGTATTCCTGCTTGCACTCCTGAATCTCCTTCTTCAAGGCATTCCTCTTGTTGGACAGGAAAAAGTAATCCAAAAACTCTAGTTTAAAATCCTTCCATGTGTTGATTGAGTCCGGTGAGAGCCTTAGCAGCCAAGTATTCGCCTCCCCTTTGAGAGCAAACGGGATTGCTCGAAGACGGTAGTCCTCCTCTGTTGCCTCGTTGGGTCGCTTTTGAATGCTGCATAGTTTACTGAACTCGTTCAAAAATTCATAAGGGCATTCGTTCCTTCGCCCAGAGTACGTGGGTAGAACTCCGAGTACATTCGTTTTGATATCGATCGACCTCCGTTGTGGGTTCGAGACTATAGCATGAGCGGGTTCACCGCCGAGATGTGCGGTGAGCGATCCTATTTCCGGATCGGGATCTACTAGATGAGCCATATTCGGGTCCTCCTCCTCCTCGGTCTCGGAATGCTCTGTTTCTGTTGATGACTCCGGGTCCTCCTCTCCCGACGAATTCCACTCTTTTTCACTCAATCCTGATCTAGTGGTGATGGTAGATGTAGATTCCTTGACTCGCCACTTGTATTGGCCACTCCCTGACCCAGATGAGCTCGCCCAACTTCCAGAATGGAAGCCTGCATTCATAAACTGTCAAGGAGAAAGAAAATAATATAAATTAAAATATTTACACCAAATCCTTAAACGCAATAACAATAAACGCCATACTTCCCCGGCATCGGCGCCATTTGAAAAGAGAGATTGGTATGTCGGTAAACACGCTGTGCGCACAGAAAGAATATAACAGGTTTCCTTGGTCCAGCAAATCCTCTAGATCACGCGGTCTAGGAACTCGTTGGTCGTCGGAAAATCCTGGTCGTCGGACACACAGAGCACTCTTTCAAAAACCCTCAACCACTTTACTAAACCTAGGATAGGGAAGTAGGGATCGATCCCACAGAGATGGATGCGTAATAATCATGTTCAAGGATTTGGACTTGTTTTTGGGGTTGGCTGCTGCCACGCATTTTTCTTGGGTTGAGGAAAATAAACTTAACTTGGGAATTTAAAACTGCTACGCTAACAGCTAGACCTAGGCGAAACAACTAAAGCATGCACGAAAATTACCCGAACAATCACTAGATCTAAGAAACTACTCTAATTACCTTGACCTGGGAAACAAACTGACTGTGGGGACCATGACTGAAAAAGCAGAGTACGGACTAAAAGCTGGCAAAACAACTAACTCTGGTACTAACTAACAGCGACATCATCTTCTTCAACCAAATTGCGTAAACTCAGAAGAAAAACAACATGAACCAAATCGGAACAGAGCAGACTGAATCTAAACCATTTTAATGAGTAACAATGAAGAACTAAACAGATATACAGATGCTAGACGAAGTAAAACAGAAAGCAAGCGGAAAACTCAAAATCCATGCACAACTCAAGCTCCTCACTTCGGATCCAACCTCAGACGCTAAATCCACTCCGGATCCAAGCGTCCGACACAAACTCCAACCAAAAGAAACATTTCAAACTTTAGATTTAAACAACAACCTCCAATCAATCAACAAACCACAGATCTATCACCAAATTCTCAGATCGAGTACCACCGCAGCAAAAACAGAGATCGACATACAACTTGTCAAAATAAACTCTCAACAGCAGGATCTATGTAAATCAACTTGAAAAATCACAGATAAACGCAAACAAACAGAAGTGAATACATAATCAGTAGCATCAACAACCGAATCGACTCCCAAAACTGAAGTTCGACCGTAAAAGTGCAAAACAAACTGAAATTTAAAGAGATTGTATCTTCGCCCACACGCGGACGGTGTTACAACTGAAATTCTGAAGAAATAAACCCCTTCGGAACCGAAACTACCCCAGATCTCTCATTCCCAAGTGTGTGTTATGTGTCTGAGCTAAGAGTGAGCGAAAAAGAGTGATAATTTGTGTGTTGCATGCTCTTCTATTTATAGGCGTTGGAGTGGAGTGGGGCCCAGCGAGGTATAGATAGACTTTGTTGCCCTCAGCTAATGACTCCCTCCTTCACGCCTTCTTTTTCTTTAGATTCTGCTCATTTTACTTCATTCCTTCGCTAGATTGTTTCCTTCAGCACCTCCTTGATCTAGCGATTCTGTCACACACCTGGCTTATAAACCGTGTTAGACCCAGCAAAATGTAACGCTTTTCACCATATAACCGATGCATGAAATTAGCCTTATCAAACATGGTTGGGCATAGAGCCCCCACCATTCATGTTGGGCGTAGAGCCTGCCATGGTCATGTTGGGATTTTGTGATTACACGAGATAATACTAGTCGGGCGTAATACAACCAAAAGAAGAAATACAAATGGACAAATTGAAACAAAAATTACAACTGTAGTAAACGAAACAGATAAACCGTAAAGAAGGAAATATCCGTGTCAAGGAGGCCTCTTTCTGCAAGACGAGATACGCCCCGGTAGTGCTCACGGATTGGCGTGTCGTCCCCAAAGATAAAACAGCTAACGTCGCTGGTGAAGGAAACTGGATGGAGGAAAGGGCAGCGCGTTCGACAAAAAAACAATGCAGAGAGAGGAGAGAGCTTATAATGCTTGTGAATTCTAGTGTTTATTCTCTTGTATTGTTTGTGTACTCAATACTAGAATGACTAGCCTATTTATAGGCTCAATCGACCTGCAAGGGTCAACCATCCTTGATGGCTGTCATCATGGAGAGTCTGTAACCGTCCGGGGGTTACAAAACATTATGGATTTTTAAATCCCGGATGTATCTGGACATGTACATCCTGAAGTGAATATCAACTTGATCAACTTGATCAGCTTGATCAGTTCACTGGTCTATGCCAGCTCAAGCCTGATCATATCGCTAGACTTTGCCAGCTTGATCAGGTCACTGGACTCCGCCAGCCTGATCAGGGCAGTTCTCCTACTTGATCAGGTCATTGGTCCAAAATGTAGTACCTTGGCGCCCAAAGACCACCCAAAGACCAAGATCCAAGATCCAAGTCCACGGACACGGGCGCGACGCGGCTCGGCTCGGCACGGCACGACGGGCAGGCGGCACGCGTGTGTGGGTTCTTCGGCTCAACATGATCCACTAGAATTTATTAAATGTAGTAGAACACTTAATTTATACACAAACAGAGGCTCTCACTTCCAATTTGGGACAACTAACTATAGTTGGTTGCTCCTTACATTCAAGACTCCAAGCTTAGATAAAGCTTAATTGTGCCCAACTTTAATCCACTATTTCTCACTCACGAGGAATCGGATTTGAGAAAGTGAATATACTACGAGCATCTACGCGGAACGTAGACTGACACTGTAGCATTTAATTTCAAAGAATTAAATGTCTCGTCACATTTATTATTTGGTCAAAGTCCATTGACCAGACACATTTAATCCATGATTCCAACAACATTTTGTTAGGTTACATGATGAGAGCTAATGACAAAGAAGTCCCATGGAAGAGGCTTAACAGTCTCTTGAAGAGTTTTTGGGTGAGGGTTTTGTGGAATGAATAAACAATACAACGAATGAAGAATGAAGATTTTAATCTAATTCACACAAGGACAACCTATTTATAATCATCCTAAGGACCTTATTCAGTTCGACTCTGTTTTGTGATTCAAAAAAAAAGAACCGGCATAGTTAATTGTGCTCAACTCATAAAACACCAAAATTAATAACCGCTAAATATCTCTAAAAAATACTCCCTCCGTCTGTGAATAGGAATTCTGTTTTTTCATTTTAGTCCGTCCGTGAATAAGAATACCGGTTCACTTTTACCATAAATGGTAATAGAGTCTCACCTTCCACTAACTCATTTCACTCACATTTCATTTAAAAATAATAAATACAAGTAGGGCCCCTATTCTACAAACTTTTTTCTACCCATTTTTCTTAACATTTCTTAGAATCCGTGACGCCAACAAATAAGACTCCTAATGCAACGGAGGGAGTATCTTGGTAGAGCTCGTGTGCCACGCGGTCGAATGTCAATCTTAGTGGTCTGTGTGGACTCGGTATGGTAATTGATGGGTCCGTATCATGAGCACTGTTTAAAACGCATGCCTGGATTGTCATTTTAATTACAATGTATCTTATCTGGACTATTTAAAACCCATGCCTAGGTTTAAAAAACAACTTAATTGGAGTTCGTTTCATTTTACTGCTGATGCAACGAAAACCACTTGTATATAAGTATAATCACGAACTTCTTCTCTTCCAACTATTCAAATTAAACGCACTGTGGTAGGTGGAAATCATATACACCAACATAATCAATTTACATTTATTTGTGTGCCTAATAAGTACTCCCTTTCTCCGCGAATAAGAGTCCCGGTTTATAATTATTCTCTCTGTTCCATAATAATTATCACTCTTATTGTGGACACGGGTTTTAAGAAATGTAAAGAAAAGTTAGTGGAATGTGAGATCCACTTTTTTATATTGGTTTTATAATAAAATGTGAGTGAATTGAGTTAATGGAATATGACAATTATTGTGGGACGGATCAAAATGGAAAAGAGTGACAATTATTATGGGACATATGGAGTACTATAAATGGTAAAGAAGCCTCACATTCCACTAACTTATTTCACTCATATATAATTTAAAACTTATATATACAAATGAGACTAATATTCAACTAACTTTCTTTCAACTACTTTACTTAACATTTTTTAAAATTATTATCGGAATGAACTAAGATTCTTATTCGCGGATGGAGGGAGTATATGATTCATATGAACTCGAGAATCACGATAAAGTTATTTCATATTTTTACAGTACATGGTATGGCCATATGCATTCACTTGCATGTGATTGTTGGCTATTTTGTGCTGCGGGATATAAATTTTTTTAGAGTGAACTACATAAGTGGTATCTGATCTTTCACTTTCGCATATAAATGGTAGTTTTTGGTGCCTTGTGATAAAAATAACCCTAGGTACCAAACATGTAATTTTTTTGTTATGGAGGATATTTTTAGAAATTTCAATTAAATAGTACCAAATATGTGATTACTTTTTCTTCATTTCTTATTTCTTTTTTGGTTCTTCTTAATTCTTTTTTCTTCATTTTCTTCCTTTTTTTTAGTATTTTATCTTTCTTTCTTCTCTCTTTTTTCCTCCTTAGTTTATATTTCTTCTTCTTTCTTTTTTCTTTTATCTTCTTTCCTTTTAGTTTTTTATACATACATCAATTGCATTCATAATATAAATCAAGAACAAAATTTCAAATTAAATTAATTATTTAAAATAATTAAATCAATTAAATATTTTTTATTAAATTACTTTATTCCCATTTTAAGATTGAAACACCTAACTAACAATATTCAACTCTTTATATTATTATGAATATAATTCACGATTATTATTACATAATATTATATGATTCATAATTTATATAATTATACTATATTTATTTAATAATTACTACTAGTTTTTAGTATTATAATAATAATATTTTTTTAATAATTATATATAATTATAACTATAATTATAATTAATTATATTTGAATGATATTAAAAATAAATTAATTATTAATTCATAACATAGTATTATAACAATAATATTTTTATAATAATTATATATAATTATAACTATAATTATAATTAATTATATTTGAATGATATTAAAAATAAATTAATTATTAATTCGTAACATCAAAATAATAATATTAATATTGATTAATAGTAATACTCCTTCCAACCCGCTTAAGATGACACGTTTTCCGTTTTAGTTTGTCCCAACTAAGATGACACATTTCCTTTTTTGATAACTTTCTCTCTCCAATTAATACACTCAACCACTTTTTCTCACTCCTATTAAAATATCCATCTTTCTTTATCTCTCTACTCTAATACTTACACCCACATTCTCTCTCTCCAATTAAACACTTTAATCAATAACTCTTAAAATCTTGTGTCGGCTAAGCAATGTGTCATCTTAGCCGGGACGGAGGGAGTAGTATAAAGAGTGAGGAGAATGAGAGAAGATATTACAATATTACTTTTGATACTAATTTTATGTATACCTAAAATATGCTTTATGACATAAATAAGCAAATGTATTTGTTTAGAGGGTATTTTGGGAAGAAAATTGCATCAGGTATCAAAAATATGATTTATAAGTATCAAAAATAATATAAAATAAAAATTATATACCATTTAAATGGAAAGTGAAACATCATGTACTCCCTCCGTCCCACAAAGATTGTCTCATTTTTCCATTTTGGTCCGTCCCACAAAGTTTATCCCATTTCACTTTTTACCATTTTTGGTAGTGGACCCCATATTCCACTAACTCATTCATACTCACATTTTATTACAAAACTAATATATAAAAGTAGGACCCACATTCCACTAACCTTTTCAACTCACTTTCCATTACATTTCTTAAAACCCTTGCCCGGTCAAAATGGGACAATCTTTGTGGGACGGAGGGAGTACTATTTATGGAGTTCACCTTTTTTTTTATTAATCCTGTCAGTTCCAGCTTCTAACTCTTCCTTATTTAGTGTATATTTACTGCTGGAAATTAAGATTTAAGCATATAATATGTGCTCCCATTCAACTGCATATATTTAGCTAAACTTCAAAACTTAATTTTCAAAATGTCTAAATATTCTGTATTTTACTTTTACACACTATATCAAAAAAGTATCCCGACAAAGATTTTGAAATCAAAATCATTGCCGTTCACTGTTCACCACCACCTACCATCTGTTTCAACGTGACACATTGATTTGATATTTTTGCAGACCATAAATGTATGTTTCAGTATATACTCGATATATTTATTTGACACTTTAATTTCTAATTGAAGAAATTAAAATGAGGAAATTAAAGAGATTTTCATGTGTTAGTTGAGCCAATTTTTTTTGAGGTAAGTATCCCTTGGCACATGCTGTGCACGGTGGGGATTGTGCTAAATAATGCACGCACATCAAATTATTTTATAATAAAAGAAATTAATATTTTATTTTTAAAATTTAGAAATAAAATAATATATTTGATGGAACAACATTCCCATTATGCTATAGGCGACAACAAGAGATCCAAATCCATTTCTCAGATCCTGTTCTTTTAATTATGATTCGGTCAAATAATCTTTTTTTCTTTTATACTCACTCCATTCCTAAAAATATATATATTTCACTTTTTACTATTTTTTATAATGAATCTCACATTTTACCAATTCATTTTCACTCACATTTAATTATAAAATTAATATTTAAAAATAGGATTTATATTTTAATAACATTTTCAACTCCTTTGCATTACATTTTTTAAAATATTTGTCGAGTCATGAAATTTAGGGGATGGAGTAAGGAGTACTTATTTTAGAGACAAAAGTTACTCCTACTATCTTTATTGAGTGTCCATTAGAAGTAGGTCGGAAAGGCTCAAATATTGACAAAATTAAAAAGCTTAAAGTAGAGAATTGAAAAGGTCGTATTCTTATTTTTCCACGTCCAAAATTATATTCGAGGGGAAAATTTAACGGAGAGTTGAGTTTTTGAGTTGCAATCTTAATCTTTATATTTAAAATTTTCTTTTAACTGCCGATGAGTTTCATGCATGCTTGGCAATTGGCAGCACGACGACCTGATTACATAGAATAAGTGCATATCTAGAAAATTTTATGATCTAACCAATTAACTAATCTTATATTGGTACTATATGTGACTAGGTAAGAACCACAATAACGTTCAAATGATATAATTTTATACTAACTCCCTCAAAAAAAAAATAGGTTAATTTTATTATTTTAGGCCATGTATCAAACTAAATATGAAAAATTTTAAACAAATTAATCTTACACATCATTCGAGCTAAAAGTGGATCCCACAATTCACTAACACTATATATTTTTCATCATCTATTTCCTATTTCTCTCTTACTTTACTAATTGTGTATTAGAATTCATATCATATGAATGGAGGTAGTATTTTGTACGATGATATATCACTCGTTTATTAATAATGAGAATTCAATGTGATTGATGTTTGTCAACCATAATTTACATGCTATTGTATTGCTGATCAATCAATTTAAGTTATGCAATGATATCATTTAACCGAACCCAATTAACTAGACATGGTTCACGAGGCACTTTAATACAAGTAGCAATAATCATTTAATATTTTTATTTTAACAAGTGGCGGAGAAAAGTTATGAGTGTGGCAGATGGACAGTATTTTTCTTTATTTTTTGAAAAAAATTTATTGTGTCTGATGTAGAGATCCTAATTAATAATCCACTCTATTTTGTTAAAAAAATAAATAAATAAAAAAGAAAATGCCATGTCTATGCTTGAATTGGTCTTTCATTAATTAAGGCCATGCGTACATCCTAATTAATAATCCACTCTATTTTGTTAAAAAATAAATAAATAAAAAAGAAAATGCCATGTCTATGCTTGAATTGGTCTTTCACTAATTAAGGCCATGCGTCGTTATGTTTCGGATGATTTTATTCATTTATTGGTAATATAATAATCTTCACATGAAGTAGTCGTGGACTCGTGTAAAGCATTGTTGTGATAAAAATGAACAGAGGGGCTGGTCTGTTCAATTATTTGTATCTATGCACCTAAGACTTCATGTATTACTCCATTTCCTCGTAACTAGCATTATCATCCGTGCTATGCACGGGATATAATATTTTCAAATAATATTTATCAAAAAATCTAGAAAGGAAATAACATCGTAGGATTTTAAATTTCTAGTGTGCAAACACAAACTGTCCACGTAAATCGTATTTCGCCAGAATATTTTAAAAGCGGATTGGGGTGGAAAAAAAAAATCTCCGCCGACGTTTATGCTTTTCACACCATTTTTATAATTTATAAGAAATGGAGTAGCAGATTTTTAGAAAAATTAATAATTTTAAGGACCCAAATCATCTTAAATAATATAAATGCAAATAATTAAGGCTAAAAGTGATAATTTATACATTAAATAAACAGAAAATTATATACTATCAAACCATAATGGATCTCTTTCCTTCGGACTAAAAGTGATAAAAAATTTTTCCATATATTCATTTTTCCAAAGATATGAAAAGGCTAAAATAATCAGACAGTACTTATTCCGTTAAATAAAATAAAATTTAATAAAATGTCAACTAATTTATCTTTATTTCAGAATATTTACTTTAAAAATATTTTTAGTAATAACTAAAACTTGTCGTATTTCAATATATTTTTCATAGGTCCAATTAGGAGATAGAGGCTCTCCCTTTTCTCCTGCGCCGCCAAGTGCCGACATGCAACTCCGGCGCCTCCTTCTTATCTCCGGCGTCCGTCTCTCATATCTCCCTCTCTCATTCAGTCCGGATCTCTCTCCTTCTCCTCGGTTCAGCCGCCGTCGTAGTTTTCCCTTTCCATCGGCTTTGTCCGTCCTACCGACGCCACGTCGCCACCACTGCCATCTGCCGAACCCGCATGGCGCCATTGCCGTCCACACCTACTTGTTGATGGTAAGAAGCATTTTATATGAGCCTAAAATTTTGTCAATTTGTTCATTAATCCTTATGAGCTTAAATTTCATCAAACTTACAATTTTTTAAACAAACAAAATTCAGCTTTTCGTCATGTATGCACAATCGAAATTTTAATTAGCTTTAATGATCGCTAGTAATAAAAATTAGTAGTAGTAATAATCTAATTAGCTGCAGCTATTTTAATCAAACGAAATAAATAATAGAGCCCTCAAAGTGTTTTCTTAAAATTAAAAAGAAATTATTAGGCCGAAATAAGTGTTGTTACATTATTGCAAATCTTGACTTTGACACTATCAATGCCTCTACTTTCGCCCCACACCGGAAATTCCGCCCAAGTGCGATGCTAAATGCCGCATCATTCGGATAAATCTTTTAAATAAGAATATCATATCTTTATCTTCACTTCAAATGCAGTCTCAAAATGCTCAATATGTGACCATGCGAAATAAAGAATTAAGTAAGTAATTTGACAAAATAAATCTTAATTTCGAAATTTCTAAATAAACAAATACATATAGCATTATACCGTAGAACATTAAACATAATACATCCAACTTCTCATTATTTATTGATTGGCGGAATAGGAAGTTAAGGAATTCCCTCTCTCATCTAGAAAGATGTGAGAATTGGTATTTATAGAGGATTGCAGAGTGATTTTGGCTCCATTTCTCACATTTGAATTCAAATCTCATCACTATTTGTCTAATTCAAATTTCTATGACTTTCGAAATGACAAAATTTGCATAATTTGATTGCAACACGTATATTAACATGTATTAACTCATTAACTGTTGGTTTATTTCCATTTCATTATATTTTAAAATTCTGCATTGATTTACTCAATGTTCTATATACTAAGTCAAGTGGTATTATCCAAGTTCTATGTATATATATGTAACATCCCGAAATTTAGAACCCTAAATTAAAGCCCTAGAATTAATTATTTGATGACATGGAGTCGTGAATGCATTTATTTCATGGGATGCCTTGGCCAAGTCGAGCCTAGGGTTTTTGTTGAAAGTTTGAAAAGTCAAACTAATTGATTTAATGATGTGGCTTGTGATATATTAAGTTATGAGATTATGTGGCAATTTAATTGTTTATGAGTGAGTGAGAATATTAGAGAAAATTTCCATAAATACTTATCACCCTAATTCTTGTAATTTTCGAACCCTAGACCCCTTGGAGAAAGAATTTCTATTTTTCCGGAATTTATTTAATCCTTGGGATATTTATCCAAATTAAATTCCAAGAGCCAATTATTTCCTTGTTTAGAGATGGAAAAATCGAGCCTCCTTATTCTTCTAGTGATTTTCGAAAATCACTATAATTGGGAAGGAAGGAATTGTTTTATTTTATTTGATTCCTTACTTGATTTCCTTCCATACCTAGAATTTAATTATTCTACCAAATCTTTCCATACTTCAAGAGATCTTGCCTTACTTTATTTTAGTCAATATTCAAAAATCCATGCCTTATTTAAAAGGCTAGAAATCGCCCCTTATCTTGTTTCATGGAGGATTTTTCTTATTTTTATTTTGCTCCATGATATTTTATTCTACTTGGAAAATATACCAAAAACAAAACCATGGCTAATTACCTAGCCTAATTTTCGAAAATTAGGAGATATTGCCATCTTCTATTGTTGTTAATTCTTCTTCCCTACTTCACCATATTATTTTATTCTATTTATTTATAAGGCAAAAGATCTTACCAAATATTCTATTCTAATTACCAAAAGATCTTGTTGAGCACTATAAATAAGAGAACACCCCAACCCTAGACCCCAAATTTTCGGCCCCCTCACTCACATTCACTCTCTCAATTTTTCTTCTACATTACTCCATTAATCCTTCATCCTTTGAGAAGAAATTGAAGTTTAATCCAAGAACTTTGAAGAATCAAGGCTAATACTTGTTTTCTACCGATTATTTTTCGCTAAAGAGGTATTTTTGTGTAAGAGTTATGTTTGTTCTTCTTCTACCTCTTCTTTTTCTTCTTCCAACCGATTAATCGGTCTTCTTGAACCCTCATGCATCTTGGTTGAGTGAAAGAGGGATAAAAAGGGATGTGGGAACATGTGTGTGTGTGTGTGTCGAGTGTGTGTGTGGCGTGTGTGTGTGTGTACCGTGTGTGTGTGTGTGTTGTTGTGTGGTGTGGTGTGTGTATGATAGTTAAATAATATGGTGTGATAAACATGATCTTGATTAATTAGTAATGATAAGATAAATCGTTGGGAAGAGGGAAAAGTAATGAGACATGCATGAGTAAGAGTAGTATTGAACCTAATTTGTGATATGTTCCTATGTGATTAAAAGGTGAAACTTTGATTGCGAAGCCGGATAACGGAAAAGCGAAACTACTTGAAAACTAAGCAATCGAGGTGGGCTTTACTCTTAAAACTCTCTGTTATTTTGTCAAAATGTTATTCGGTGTTATAAGGGTGGTTTAACTGTTATGCCATGCCTATGTTTGTTTTAATGTGATTGTTGGATATGCTTATACGAATTCGGGTCTGAGTATGGGCCGCAAGCCCTACCAGGTTGTGTACACAATGGGATCGAGAGCCGTCCTTGCTAGTCGGCCGGTCTCGTGGGCGAAAAGTGTGGCCACACTTTCGTCGCACTATGGAATGATTGTTAATTTGATGAGAAAATGGGAGGTTATTTTGACTGGCCAGTCTATGAAAATATATTTTGTGATACTCGTGATATTCCTTTTTACAACTGCTTAAAACTCGAGTACACTTGGTAAGGGTGGCATAACTTATAAAATGTTTTGGCAACGAGCTCACTGAGTATTTCAAAATACTCAGCCCTGCATGTGTTTTCCTTATGTGCAGGTTGAATGACGACGAGTGGTGGCGGGTGTTGAGCAGATTAATGAATTAAAAAGGATATGTTGAACTTCAAGCGTAGTTGTGTCTTCATACATAGCTATACTTTCTCTTGGTTGTTTTCCGCTGAATTTTTGATATACTTTAGAATGTCTTTTTGGAATATCTGCATCTTGCCTTCGGTTTGAAGCCTTAGTCATTTCTTGTGATTTCGTCTGGGATAATGAGCCGTGCTCACTAGATATTTTGATTGCCATTTATGATATTTTTCTTCCTTTAATCTTCTAGGTTAAGTTGTTGCTTTTAATACTCTGATATCTCTATCAATTCTTTTGGTCAATACTCTTTAAATGAGCCTATGTTTACTTCTTTGGAGTCGGTTTTGGGTAGCAGCCGCCGCATTTATTGTACCCTAGGAGGGCGGGCTGTTACAGTTGGTATCAGAGCCTCAGTTCTTTCCGCTCTGGACCCAAGAGTCTTTTTCAAACTTTAGGTTGTGTTTATAATCTGTTATGTAAATGAACTAAATGTGGAAGGCTTAACACCGCAGCTCGTCTCGTTCAACCGCAAAGAAAGAGGTACTAGATATTTTGTGACTTGTGCTTGAAACTTGATGCTTTTGGAAATATTGTGAATGAGAAGTGACGCTTTCTGAACAATGATTTGTTGAATATGAGAACTTGTGAAAAGCATGCTCTATGTGCTAGAAATATTATGAATGCGAAGCGATACTTCTTAAATGATTTGCTGAATGACACATGAGAACTTGTGAAAATTTGTGAAATGCGAATGTGATCACGTGAGACTATGTTGAAATGTTGCTATGCTTAGATTTGGACTTTTGGACCTAGCATGTTTAGCTACGATCACAGCGCTTATACCAATAGTAGAAACGTGAAAGAACTAGTATAAGGCCGTTAGTGTATGTGGAGATTCGACGAAACGCGAATAGAGAACGCACGAATAGTCGTCTTAGGAACGAGAACCTTGGACGCGACGTTTTGAACCACCATCTTTTGACTCTTATACACTTTCGCAGCACCATTTGAGATCACGCACTATCTATTCTTTTCCACCTTTGTGATGGTGCTGACTTGTAGATGGTCCAACCCTATCACGCCCTTATGCGTCGCCGTTACGCTAAGAATAGGAACTTTCCGGTGGAGCGCCAGAGAGAGCTAGAATGGGACGGAGAGCAGTTCCTTCTGAACTTCGTCACCGACTTCTATGGTCATTGGCTTGACGCCTACGCGTACGGGACTACCCATCACGAGGGAATCATGCGACTTATCCATATACTGCCTTCCCCTTGGAGCAAGTGGACCGCTCAAGCCTCAGTATCCTACACTTGGTTTAGCCCGCCCAAGTACACGCCTCGAGGAGACTTCGTCGGCCTAATAGGAGTCTTACTTCCGGCCATGTCTGCCGCCGTTGACGGACCACCACTCCATCCGCCAACGCAAAGGTACTCGCCAGGAGCAGCTAGGGCTGGCAATTTTTGACACGACACGATAACACGACACGAACCGGCACGAAATTAATGGGTTTGGGTCAGAGCTTATCGTGTTCGTGTCCTTATCGGGTCGACCCATTAAGGACACGAAAATTTCATGTCGTGTTCGTGTCGGGTTCGTGTTATCCGTTAACAATGCGTGTTCGTGTCGTGTTCGTGTTATCCGTTAACAAATAATATTTTAATATTATTATTCTTATTAACACATAATATTTTAATATTATTATTCTTATTATTTTCATTTTTCAATACTTATTTTCGTGTCATTAATGGGTTCGTGTCGTGTTCGTGTCGTGTTGACCCGAAACAATTCGTGTCGTTAATGGGTTCGTGTCGTGTTCGTGTTTGAGGTTTTCTTAACGGGTCGTGTTCGTGTTTGTTGTTATCGTGTTCGTGTCGTTATCGTGTCGACACGATAACAACCCGACACGCACGATTTGCCACCCCTAGGATCAGCACGCCAGATGAAGTATCGCGATGACGAGGAACCGCACGTTGCTCGCGTTCCCCGTAGAAGGACCCTTAGGATGCGTGTTTCGGCCCCTCGGAGGATCATAAGAGAGGCCGAAGAGATGCTTACTTCGATTCCTTCGCCCCTAAGCAACGAGAAGAAGGACGAGGAGATGGGATCGTTTGAGAAAGGAGAGAGTTCGAGCGCCGAAAGTGTCGGAGAGTCGGGAGAACCCGAAGAGGACGAGGGCAGAAGTGGCTAGTGCTCGAATAGCGACTTTGTTTTCTTTTCCCCACGTTTTGAATTTCTAAGAACTTCTTTTTATGTTGTTATTTTCCTTCCGCGATTGAATCGCTCTTTTCCATTCATTGTACCAAGACCTTTTGGGATCATTTTTGAAATTATATGGGGAATCCGCACCTTTCATTCTATTACATGGCAATGAAGCCGTCTTCACTCTTTTTATCCTTATTGCATGAATATACTTGCTCTTTCTATTATCTTCCGAGTGTTTTCCACCTTATGGTGCAACCTTATTATGTTCTCTGTTTTCCTAACAACTGCTATTGTGTGGTCTTTCTTTGGACCCTGCTTGTGAATGAGTTTAAAATCTTTCTTTCAAAGTACCCTATCGCTACCTTGAAATGTTAAGTGAGTGCGCTAACCGTTCGAGTGTGATAAATCAGAATGCCGCCTAGACGCAACGTGAGGAACGAAGAACCATCTTCCCATGCTTCGGAAGAACAAAGCGTGACGCAACCAAGACCGCCGTCACCACCACCACCACCTCCACGAGTAGATAGGGAAGTCGTGAAGCTTTTCCTTGACCAAAAGCCTCCTACCTTCGACGGAATGGGCGAACCTGCGAAAGCCGAAACTTGGATACGTGCCTTGGAACGCATTTTCAAGACGTTGGTGTGCAATGAAGCGGAGAAGATGATCTGTGTAACGCATCAGCTGACCGGATCTGCTGATTTCTGGCGGGATACTAAGTTAAAAACCATGTCCCAGGATCGCATAGACGGGATGACTTGGGAGGAGTTCAAGACAGAAGTTTACGATAAGTACGTACCCAAGAGCTACCGCAAGGCGAAAGCAGCCGAGTTTCACAACCTCACCCAAGGACGTCTGTCTGTAACCGAGTATGACCGTGCACTTTGTGACATGACCCGCTATGCGCCGGAACAGACCGATACCGATGAGAAGCTGGCTGATAAGTTTCGTGAGGGCCTTAGGCACGAGATTAGGATGGCATTGGCAGTCCGCGGAACTCTTACGTACGCCGAGGCGCTAGCCCTCGCACTGGATGTAGAGGCAGCAATGCCAAAGGAGAAGAGTGCGGGGAACACCGCAATGACATTTCCCCCGCCACGTCCTAACCATGACAAGAGGAGATGGGAGGAGAGTAGGATCCACCATGACAATAAGCGATACCGCCCCAACGGAGGAGGACAGACTTCGTTCAATCCAAGGAGCGACCCCCGTGCCAGACCACCTCAGTGTAACGTTTGCGCCAAGTACCATTTCGGGCAGTGTAGAGGACCGAACTCGAATAGATGCTTCAACTGTGGAGGAAACGGGCACTTCTCGAGGGAGTGTCCGAGCAAGGGAAACGGACCAAGGCAGAACCATCAGGGTTTCCGTCAGCAGCCGAGAGCGCCACCTACGAGCTCGGGAGCAAACCCGAATCAGCAACTGCGGCTGCAGCAGCCTGTCCGCCCAAGACTTCCAGCCCCGGCTAGAGCGTACGCTATAGAGCAGAAGCAGCCCAAGACCGAGCAAGGAAAGCCCGAGAGTGGAAACCTAGCAGGTATAGGCGAAATCCTTGATACCCCTATTGTTGTTTTGTTTGACACGGGCGCATCTCATTCGTTCATCTCTGAGTTGTGTGTGCATACCTTAAGCTTACCTACTAGGAAGTCTGAACATAGGATGATGGTGTCCTCACCAGTAGGAGGACTGGTTGAGATCTCTCGTTTTTGCTTGAACGTAGAAATCGTACTAGGAGAACTTCAGTTAGTTGCTCACGACCCGCGAGTTATGACGATGAGAGACGTTGACGTGATCCTAGGAATGGATTGGTTAACTGCGAACTTTGCAACGATCCGTTGTAAAGAGAGGCTAATAACCCTACAAACCCCGGGTATGGAACCCGCCGTGTACCACAGAATCTCAATGAACCGACGAATCGTTGTAGTCTCTGCGTTACAAGCCACCGCCATGTTGAGGAAAGGACGCCCGACCTACCTTGTCTATCTCCACGGAGAAGAGAAAGAGGAAGCAAGGCTTGAAGACGTTGCTGTCGTACGAGATTTTCCCGATGTTTTTCCCGAGGAATTACCTGGACCGCCGCCAGATAGGCAGTTAGAATTTACGATCGATCTCGAACCTGGAGCCGCCCCCATATCGAAGGCGCCGTACCGCATGGCACCTAAGGAGTTAGAGGAGTTAAAGATTCAGCTGCAAGAGCTCATGGACTTAGGTTTCGTTAGGCCCAGTGTTTCGCCATGGGGCGCACCGGTGCTCTTCGTTAAGAAGAAAGATGGGTCAATGAGAATGTGTATCGACTATAGAGAGTTGAACAAATTGACCCTCAAGAACAAATACCCTTTGCCGAGGATAGATGACCTGTTCGACCAACTCCGAGGAGCCGGAGTGTTCTCTAAGATGGATTTGAAGTCCGGATACCACCAGCTGAAAGTACGAAAGGAGGATATCCCTAAAACCGCATTCCGTACCAAATATGGTCACTATGAGTTCGTGGTGATGCCATTCGGTCTGACGAACGCCCCAGCCGTGTTTATGGATTTGATGAACCGCGTTTTCCACTCGTACCTAGATACGTTCATCTTAGTGTTCATAGATGACATCTTAGTCTACTCGAAGGACGAAAAGGAGCACGTGGAACACCTACGGATCGCGCTGGAGACGTTGAGGAAGGAGAAGCTGTACGCCAAATTCAGCAAGTGTGAATTCTGGCTGAAGGAAGTCAACTTCTTAGGGCACATCGTGTCAGCAGAGGGAATCCGAGTGGACCCCGCTAAGGTCGAGGCGGTACAACAGTGGAAGTCGCCATCGACGCAGAACGAGATTCGGAGTTTCCTAGGTTTGGCAGGATACTACCGAAGGTTCATAGAAGGATTCTCCAAGATAGCGAGACCGATGACCCAGCAGCTCAAGAAAGGAATCAAGGTGAACTGGACGCCGGAGTGTGAAGGAAGCTTCCAGCTTTTGAAGGAGAAATTGACCACCGCACCAGTGTTAGCTGTGCCAGAGCTTGGAGTCGACTACGTAGTTTACACCGACGCTTCGAAAGTCGGATTAAGATGCGTGTTGATGCAGAACAACAAGGTGATCGCTTACGCGTCGCGACAGTTGAAACCGCACGAATTGAACTACCCTACCCACGATTTAGAGTTAGCCGCAGTAGTGCATGCCCTAAAGATTTGGAGGCACCATCTTTACGGAGTTAGGTGTGAAATCTTTACGGACCATAAGAGTTTAAAGTACTTCTTCGAGCAGAAGGATCTGAACATGCGACAACGGAGATGGCTCGAGCTAGTGAAGGACTACGATTGTGGTATCAACTACCACCCCGGCAAGGCAAACGTAGTAGCAGACGCTTTAAGCCGTAGAGACCATTCGCAACTCGCTGTTTTTCTAACAGAAGAGGAAAGTTTAGTGCGAGAGTTGAGTAAGTTGCGGATAGAAGTAGTTAGAACACCCGATACCGTGAAAGGCCGAATCACCGCGTTAGTAGTAGAACCTGATCTAAGGACGAGGATCGTTGCAGCTCAACGGCTAGATGAGAAATTGGAGGAGATTCGAGTCGAAGTAAGGACCGGTGAGTCCAGACAGTTTAGCGAGGCTTCCGATAACGCTCTCACCTTTGACGGGAGACTGTGCGTGCCGAACAACGAGAGTCTTAGGAACGAAATCTTGAGCGAAGCGCACGAAACCCCATACACTGCTCACCCCGGGAGCACGAAGATGTACCAGGATCTGAAAAAGTCCTTTTGGTGGAACGGCATGAAGAGGGATGTCGCAGCTTTCGTGGAACGTTGCTTAGCCTGCCAACAGGTGAAAGCCTTACACCAACGACCGTACGGGAAGCTACAACCGCTTGAGATACCCGAGTGGAAGTGGGAGCACATCGCTATGGATTTCGTGACTGCGTTGCCGATAACCCTTAAAGGGAACACCGCGATTTGGGTGATCATCGATCGACTTACCAAGAGTGCGCATTTCTTACCAATCCCCGTAACCCATGGATCGGATAGGCTAGCTCAGATCTACATCCAAGAGATCGTGCGATTACATGGAGTCCCAGTGACAATTACGTCTGATCGTGACCCGAAGTTTACCTCGAAATTTTGGATTAGTCTACAACGCGAGCTTGGAACACGCTTAAACTTTAGTACTGATTTCCACCCACAATCCGATGGACAATCCGAAAGAACGATACAAACTCTTGAGGATATGCTAAGAGCCGTGGTGCTCGACAGAGGCGGAAGTTGGGAGACCGCACTCCCTTTGATCGAGTTCGCCTACAACAATAGCTTCCAAGCAACGATCGGCATGGCGCCTTATGAAGCACTTTATGGGAGAAAGTGTAGATCTCCGCTCTACTGGGATGAAGTTGGTGAACGAAGAGCACTTGGACTCGATGCAGTCGAAGAAATCGTCGAAATCGTTCGACAAATCCGCGCGCGAATGAAGGAAGCTCAGGACAGACAGAAGTCGTACGCCGACGTTCGACGGACGGACTTATAGTTCCACGCTGGTGATAAAGTTTTCATCAAAGTATCCCCGTCGAAAGGGATAGCGCGTTTTGGAGTGAAGGGCAAACTAAAACCGCGTTTTATCGGGCCGTACGAAATTCTAGAAGGAGTAGGACCCGTAGCTTATCGTTTAGCGTTGCCGCCCAGCCTTGGGAAAGTGCACAACGTTTTTCATGTGTCGCAATTGCGAAAGTATGTGTTTGATCCGAAGCATGTGATTCGTTACGAGGATATTGCTGTAAGCCCGGATCTGAGCTATGAGGAGCGACCCCAGATGATCTTGGATCGAAAGGTCCAAACCTTGAGGAATAAAACCACTGCCTTCGTGAAAATTCAATGGAGAAACCACGGGCCCGAGGAAGCCACGTGGGAGCGTGAGGATAAGATGATAGAGCTTTACCCGGAACTTTTTCTGTAAAAGGTACCAAATTTCGGGACGAAATTTCTTTAAGTGTGGTAGGATGTAACATCCCGGAATTTAGAACCCTAAATTAAAGCCCTAGAATTAATTATTTGGTGACATGGAGTCGTGAATGCATTTATTTCATGGGATGCCTTGGCCAAGTCGAGCCTAGGGTTTTTGTTGAAAGTTTGAAAAGTCAAACTAATTGATTTAATGATGTGGCTTGTGATATATTAAGTTATGAGATTATGTGGCAATTTAATTGTTTATGAGTGAGTGAGAATATTAGAGAAAATTTCCATAAATACTTATCACCCTAATTCTTGTAATTTTCGAACCCTAGACCCCTTGGAGAAAGAATTTCTATTTTTCCGGAATTTATTTAATCCTTGGGATATTTATCCAAATTAAATTCCAAGAGCCAATTATTTCCTTGTTTAGAGATGGAAAAATCGAGCCTCCTTATTCTTCTAGTGATTTTCGAAAATCACTATAATTGGGAAGGAAGGAATTGTTTTATTTTATTTGATTCCTTACTTGATTTCCTTCCATACCTAGAATTTAATTATTCTACCAAATCTTTTCATACTTCAAGAGATCTTGCCTTACTTTGTTTTAGTCAATATTTAAAAATCCATGCCTTATTTAAAAGGCTAGAAATCGCCCCTTATCTTGTTTCATGGAGGATTTTCCTTATTTTTATTTTGCTCCATGATATTTTATTCTACTTGGAAAATATACCAAAAACAAAACCATGGCTAATTACCTAGCCTAATTTTCGAAAATTAGGAGATATTGCCATCTTCTATTTTTGTTAATTCTTCTTCCCTACTTCACCATATTATTTTATTCTATTTATTTATAAGGCAAAAGATCTTACCAAATATTCTATTCTAATTACCAAAAGATCTTGTTGAGCACTATAAATAAGAGAACACCCCAACCCTAGACCCCAAATTTTCGGCCCCCTCACTCACATTCACTCTCTCAATTTTTCTTCTACATTACTCCATTAATCCTTCATCCTTTGAGAAGAAATTGAAGTTTAATCCAAGAACTTTGAAGAATCAAGGCTAATACTTGTTTTCTACCGATTATTTTTCGCTAAAGAGGTATTTTTGTGTAAGAGTTATGTTTGTTCTTCTTCTACCTCTTCCTTTTCTTCTTCCAACCGATTAATCGGTCTTCTTGAACCCTCATGCATCTTGGTTGAGTGAAAGAGGGATAAAAAGGGATGTGGGAACATGTGTGTGTGTGTGTGCCGAGTGTGTGTGTGGCGTGTGTGTGTGTGTACCGTGTGTGTGTGTGTGTTGTTGTGTGGTGTGGTGTGTGTATGATAGTTAAATAATATGGTGTGATAAACATGATCTTGATTAATTAGTAATGATAAGATAAATCGTTGGGAAGAGGGAAAAGTAATGAGACATGCATGAGTAAGAGTAGTATTGAACCTAATTTGTGATATGTGCCTATGTGATTAAAAGGTGAAACTTTGGTTGCGAAGCCGGATAACGGAAAAGCGAAACTACTTGAAAACTAAGCAATCGAGGTGGGCTTTACTCTTAAAACTCTCTGTTATTTTGTCAAAATGTTATTCGGTGTTATAAGGGTGGTTTAACTGTTATGCCATGCCTATGTTTGTTTTAATGTGATTGTTGGATATGCTTATACGAATTCGGGTCTGAGTATGGGCCGCAAGCCCTACCAGGCTGTGTACACAATGGGATCGAGAGCCGTCCTTGCTAGTCGGCCGGTCTCGTGGGCGAAAAGTGTGGCCACACTTTCGTCGCACCATGGAATGATTGTTAATTTGATGAGAAAATGGGAGGTTATTTTGACTGGCCAGTCTATGAAAATATATTTTGTGATACTCGTGATATTCCTTTTTACAACTGCTTAAAACTCGAGTATACTTGGTAAGGGTGGCATAACTTATAAAATGTTTTGGCAACGAGCTCACTGAGTATTTCAAAATACTCAGCCCTGCATGTGTTTTTCCTTATGTGCAGGTTGAATGACGACGAGTGGTGGCGGGTGTTGAGCAGATTAATGAATTAAAAAGGATATGTTGAACTTCAAGCGTAGTTGTGTCTTCATACATAGCTATACTTTCTCTTGGTTGTTTTCCGCTGAATTTTTGATATACTTTAGAATGTCTTTTTGGAATATCTGCATCTTGCCTTCGGTTTGAAGCCTTAGTCATTTCTTGTGATTTCGTCTGGGATAATGAGCCGTGCTCACTAGATATTTTGATTGCCATTTATGATATTTTTCTTCCTTTAATCTTCTAGGTTAAGTTGTTGCTTTTAATACTCTTATATCTCTATCAATTCTTTTGGTCAATACTCTTTAAATGAAACCCTAGCCTATGTTTACTTTTTTGGAGTCGGTTTTGGGTAGCAGCCGCCGCATTTATTGTACCCTAGGAGGGCGGGCTGTTACAATATAAGCTATGTATTGTACGAATATCGGCCTTTTCAAAAGTTGTCATGCATTTACACACCTTTTTCGAATTTATCAATCACACCCAACCTCCAATCTATGGATTACTTTGTTTCAAGTTTTAGTAGTAATAATATACCCTCAAAACAATGATTAAAAAATTTCCATCAATCTTTGTGCTGAAAATAGCCCGCTTAAAATTTGTTGACTAATACCCCATATAAAAAGATTTTTTAAAATAGCCAACTTAAAAATTGTTGATTAATACCTCATATAAAAAGATTTTTTAAAATAGCCAACATAAAAATTGTTAATTTATAGTATATAATTTTTTTAACAATGTTTCCTTTATATTTTAAACAAATACAATAGCCTAAATTATGCAATGATATTCAAAGATAAAATATTGTAAATAGTAAATGTTGCCTATATATAAACTGAAAATAAACTCAATTTGTTTACAAATTGATTAATTTATTTGCATTGTCGAAAAGTATTTTATTTAAAGTGAATATGAAGTACTCTATATATGAGTTGAAATCAACTATTAAAAAATGATTGTTAATTAATACGCTCACACATCTAAAAAACACGAACACATGACATATAATAACACTTTATACTATAAACATAAACTATTAAATAAAAAATTAAGAAATACAAAAATTATTCAGAACGTTATAAAATCAACAATGTGTTGAAAAAATTAACTGATAAATGTGCAATTCAATTTTATCGATGAATGTACAATTGCACTTTACCTACTAAGGAGTCATACTTACTTATTGGTTATTAGAATACTTAATACTTCCTATTTTCTCTTTAAGTTAATGAGTAGTAGTAGTAGTACTTAGTCTAACATTTGCAAGATATGCTCACCAAACAAAACATAATATAAAACCACTTTCAAGTTTCACTGATCTGAATCGTTGGCCATGTTTCGGTTGGATCGAAAAGTGCACTATTTCATCTCAAAAGTGCAATGAAATAAAACCAAAATTGTATTTCTAGGAAATGACATAGCACTTGCAAAACACAATCAAATTATGCCTGCAATAGGTACTTCATATGATCTAATTCACCAACTTTATTAACAAATGTGTTCGAACTTCGACGGATGGATATCTTGAATATTGAAGAAAGCAACCATTTATTATAAATTTTTAAAGTAATTAAGGATAGAAAGATAATGTGTATGTGTATGTTTTCTGTTGAAACATTAATGGGTAACAGATAGAAGTGAAAAGAGATGGAAAAAATTGTAATAAAAGCAAACAAAAAGCAAAAAATAGTAACTAATCAAATGCTAAACAAAAGCTCTATATGAAAACAATAAGACAAATAAGAAAAAAAAAATCAAAAAACAAAATAAAATATGTAATTGAAGCAAACAAAAAGGAAAAGAAATAGTGACCGATCAAATGTTAAATCAAAACAAGTGCTCAATATGAGAATCAATAAGACATAAGAAAAAAAAAATCAAGAAATAGAAACGATACAAATCTATAACATGAGTAAAGGTTTTAAGAATGCTTGTGCATCTCTTGCTTGAGGATGGTATTTATAGAAGAATTTGGGGGTTTTGGTTCCACAATTTCAAAATTTCAATTCTTTCTGATAGATTGTTGGTACCGTGTAATAGCATACTATTTATTTACTACACAATAGATTTAAATCAAATCAATGATCTTACTATGTATTACAATTTTGTGTGGTAGAATAACACTATGGTTGATTGCTACCTAAAAATATTAATTAATTAGTCAAAATAAAATGTAACCATTGCACCTTAAAAACCAATGAATCAACATGTTTACCATTTGGTCAACAAATGAAGCAAAATAGAATCCAACATTTTAATTATTGGGCCGATATATTTAGTGCCAGAAAGCTAATTATTCAGTGGCAGAAAGCTAGTTTTTAGCTTAGGAACACTTTTTATGCAGAATAGCGGTGGAGACTATGTTCCATAATGTATACAATATGGTTTGCATAAATTTCATTAAGTTTAGCGGCAAAAGTGGGTCCACAAAACTGTGGCTTTATATATGTATAGATTGCGGCATAATATTTCAGCATAAAATTTAAGAATTGTATATTTAGTGTGTTAAGTGGATAGATAAAAAAATTAAAAATAAAAGAAGAAAAAGTAGAGAATAAAGTAGAAAGTATATAAAGTAATGAGAATAATGTAAGAAAAAGTACAGTAAGAGTGAGAAAAAATTTTAATAAGTAGTAATGCATATGGAAATGACTCAACTATATATAAGAAAACTTCTCAAAATAGAAAAATGACTCAACTATAAAGGAACGAATAAATAAACCTGCTTGTTCGCCAGTTCCGATTCTAACCGGACTGGTTGACCGATTAACCGGTTTCAATTTTTCCATAAATCCTATAACCGGAAGCGGTCGGTTCCGGTTTGGAATCGTCCGGTTAAGAACCGGTCGGTTCTGGCTCGGAGCCGGAACCGATGTATAATTTATTCCAAAATTATTTATAATCTTAAATAATTCAATACTAATAAAATAATAATCCAATATCTAGAAATATAACAAATACTAATACCTAAAAATTCAAATAAATACACAAAAAATACAAAACAACAATAAAATAATATTTATATATGGGTAAGAGTAATGTCAAGTGTAGTAGGTCGGACTAGTTTATATTGGCAATTCTTTTATAAAAAATGAGTTCTAAAAGTTAGCAATTTTTTTAAAATTGAATTCCATTTTCCTTTTTTTTTGGGCTAAACAAATATTCAATGGAATTATCATTACTAATTGATCGTGTAGTGAATTTTTGGTTTAATACAGAACAGTTAATAAATCATGCCCAAACAGGTTAAAATCGTATGTTAAATAAATAGTTACACAAATTTGTTATAAAGTTAAAGTTCTACTCCCTTCGTCCACAAAAAATAGAACACACTTTCCATTTTTAGCCGTCCACAAAAAATAGAGCACATTCATTTATGGAAAGTTTTTAACAAATAATAACCTTACACATCATTCCACTAACACTACTTCTCACTTACTTTTTCTTCTTCTCCCTTACTTTTTTTCCCTTTTCTCTTACTTTACCAATTCTACATTAAAATCTGTGTCATACATCAATTGCTCTATTTTTTGTGGACGGAGGAAGTATCATATGAAATAAGATTGTATTATTATAAGTTCTTTTGGAAATTAAAAACAAACTTATTATGTCCTACTCATGGTAGTTAGTTCATAAAAAATGGATTGAGAAATGATTGTAGATTGAAAGCATCACGGTTTAAACATTTTAAATACTTCATAAAACAAAGCTCGCAAATTTAACGCTATTTAGATCTAAAAATTTATTTTATTTCAATTTTTTTTATTTCAATTCATTATTAATTCAAATAAGTTAGATTTATTAATATATTAAATTATAAGAAAAATGAAATTGAATTGTAATATGGTTCCCGGTTAGAAACCGGAACCGGTTTTATTTAAAAAATTGAAATCGGTATCGAATCGAAACTTGCTTTCCGGTTCCCGATTCACGAATTAACTGGCCGATTCCGGTTTCGGTAAACTGAGAACCGGAGAACCGTTTAAGCACCCCTATAGATGAAGTAGTTAACTAATCATAGTAAATTTGGGACTTGGAGCATTCTCATCCATGCTCTTTGGCAAGAGTAGGGCTGGCAAAATATACCGTAATACCGAAATACCGCACTTATCGTACCGAAAAAATACTGAAAATACCGAATTTGCGGTATACCGTATCGATAGATTTCGGTACGGTAAAGGTATAGATTATCCTATACCGCGGTATACCGCAATATACCGCATTTACGATATTTGCTAAAAATTCGATATACATGTTATATTTAAAATTTATATAAAAATTAGTTAATTGTTTCCCTAACCTTACTTTCATATTTTAGTTTAACCGCCCCCAGCACCAAACACACACACGCAGAGATGCAAATCAAGTCAATTGTATAGATTTGATTGTGGTGTAGTTTTAATCTTTTGGACATTATTTAAATAGGTGAAATTTTATTTTAAATATTTGGCTATAATAGAATTTTTTGGGAATGAAACACAAGTATTACGGTATGCCATAGCTTATTTTGGTATACCGTACTCGGTATGCCATACTTTATTTCGGTATACTATAAAAGTACGGTATACCGCAATACGGTACGGTATACCGCATAGACGGTATGGTAACGGTATCGGAAATAATCATACCGAATTTTCGGTATATCGCATTGCGGTACAGTATGACATTTTCTCATACCGCAATTTACGGTACAGTATGCGGTATGACATTCTTGGTGCGCTATACCGTACCGTGCCAACCCTAAGGCAAGAGCATGGAAGTAGGCCCGGGCCAACTTTTATTCATTTTTTACTCTTTTTACTCTCTGCTCTTCCCCAATAGCACAACACCCACATCCATGCTCTTGCGCAAGGACATGCTCAAGGGTCCCACCATTCTATTATTCAATTTAAATAAAAACATTTCCACAATATTAAAATGCATTAAAAATACACGGAATACTATTACAAATTACTTAAAAATTAAAAATTACATAATTAAAGTAATAAAAATTAAAGATTACATAATTAAAGTCCTAAAAATTAAAAATTACTCCCTCCGTCCCACATCTATAGTCACATTTAGTTAGGGCACGAGTTTTAAGGAATTGGTGGAGTCTGTAATTAATGAAGTGAGATGGTGGAGTGTGTAATAAATGAAGTGAGATGGAAGAGTGAGATGGTGGAGTGTGTAATATATGAAGTGAGATGAAGGAGTGTGTAATAAATTAAGTGAGTTGGTTGAAGGTGGGTCCCTTTTTGACTTTTTGGTTTTTTATTTTTGTTTTGGTTTATTTTTGTGTTGATAATGACATTTGGGTGTAATTTTAGTGAATAATGGGGTAAAATTTTATGTCCAAATATGGAAAATTCTAAATGTGACTATAAATGTGGGACGGACTTTTACGGCAAAATGTGACTGTAAAACTAGGACGGAGGGAGTACATAATTAAAATTCTAAAACTTAAAAATTACATAATTAAAGTCCTAAAAATTAAAAATTACATAATTAAAATCCTAAAAATTAAAAATTACATAATTAAATTCATAAAATTTAAAAAACCCACTACTCGTGGCCGAATTTCGCCCAAATGTGTAAGATTAGGTTTTCTTGTAGCTCAATGTGGGTTATGGTATCGCGCATTGTGTGTCTTGTTTCGATCCTCTCGCACATCGTCGTATGCACACCTCAGCGTGGGGGAGACCTCGCGGTTGAGCTTACGGCTTCATCCTCGTCTTAAAAGTTAGCCTCCCTCGGTCCTTCGTCAGCTATAATCATGTTGTGCAAGATAATACACGTGTATATGATGTCGACGATATTCTTAACGTACCACAGCCGAGATGGGGCCTTCACAATGTTGAATCGGCCTTGAAGGACCCCAAAAGCTCTTTCGACGTCATTCCGAGCAGACTGTTGACAATGCGAATTGCTGAACGTCTTAATGAAAGTCGACCACCTTGGGTAGATACCATCGGCGAGATAGTGACCCATGTGGTATGAATTTCCGTTGACGGTGAAGTCGATCACCGGTGCTACACCATTCCAAACATCATTGAAGAGTGGTGAAGAATAGAGCACGTCCAAGTCGTTGTTGGATCTGGCAACACCGGAATATGCATGCCAAATCCATAGGCGGTAGTCGGCGACGGCTTCAAGGATAAGCGTTGGACCGACACCTTTGTGGACACTTAAGTGTTGCCCCCTCCAAGCATTCAGGCAATTCTTCCACTTTCAATGCATCCAGTCAATGCTGTCAAGCATACCGGAAAAACCGTGGACTGTTTCGTGAAGATGAAGCAACCGTTGACAATCATCGGTGGTGGGTGCCCGAAGGAATTCCTCACCCAAAGCAAAACGAACGTCGTCGCAAAAATTTTTGAGGTATAAGATTCCAGTTGACTCACCCACATGCAAATACTCGTCGAAGAGGTCAGCCGTGTACCCAGTAGCAAGTTGTCGGAGGGCACAAGTACACTTCTGCAATGCCAAGAGACTTTGCCGACCGGTTGCGTCTCTACTTGATTGAAAGTATTCAACACGGGCGGACAATGTGTTGACAATACGCATAAACAACTGTTTTGACATGCGAAAACGGCGCCAAAAGTAATCTTCCGAAAATCGTGGCTGGTCGAAAAAATAGTCGGCAACGAGCCTTTCGTGGGCTACTTCCCGGTCACGAAGGAAGTAGCGGCGATTTGATCTAGTTGGTCAAGGAGGAGGGGCGGGGGTAGCGGCGGCGACATAGGCTTCATAGGCGGCAAGATATTGGTCATAATATTCTTGTTCATCGCGCTCCGCTTTCGCAATGATATCGTTGAAATCCATTTTTTAATTTAGAGAGGGTTTGAGTGAGAGAGGAAGATGTAGATGAGTTGTATGAAAAAATATGAATGAGAGATAATTTGATGTGAAAAATGGATGATGAATGTATGTACTTATAGATGATTTTTGGATTAAAATTTTTTTAAAAAAAAATCCAAAAAAATTCAAATAAAGGATAATAAACGGCTATATTGTTGGGAATCCGAATATTTTTTTTTGGGTATTATTTTTGATTTAAAAAAAATATAGAAAATCCAACGGCTAAGCCGTTGGCGAATAGAAACGCGCCACATCGCCCTGCTCAGCGGCAGGACGCGCTCGATACATCGAGCAGCGCTATGCCGTCGGCAAGAGCACACCGGCGGATGCTCTTAAATTGTTATCATTGCCACGCTCTTATTTATGAGTATAAATGATAGTAAAACATAATCGAGGATAATGAATTAATGGCGAACAATTTTTAAGTTCTATCTTTGATTTCAATATTGAATAGTATAATATTTCAAACCAATACTTCAGAAACCTAACAGTGACATATAAACCCCTCCACTAACACAATTTAGAGTTGTGAAAAACATCACAATCAGTTTAGAAAAATTAAATTATACTTCTCCCTCCCTCGCCAAGAGTCCTATTTAGTTATGACACAAGTTTTAAGAAATATAAGAAAAGTAATTTGAATAAGTTAGTGGAATATGAATCCTATATTCGTTTTATAATAAAATATAAGTGAAAAAAGTCGGTGAAATTTAGTGTCTAATTACCATTTATGGTAAAAGTGAAATAAGACTCTTATTACGAAAGAGACCGAAATGACAAAACAACTCTTATTGTAGGACGGAGGGAGTATTACTGGAAAAAAAAACGAAACTAAAACTGAAACTGAGTCTAGTATAGACCTGCCCAAGGTTTACCGAACCGGCGGTTAAAACTGAAACCATAACCGTCGGTTACGGTTCCGAACCGAAACCGTCGATTTTTAAACCGTGGTTCGGTTCAGGTTCAAAAATTTCGAAGTGCCGGAACCGCTAGTTCCGGGCGGTTTCAAACCGGAACCACGAAAAACTGCAGGAAAACCGTGAAATCAAGTCGGAACCGCAAAAAACCGACGGTTTGGAACCGTGAAAAACCTTAAAAAAACCATTGGAAAACCGCCGGTTCGGAACCGAAACCGAAACCGGCGGTTTTGGAACCGGAACCGCGAAACATCCTCGCGGTTCGGTTCCGGTTCAACAATTTCTAAAACCGGAACCGGTGGTTTCGAACCGTAACCGCCGGTTCCTGAACCGTGGGCACCTCTAGTCTATTACACTACCATCATAAACTCAATCAACTTCAAAAAAATGGTTAAATTTGAATACCAGTAAAACACTAGACATGATATCCTCAACCATGTAAAGAAATAGGATTGAAATCACCGAAAAATATACATGCAACACCACATGCATACTCCAGGATTATGATGAAAATAAGTTCATGTACAAAATAGATTTAAAAAGTATAATAAGGCCAACTATCCTACCATATCCATGTTAAAAAAACATCGTTATGTAACAAGTCAGAGTAATACATTTTATAAAAGTAAAGAAATTGGAGTATTTAACTTGAGCACATGCAGTGTTCTTGATCCTACACGTGAATTAATAATTACTCCCTCCGATCTCAGATAATTCATTTCAATTTTCCATTTCGGTCCGTCCCATATAATTTGTCCCACTTCACTTTTACTATTTTTGGTAGTGGACCTCATATTCCACTAACTCTTTCTTACTCACATTTTATTATAAAACTAATATATAAAGGTAGAACCCACATTCTACTAAATTTTTCAACTCACTTTTCATTACAATTCTTAAAATCCGTGCCTGGTCAAAGTGACCCGAATTATCCGGGACGGAGGGAGTAATAAAAAAGGTATGGTTGTCAAACAAAATCAAATAATTGCATAGCAACAAATTTAAGAAACTTTTTACTATTTCATCAATTATGAAAGCATTTAGCCCGTTAATAATAAAATAAACGTTTATTTGATTTATAAGTCCCAATAATGGACCACTGCATGCATCAGTACCATCTCCTCCAACTACTTATAAATACACATCAGTCCCTACGCAAATTATTCAAACCTCTCCCAATCAATCAAACAATCGGCAACAATGTCTACTGAGGAGCTTCCGCGGCGAGAGATCCCGGGATCGGTCGGGCTCCCCTTCTTCGGCGCCATAGCCGATCGCCTAAGCTACTTCTACAGCCAAGGCGAGCTCAAATTCTTCAAATCTCGCATGGAGAAATACAAATCCACCGTGTTCCGTTGCAACATGCCGCCCGGCCCCTTCATGGCCCGCGATCCCCGCGTAATCTGCCTCCTCGACGCCCTCAGCTTCCAAACCCTCTTCGATACCTCCAAAGTCGAAAAGAGGGACGTCCTCGACGGCACCTTCGTCCCCTCCACCGCCTTCACTGGGGGCTACCGCACCTGCGCCTACCTCGACCCGTCCGAGCCCAACCACGCCCTCCTCAAGCGCTTCTTCCTCTCCCTCCTCGCCAAAAGGCACGACCAGTTCATCCCCTTGTTCCGCCGCGGCATGTCCGACCTTTTCTCCACCCTCGAAGACGAGATCGCCGCGAATGGATCGTCTTCCTTCAACGACCTAAACGATGCGATGTCGTTCGAGTTCGTTTTCCGCTTGCTCTGCAGGGTGGGCCCGGCCGAGACGAGTCTGGGCTCGGACGGCCCAAAATCAATGGACTTATGGCTCTTCGGCCAGCTCTCGCCCTTGATGACGCTTGGACTCAAATTCGTACCTTCCTTTATTGAAGACATGTTTCTCCATAACTTCCCGATTCCTTTCTTTTTGGTGAAGTCTTACTACGACAAGATCTACTCCGCCTTCGAAGCGAATCTCGGGAAGCTTCTGGAGGAAGCGGCTGAGCTCGGGCTGGAACGGGACGAGGCGTGCCATAACCTCGTGTTCCTGGCCGGGTTCAACGCGTATGGGGGGATGAAGGCCGTGTTCCCCGCACTGATCAAGTGGGTCGGAGCGGGGGGCCCGGGCCTCCACTTGCGCCTCGCGGCAGAGATCAGGGCGGTGGTGAAGGAGAAAGGTGGCATCACTGCGGCGGCGTTGGAAGAGATGCGTTTGACGAAATCGGCGGTGTATGAAGCGCTGCGGATCGAGCCGTCGGTGCCGTATCAATACGGGAAGGCGAAGGAGGATTTCAAGATTCGGAACCATGAGAATACGTTTTTGGTGAAGAAAGGGGAGATGCTGTTTGGGTACCAGGCGTTGGCGACGAGGGATCCGAGGATTTTTGAGAATCCGGATGATTACGTGGCGGAGAGGTTTGTCGGGGAAGAAGGGGAGAAGCTGTTGAGGTATGTGTACTGGTCGAATGGGAGGGAGACGGAGGATCCAACGGTGGACAATAAGCAGTGCCCGGGGAAGGATTTGGTGGTGATGATGTGCACGTTGATGTTGGTGGAATTGTTTTTGAGGTATGATACGTTTGAGGTTGAATCTGGGAAGCTTCTCTTGGGCTCCTCAGTCACGTTCAAGTCGCTCACGAAGCATGATCGTTAATCATTATTCAAATTCATGCTTTTTTTTTAATTGTTTGTGTGTTATTTGATTGCCGATTGTAGATTTTTTCTATCACTGCTTTATATTCTTAGTCATGTGAAAAATAATACTCTCTTCGTCCCAAGTTACTTGAGCCGTATTTCATTTTAAGTTGTCTCAAATTACTTGAATCATTTCTCTTTTTGACAAAAAACAAAACATCTATTCACACTTACTTTATTCTTTCTTTTACATCACCCTCTCTCCTCTCACTTACTTTATTCTTTCTTCTACTTTATTTAAATTCACTAAACACAACTTTCTTAAATCTCGTGCCGAAAAGAAACGCCTCAAGTAACGTGGGACGAAGGAGTACTCCCTTCGTCTCAGCTAAAATGACACACTTCTTAGTCGGTACGGTTTTCTAAGAGTTGTTGATTAATGTAATTAGTTGAAGAGAGAAATAATGAGCGTAAGTACTCCCTCCGTTCCTTCATAGTTGAGTCATTTTTCCATTTCGGAAAGTTCCATCATAGTTGAGTCATTTTCATATATAGTAACTTTTTCTTCTCTCTTACTTTATTCACTTTTTACTTTATTCTCTCTACCTTTTTATCTTTCTTACTTTTTTTATCTATTTATTTAACACACTCTATATTCATTTCTTAAACTTCGTGCCAAAAAGTTCCGCCTCAACTATGAGAGAACGGAGGGAGTATTAAATGGAGAAAGAAAGACATTGAATATTTAATTAGAGTGAGAAAAAAATGGTTGGGTGTAGTAATACAAGAGAGAAAAAATTTCAAAAACAGAAATTTGCTATTTTGATTAGGATAAATTACAAAGGAATGTATATCATCTTAGTTGTGACGGAGGGATTAATATAATAATCTGTTCAATTGATCATATTTATTTTATTGATGGGTAATTGAATCACTGGGAAAGTTACAAATGAGATTAAATGAATACCGAGCAGTTAGTTGCAAAAACAAAAATGACGATGAAAACGATTTACATTTAAAAGGGAAGTGGGACATTATTGGATTACTTTAGACGGAAATTATTAACTTAAATGAATGAAATAAATATGATTAATTTACCTTATAATCAAACAAAAACATATTGCCTCATAACCTTATAATCAAACAAAATCATATTGCCTCTTGTTCAAAAATAATTAAGTTGTATATCATTTTGGATTATTCCGTAGTTGAGTTTTTTTCTTCTCTCACGCTTTTCTCTCTTAATCTCTCTTATTTTATCATCTTTTTTATTTTACTTTTTTCACTTTAAATTTTACCACAATATGCCTTGGGATGGAAAGAATACTAAAATTAACCTACACTAAAATGATTAGACTGGAAATGAGACCAGCTGGTTGCATAGAAACCCATGTGATGAGATGTCGGCATGTTTTTAGATTGCCTCTTATATAAATTATTATCGCTGCATCTTATTTTGTCTTTAGACAGTAGATATATTAAGTGAATATTATGTTATCATTGACGTTATTATTTTTTATAAATTATACATTTGATGCAGCAATATACATTATCAAATCTTATTTTGAAAAAATAACAGTAAAATAGTATTGCAGAATGTGTAACTAGCTAGCAGACTTACATCCCAAATTGAAAAAATAAAAGTAAAATAGTATTTCCCTATGTTCATCAATATATCAATTTGATCGTACACGAGTTTCAAAAATGTACTAATAGAATGTGACGGGAAAGAGAGTGGAAAATGACTTCTACTTTTATACCGTTTTATAGTGAAATGTGAGTGAAATAAAGTTAGTAGAATGTGAAATTCATTACTAAAAGTAGTAAAAAAGCAAATGAAATATTTATTGGTGGAAGGATGAAAAATAGTAAAATGAGACTTTGAATACCAAATTGGAAAATGATACAGTAACATATAAAGGAGTCACCATGCACGCGGTTTTTGAAATGTAGGCCTTTACCGATTCATGGACTCAACACCATCTCCAAGTGCGGACCATTACGAAATTTTTGTATCATATTACATATTTTTTTATTAATTTTATATTATATATTTATTTTTAAATGAATAATTTGGTTTGATCACTAGTCAATCTCCGATTTATACATAAAATAAATCATGTTTTATAGTACTTCGTCAAAACTTATTTCAACATATTCATAATTTTAAATTTTTTTTGCTATATTTTGTGATTTCTTTTTATTTTTCTACAACTATTAACTTAACCTATTTCAAAATTTATTTATAATTAATACTACTCTATTAAATATATACGTATCTCGAGTTTTCATATTATATAATTATTTATATCGCATTACCCATCCCCTTCGTATCTTTGTAATGTCGCAACTTCCTGCCATACCGACATAAAAAAATTCACTACAATTGTTACTAATATTGGACCCCCAAGCGTTAAAATCCTGCATCACCATGACTAGTGCAATATATTTCTATATTTTAGTATTTTAACGTGTTTGTTGAGAAATTACAGAAAAAGAATTAGAAATGGTACAAAATAGTCAAAATTGATGTCTGAACCCAATATTACTGGCAAAATTGAAGTCTGATCAGTCTTCGTTACATACCATTATCTTCGTCTTTGAGAGATCTTCATGTGGGTATCTTGCTCGTTGCAATTGAAATTCTGTAGAGAAAGTTATGATCTTTCTACTAATGTATAGAGTAGGGCAGTAAAAAACTGACGATAATTAGATGAAAATTTAAGGGATGATTGAAACTATTGCCTTATGAAGCCAAATCTTTTCTATATCTTGAAGGATTCAATTCTTATCATGTCTAAACCTTTTTTCAAGCCTATATATATACTCCATAACCTTTTTCAAGCCTATATACACTCCATAACCTAAGTTATGCTCATGCGATACAATCATACAAACGTAGATTACCTCACTAGGGTTGTCAATCCTAGATTTGTAACTCCTAAAAGCTCCTAAGACCCTTGAAAAGTCCCCACTCTCAATTAACAGTGCCGTTTAAGGGAAGCTATATGTAGTGTCTACTAAGCAGATCTAACTCGCCAATCTTCTCTCACGATTATGTAGCAAGTTATATTAAATCATCACAAATGTGCCACTCAAACGTGAAGCAATTATCCAACACTTAGAAAAGAAACGAAGTAAGAACAAAACATATATTAAATAGAAAATGAATTGTATAACCAAAGTCTCTACTAGCACATCCCTAGAATTCTATGAATTTAGTTACACGTGATGGAATAAGATAAAGACATAGTTCTTAGGGAAAACAATGAAAACATAAAGACTAAAGCAAATAAAACACAAACGTTGAATCCTTGTAGTCTTGATCTTCTCTTGATTCCATCTTCAAACCCTTGCACTTTGATGATCAAAGAAGAACTCTCAAATATATGCTCTGGAAAAGATCCCTATTGAAGAGGTTTGAGAAGGTATTTATAGCCATATTTTCGTCCATCACCAATTAAGGCAAAAAAGTGGCTAAGTATGGTAAATCTTGGAGAGAAAGTAGGTCAAATCTGTGCCCCGCGTTTTAGCGGGCCGCTGCACCTTGGCCAGCGGTCGCTGTGGGTTGATCCGTAGCTTCTGCCTCTTGAACAACGGCCACTACACATTGTTTCAGCAGTCGCTGACAATCGTCCCATAACTTTTGGATCGTTCAGAGCGGTAGCTGCACGCACCCCAATGGTCGTTGGGCGTGTTCTTCTTTTCAGTACAACTCTCCGGAGTGGACCACTTCTGGCTCAGCGGTCGTTGGCCGCCAGCGGTCACTGGCTGTGTTGCAGCGGACCGCTTAACGTCTCGAAAGCTCTAGATTTCCAACTTCGACTTTTAGCTATCTTTTTAGGCTCAAATATGAGCATTTCTCACAAAACACGTCAAAATACCAAAATAGATAAAACATGCAATTAATGGACGTGTAATAGAACTTTGACACTCAAAACAAACCAAATAAGGGCCTTAAAACAGTGCAAAATCCGAGCGTATCAAGATCCAGACAAGAGAAGACTAAAAACTGCATAATTCGACATTGGGTTTTGCTTATTTTACTTCATGTCTAGTACTCCGTTTGGCCCATTGAAGATGACCCACTTTTCTTTTTAGTTTGTCCTTACCAAGATGTCTCATTACTAAAAATGGAGACACATTTTATCTCTACTTTATTCTCTCTCTCTCTGTTACTTTATTCTCACCACTTAACACAAAATAAAGCTGCCCAAAATCTCGTGCCGCCCAAGGAAGGGTCATCTTCCTTGAGACGGAGAGAGTACTTTAATTTATTATTTTTATTATTCTCTCCGTTCCACTGAAGATATCCACCGTTTTGAAAATAAATCATATTGTTCTCATTAAAATATTCAATTATATTTTTCCCTCTACTGACTCCACCTAACAACTCATCCTAAAATTTCGTGCCACTCAAGAATGTGGACATCTTGAGTGTGACGAAGAGAGTAGCTAAACATCTTTTATGAAATTCTTAAGAAAAGAAAGGAAGGTTCTTTAGAAAAGAAAGTATCGAAGGATTAGAAAGTGAGTTGAAGTTAGAATAAATATCAAAAGTGTATTGGGTTTGAAAGAAAAAGTGGAGCTTATTTTACTCTACTTGGAATTTTTATTTTTAGCAATTTTTCAGCCAAATATTCCTCACATACCAAAGAGCCTACATTACAACCAAAATAAAGACATTTAGGAGTTTTGACGCTTAATCACACCTTGTGAATGATAATAATATTTTGGTTTATATGGGCAGACAATATTGTATATTTAGTGAATGATAATAATATTTAAGTTTGGGCTTAAATTAAATTCAGAAATTAATTAAATTGGTAACCTAAACTGTGGCCCAAGTCCAATCCCTCATAGATCCCTAATCTGGCCCAACAAACGACTTATTATAGATGGGGACAAGCCCAGAAGACAGGGAAGTGAAATAGCGCATCGTACACGCCTACTCTCTCTCTCTATCCCTTGTGATTTTTGAAATTTTAGGGTTTACTCCCTAGGTCTGTATGTCTTCAATCTTGTCCGAGTCCTAGGGAATTGACGAGTTTCGCCCATACAAAGGTCGATTATGAGTTGAGGGAACATATCAGAAGATTTGTAGTTGAGATCAAGTTCATACGACAGAATTAAAGTTGTGATTGAATGCATGAATTGGTTGTATTATGTAATTATATGATTAATTGCACGATTTTATGTATCAGTTATATGCATGTGTTCTTTATATTTATATATGGTTTTATGAGCATGCTAGCTTTCTGTACATGTGTAAATTTAAATCAAACATTCATCTAGAATAGATTTGCCGCTGTAGTTCCAACATTCTCACCCCATGATTTGAGTTTAATATAAATAAGTGATCGACTTAGCAACTCAAGAGACGCTAAAAGCAAAGAGATCAGTTGAATAATAGCTTATTGTTGTGCATTGGATCTTAGAATTTTGTATTCTTTTCATAATACTTTTCAAATTATATTTGACTTATTTTATGTTATTTTAACATAATTTCATTGAAGCCGTAGTTTTTAAAAAAAAACTTAATTTGATTTTTTAGATAGCAGTCGAGATTGGTTCGTGTTACTTAAGTTACACATTGACCTCTATAGGATATGATACTTTTATTTGTCATTATCAGCCCCATACACTTTTGGGACAGTTTTAGTAGTAAAATAAAAGCGAGTCGATAAATGTGTTGCCCGGTATAAAGTTCTAGCAAGTGGATGGTGAATTCTCAATTTTCCCTCGGAAGTTTATTGCCACATAGATAGGGCTGACAATTTTTGACACGACACGATAATCCGACGCGAATCTGCACGAAATTATTGGGTTTGGATCAAGTCTTATTGGATGCGGGTCATTATTGGGTCGACCCACTAAGAACACGAAAAATTCGGGTCGGGTGCGGGTTGGATGTGGGTAACCCATTAAAAATTAATATTATTATTTTTATTTTGAGTAAAGATAAATTTACAAAAACTGTATACACAAAATGCCCTTCAAATTTAAAAAAGGATAATATTAATTTATTTTAATTAGATAGCATCATTAATTTTGGATAATAATATTAAATGACCATGTAACGACCCTACTTTGCATATTTCTCCATGTGTTATAATAAACAGAAAATATTTAAAATTATAAGCTTCAAATTATATTTCAAATTACAAAAATTAAAGTAGTTGAAAGAAATGAAATAAAATACAATGTACGTGAGAGATCCAAATGAAATATAGTACTAAATCAATTAATGTTTAGAATAAAAGGACAATTTGAATAAATTCATGAAAAATAAGTTTATACTTATAGATACAAACGTTAATTTAGATATTATGTACTAGCAAAATTAATCTACAAAAAATTTTATAATATAATTTGTTACTATTATATTCTTTTTATTTTGATTTAATAAATTTAATTCAATTATTAGTATTTTCACTCTTTTTGTTTAGTTCTTTTTACTTCTTTAGTTCTTTTGACTTGTTTCAATTTTTTTTGTTAAAACTAGAAAAAAACATGATGTAAAATATTTTTCTAAATATAATAAAACATTTTGTTAAAATTATATAAGCATTTTTATTTTTGAATTCTAGCCGAAAACATGTTCAATCTTTAATCAACATTAGAGGCTATAATGTAAAATTAATGTTTTAATCTTTAATTTTATATTATTCGTGTTGTTATTGTGTCGGGTAAACCTAAAGTGGTTCGTGTCGGTATCGTGTTCAGGTCGATATCGTGTTGTTATCGTGTCGGGTCAATCCAAAGTGGTTTGTGTCGTTATTGTGTCCGGGTCGTGTCCGGATTTGAAGGTGGCGGGTTGGGTTCGCGTTCAGGTTTGGAGTTTCCTTAACAGGTTGGGTTTGGGTTTGACTTTATTGGGTTGGGTCCCCGATAACGACCCAATCCGCATGATTTGCCAGCCCTACACATAGATAGTTAACATGTACATTTATTTGATTATTATGTCAATATTCCAATATAAAAAGAAAAAGAAAATGTGGGATAATTTTATTTCACAAAATGATATGTTAGGTACGTACAATGGCGGATCCAGAAATTTCATATTAGGGGTGCGATAAATAATTATATTGACTTAAGAATGTAAAATCCAATCGAACTTTTTTCTTTTGCTATCTCAATTTTTTCTATTAAGTCATTTCATTAAATAAAAAAAATTAGTGTTATTAATTGAAAAAAATCACTATTAAATTGGGAATTTTTAGATATTTATATAACAAAGAGTTTATTTTAATTTATAAAAAGTTTGAAATATTTAAACTAAAAATAAAACGCATCATATTTTCTATAGAAATCATAAACATGTATTTAACCATACATGCTTTATTACCTACTGTGGAGTATAGGGGAAAACAAATAATAAATGACTATATAAATTATTTACCTACCGTAGAGTCTAGGAGAAAACAAATAATTAATGATTATATTTATAAATGCACTTGAGAGAAATAGCCAAGAATGCGCTATATAGGGATTAAACCCGGGTTGCTGCTGTGAATAAATGGATATAATGACAATTACCTAAATAGTGGATATTTTTTAGTAAATTTCTTGAATGACGAGATAACATCCACTAACCTAAATTTAAAATTATTCATCCTCCATATTCAGATATATAGCATACAAATGAAAGATTAGGATAGACATCATAAATTTTTAATTTATATTACTTTTCCCTCCGTTTCATTATAGTTGAGACGAAACTTTTGGCACGAAGTCTAAGAAAGGGAGGTAAGAAAAGGATGTTGGGTTTGTTAAATAAATAGATAAAAAAGTAAGAGAGAAAAAAATGTAGAGAGAAAAAAAGGTAGAGAGAATAAAGTATAAAGTGAATAAAGTAGAGAGAATAAAATAAGAAAGAGTAAAAAATGTAGAGAGAAAAAAAGGTAGAGAGAATAAAGTATAAAGTGAATAAAGTAGAGAGAATAAAATAAGAAAGAGTAAGGTAAGAAAGAGAAAAAATTATCATATATGAAAATAACTCAACTATAAAAAAAACTGTCCAAAATGAAAAAAACAACTCAAATATAATAAAACTAAGGATGTACTCCATTATCCAGTATTTACTATACGCAGAATTGGGCACTACATTCCATTTATTCATTGTTTCCTCTCGCATAACATTGGGAACTACATTCCATTTATTCACAAAATTTATTTCCATAAATTTTGTTACAGGATTTTCTCCCTAACTTGAGTTTTGTCTATTACGTTTTTACGTATAATTATCGATTTTTTTTTTCAAACTATGCAATAATCGATTAAATGTGTTCATATTTCTAAATTGTAGTTTTCTTTTGTAACAGAGATCCAAAAGTATGGTAATTAACTAAAATATTTGTATTGTTCTATAGCCTTCATCCGCCATTATTTATCACTATTTTTCATTTGGATTCATCCCCCAAGTATTGTCACACCTATTTTTAGTATAAATCCTACATTGCATTAAATTTATCTCATCACTCACATTTTATAGGAGCTACATTTCACTAATTTTTTCCACTCATTTTTCTTTACATTTCTTAAAACCTACGCCGAGTCAACTTGTGACATTTCCATTTTGGGTTGTCCCGTGTTACTTGAGTCATTTCTCTTTTTGACTAAAACCAAAACATCTAATCACACTTATTTTATTCTTTCTTTGACTTTACACTCTCTCCTCTCTAATTACTTTATTCTTTCTTCTATTTTAATTAACTCACTAAACACAACTTTCTTAAATCTCGAATCCAAAAGAAACGCTTCAAGTAACGTGGGACGGAGGGCGTATATTTTTCGTTATCTAAATCTTTATTATATAAACAACATTTCTTAACTTTATATGATATATATTGTTTCTCAAAAATTGGCAAATTGATATTGTAAAGTTAGTACAAGAAAAAATAAATTGAGTCGTGCAGGTGTCGTGGAAATGTTATTTCCACTCTATCAGTCACAAATCCCATTTGTAGTGTGACCACGAATGTAAAAGCCCAATATTAATTTTTAATATTTTTGTCCCATTCAATAATAAATGGAGTATAATAGATATCGAAGACATTTTCAATAATTGCATGTATATAAGAAAAGTGTTAATAAGAACGTTGAAAATGCCAATGGGGCATATTGTTGAATTGCGGTACCACATGATTCTTATTAGTTATAGGTATTGTTCACTTATTTTTACGTCTTATAGTATGAAGGTAGAAGTTATGTCGCTTGAATGATTAAATTAAATGTGTTATATGAATTTTCCATCTTGTGTAATGATGCAGTACTATTATTTACGTGTAGTTTAGTGTTTTAAGTGATAACGTATTATATATATGTCACTTGTATTCTAATAAAATATTATAAAGTACACCTTCTGTTCCTATAATAGTTACCATATTTGGATAATAACACGAGATTTTAGGAGAAGTTGTTTTATGTGTTAAGTGGAAAAAGAAAATAATATATTTATAATAATGTAAGAGAGAACTTTTTTCAAAAAGTAAAAATATGATATCTTTTATTGGATAAACTAAAAGAAAAGTGTTACATCGAACAAATGGAACAGATGGAATATATATTACTAATATATTGAAATAGATAATCCATATACCTAAATCAAAACTAGAAAATTGTGTACTAAGTCAACAATATTGTGTTGTATACCAATTATTTATGTTGTAATCAAGTATGGTGCTTATTTATATTACATGTTAGCAATGAACTAACACAGTTAGTCACTGCTATAACAAAGTCGTGGTCCTAATTAGGTAGTTGGAACATCGCAATGGGGCGGACAATGCATCGAGAAAAATTATTCTTGATCAAATTAAAAAATAAAAATTTTCGGGCAAAACCAATGTCCAATACAATGTAGAGAAATTAGCTTCTCATTAGGTGTAGGCGATCCTCACTGCTATAACTGTTATTGTTTACTCTAACATAACATAACATTATGCACTACATTTCATTTATTCATAAACTTTATTCCCATATATTTTGTTATAGGATTTTCTCTCTAACTTGAATTTTTTTAATTATGTATTCACGTATAATTATCAAGGTTTTATTTTTTCAACTATGCATCAATAATTTATATTTGTTAATTTTTCTGAAAGTGTGATTTTCTTTTGTAACAGAGATCCAAAAGTAATGTAATTAACATAAATATTTGTATTGTTTCAATTCTAAATTGATTTAATATTATATCTTTGCTTATCTAAATCTTTATTATATAAACTACATTTCTTAGCTTTATATTAGTATGTAATATTGTTTCTTATTTTAATTGGCGAATTAACAATGTAAAGTTAGTAAAAGGAAATAAATTGAGCTGTGCATTGCAGGGGAATTGAAACTAGCGGGGATAAAGAGAGAGATTGAAATGGGCGTCATGTATTGCTTTTTGCCCACAACTTATTCTTTATCATGTGAGTCATATCCACTCTATCAGTCAAAAATCTCATTTGTGGTGTGACCACAAATATAGAGACCCAATTAATTTTTCTTATTTTAGTCCCATATAATAAATGGAGTATAATAAATATCAATGAAAATATCGATAATTGAATGTATATAAGAAAAGTATTAATAAGAATATTGATAATGCCAGTGAGGCATATGATTGAATTGCGGTACCACAAGATTCTAATTAGTTAGAGATATTGTTCACTTATTTTTTACGCCTTATATGATGGTAGAAGTTATGCCGCCTGATGTGTTATGTATTTTCCATCTTGTGTAATGATGCAATGTTATTATTTAAGTGTAGTTTAATGTTTTAAGCGAAAATGTATAATATAGTATATGCCACATGTATTCTAATAAAGTATATTAAAAATGTAAGGGTAGTGATAAAATTAACCTCTATATATTGTACAAACTCCAAACTATAATTTGATCGTTTAGAAAGTTCAACAGGTGACAAAATAACAACAACAAAAAATATCAACACAAACGATCCAGTCCATAATTTGGAGTTTTGAAAGCTTGAATTCACAAGTAATGATTTGTTCACGCAATTTTTGAAATAGCAATTTAACGAAAGTTGATCAAGAAAATACTGACCAACTGACCAAGACAACTTCTAGGCAACCTACTTGTCTTCGGGTGCACAAGATATTGTTTACTTATTTTTTACGCCTTATATGATGGTAGAAGTTATGCCGCATGATGTGTTATGTATTTTCCATCTTGTGTAATGATGCAATGTTATTATTTAAGTGTAGTTTAATGTTTTAAGCGAAAATGTATAATATAGTATATGCCACATGTATTCTAATAAAGTATATTAAAAATGTAAGGGTAGTGATAAAATTAACCTCTGTATATTGTACAAACTCCAAAATATAATTTGGATCGTTAAAAAAGTTCAACAGGTGACAAAATAACAACAACAAAAAATGTCAACACAAACGATCCAATTCATAATTTGGAGTTTTGAAAGCTTGAATTCAGAAGTAATGATTTGTTCACGCAATTTTTGAAATAGCAATTTAACGAAGGTTGATCAAGAAAATACTGACCAACTGACCAAGACAACTTCTAGGCAACCTACTTGTCTTCGGGTGCACTAACCAGAACGAGAACTGCTTTCAAAACCTCTTAACCCACGATACTATTAATTAGTAAAGGAAAGTAAAGGTCGAATCCCACAGGGACGAAGTGTTTTCACCTTTGTTGTTGACATTTGGGAGATGGCTGCTGCCACGCTTCAAAATTGGGTTAAGTTTAATCTACTATACTGAACGACTTGAACGGACTCCTATCTAACGGATCAACTTAAACTAGACTACTCTTGGCTCCTAACTCATCAACCTAGAGATCAACTAAATTAAACTGAGAGATAAACTAACTTAAACTGAGAGCTAAACAAAAGGTAAAGTAAAGTGGGTACCAATTCCCTTAACTAACAAACATCAGAAAGGCTATCACAAAGTAAAGTTGTTGTAAAGCTGCAATTCTGGATCTGAACAACTAACTACTTCTTCATCATCGAATTGTCAACAAAAGAACATAACGCGAAACTCGAACATTTTGAGAATAGAACAAGATGGAATTTGTATATAAGGAGTAGTAAACTCAACCATAAGTACCAGATCCAATCTACTTGATCAACTTAAAACTGGACATGACAGTAGTAAACCATATTCAAGCAAAACTTAACAGAAAACTTCAGATCTACGAAATTTAACATGGATCCACGAAATTTAAACTCAATCAAATGCAGATCTATAAAATAGAACGCAACAACCCAGATTTAATCCTTCTACACTACCAATTGCGAAAAGCATCCATTTAGATTCCAGCAAACTCTTCAAAAACAAAATCCATTCAACTTAGCAAAAGCATTCATAACTCAAACTCCAACAGCTTCAAACAAATTTAGCTCAAAACAACAATAACACAAGCAAAATGAGACCGAGCAGTAATACTTCATGATAATAGGAACGAATTAAACGATTCAAAATATGCTTCATAAACACGAGATTCTAAACTAGAAAATGCTTCAAACGAAATTGTATCTGACAAAAATTTAAGTGATTGTTTCTTCGCCCTTATAGGACGGTGCTGCACAACTCAAACTGATATTTAAACCACCACATCGCCAAACAATGAACCCCTCTGCCAAGTGTGTAGAGCGGAATTTAGAGGAATGGAGAGTATGTGAGCTCCCCCGACTCAACTCCAGGAGAGAGCTGATAATAAGAGCTGCCTCATTCTTCCTTTCCTTCTCTATTTATAGGGAGGCTTGAGACTCTGATCCCTAGGGCAATTTTCCTCCCAAAAGGTCGATTATGCCCTTCGCATGAGGATCTTTAGAATATTCTCTATCTCATTTTTCTTGCTCTCACTGCTTCCGCTCTTGTTTAACTTGATCAGTTCGCAGCACATTTGTAAAATGCTCCATTTTTCTCCTTGATCCGTTGTACGCCTGATTGCTCTATACATTTTCTGTTTTGGCGGATTTTCTATACACTTGGCTCAAAATCGCACGTTAGTCTCCAAAAATAGATGCATGAAACGAGCCTTATCAAGTTTGTACAATATTTAGAATTTGCATTTGATTAAATCCTTATATATGTATATATATAGGGAAATGCATTTAATGTCATGTTATTTTAGGTCATGCTTTGTTAGCATGACCTAAAAATAAACTTTGACCTGAAAATACACTACGTATGATATAGTTTTCATAGATCAAAACCATATATATATATATATATAGGGGTGCGTTAGGCTCCTTTGCACCCTAAGTGTCCTATTTCCTTCTTAATCTCAGCCCTTGGATCCTTGAATTGGGTGGTTGTGATCAATGCATTATTAGTCTATAATGTTGCATTATTAGCCGCTGTGCATTATTAGAATGAAAATGTGCATTATTAGTCTATAATGTTGCATTATTAGCCGCTGTGCATTATTAGAATGAAAATGTGCATTATTAAATGACACGTGACATTAATCTAACCGTCAGATGACAAAATCGTGGGGCTAGGATTAAGAAGGAAAAAAGACAAAAGATATGAAAAGTATTTGAATACATCCCTATATATATATATATATATATTAACTACATTTAAATACAGAAACAAAACAATATCATGCGTACTTGCGTAGGACATTTTTAGGTCATTGTTAGTTTATTTTTAGGTCATTCTAACAAAGGATGACCTAAAATGATCTTAACCTGACATTTGTGAGAATTGATATGGGAATCACCATAAATTGGTGATTAGAGAAACTTGTATTAATAGGCGTAAAATACATGATTAAAGAGAAACAATTATAGAAAAGATCAAATCAAATACTAATTACACTAATTAGGGATTAGTCAACTATTTTCTTTATTATCTACCCCTCAAGCGCTGCGTGGGATGAAGGCACACGCACAACTTGGACCGAAGAAACTCAAAAGTTGGCTGGGGAAGACTCTTGGTGAAGATGTCTGCAAGCTGAAGATGAGATGGGACAAACTGGGTTGTAAGTTTCCCTGAAGCTACAAGTTCCCGAACAAAATGATAATCCAGGTCAATATGCTTAGCTCGTTTATGAGCCACATGATTTTGGCTAAGAAAGATAGCACTCTTATTGTCACAGAGGAGTTGAGGCCGAGAGGATGGAGATGACTGAAGCTCATGAAGAAAATTTGAGAGCTAAACAATTTCAGCAATAGTATTGGCCATAGCACGATTTTCAGATTCACAACAAGAACGAGAAATTGTTGGTTGTTTCTTGGCACTCCATGAAACGAGATTTCCTCCAAGAAAAATAAAATATCCATATGTAGAGCGCCGAGTATCAATGCAACGAGTCCATTCGGCATCCGAGTATCCAATAACGGAAGAGTCTGTACAATGAGTGAAGGACATGCCGAAATGGATTGTTCCCTTGACATACCAAATGATACGTTTGAAAGCTTGAAAATGATCATCTGTAGGAGATTGTAGACACTGGCTGACAAGATTGACAGCATATGAGAAATATGGTCGGGTGATAGTTAAGTATTGAAGTGCCCCAACGAGAGCTGTAAAGAGTGGGATCCCGAAATGGGGAACCATCCCGAAATGGGAAACCATCACGAACAAGAACCTCCCCTGCAGATAGAGGTGTAGCAACAGGCTTGGAGTCTAATAGCTCAGCACGCTTGAGAATATCATGAGCATATTTAGCCTGGCTGATAAAAAGTCCATCAAGAGTGTATGAAACTTCAAGACCAAGAAAGTAGTTGAGACGACCAAGATCTTTAATGGAAAACTCCTTATGAGTCTAAGATATGAACCTCTGCAGCAAAGACTGATCATTACCTGTGATGATGATATCATCCACATAAAGAAGAAGAAATATGGTTTTCGTCCCCCGATGAAAGTGGAATAATGTCGAGGTTGCTCGACTCTAAGAAAAGCCCATACTAAGAAGAAAAGTGTTGAATCTCTGAAACCAAGAAAGAGGAGCTTGACGAAGACCATATATGGCTTTTATAAGCCGACATACATGGTCTGGAAACCGAGGATCAACGAACCCAGGGGGTTGAGTCATGTAGACTAGTTTGTCAAGAACACCATTGAGAAAGGCGTTCTTCACATCAAGTTGTTGTAAGTGCCATCCACGCTGAACAGCAAGAACCATAACAACACAAACTGTAGCTAGACTGAAAGTATGGTGAAAATCTGAACCAAGAATTTGAGTTCTGCACAGTATTTAGTTCAATAGACCAACTGATATGAATCTGAGCAACCAATCGAGATTTGTAACGCTCAATAGACCCATTTGCACAATATTTAGTTCTGAAAACCCATTTGAAAAACCAACAATGTTGGTGTTAATAGACCAACTGATATGAATTTGAGCAACCAATTGAGATTTGTTAACGCTCAATAGACCTATTTGCACAATATTTAGTTCTGAAAACCCATTTAGAACCAACAATGTTGGTGTTAGGAGGATGAGGAACGAGATCACATGTGTCATGAGTATTAATAGAATCCATTTCTTCTTGCATAGTTGATGACCAAGCTGGGGACTTAGCAGCTGACTTGATCCCGCGAGATTCCGACGAAGCAACAAGAGGGGAGAGGGGAGTTGTATAAGACAAGTCAACTGGATAACGACGTTTATAGATACCTGACCTTGCTCGAGTAACCATAGGATGTTGGACAGGAGGTGCAACTTGGGCTGCTGGCTCGGTGGCAGGAGGAGCAGGTTGCAACTGGGCGACATGCTCATGATGAGCAGACAATTGAGGTTAATGTAGAACATCAAGCTCGTTTTCAGAGCAGCAGATGGATGCCGAGGTGGAGGCCGTAGAGTGGATGGAGTAGGGACCGAAGGTGTTGGACTAGTTGATGCACACGGAAGAGATACTCCATCCAAAAAATTCACGATATCCAGTTTCCTAGGTGAACAAGAGATTGACTCACTGGAGAAAAGAAATAAAGTTTCATCAAATTGAGCATGCCGAGTAATGAAAACCTAATAGGTGACCGGATCCAGACAGTGAAAACCTTTATACGTGCTGCTATAACCCAAAAATATGCAAAGGAGGCTCCGAGGGGAAAGCTTATCAGCTGCATAATCACGTAAATATGGGAAGACACGATAACTAAAAGGTCGAAAGAGTGCATAATTTGGAGCAGAACCGAACAGAACTTCAAATGGCGATTGGTTTTGCAGCACAGATGATGGGAGCCTATTAGTAATATATACAGTTGTAGCAAATGCATCAAACCGGAAAGATACAGGAGCATGAGAGTGAAACATCATAGAGAGGCATGTCTTAGTGACATGTCGATGTTTGCGTTCTGCACGACCTTTTTGTTGTGGCGTATATGGACAAGACAAACGGTGATGAATTCCATTTGCAGACATAAACTCACAAACTCGGGCATTAACAAATTCAGTGCCTCCATCCCTCTGAAACACTTTGATAGTCCGAGAAAACTTATTGCAGACAAAGTTATGGAAATGTAGTAATATGTCAAAAAAGTTTGATTTGGCTCGTAACGGATAAATCCAAGAAAATCTCGAGAAACCATCAACAAAAAGAACATAATACTTATAACTATCAGAAGTAGCAATGGGTGCAGGACCCCACAAATCATAGTGAATTAGTTCAAGCACAGCAGTAACATGTTTTTCATTGAGAACAAAAGATAAATATTTACTCTTAGCCAAGTGGCATGACGAACAAAGACTAGGATCCGACAATAATGAAGAAATTGATAAATGCCCTAATTTATTCAACAAAGAAATGACATGAAATGGGACATGCCCCAGGCGCAAATGCCCTTGTCACGTCTACCCTGATCCAGGATGCTCTTGGTTACTCAATTCCGAATCACAAAAGACTTATCAGAGAATCGAACATCAACAGGATAGTCAGAGGTCAATTTACTGATAGATAACAATTTTTTCGTAATATGGGGCACAACAAGCACATCCATTAATTGTACGTCATTGGTTAATTTACTCGAGACAATATGTGAATTAGATAAAGAATTTCCATTACCAACAATAACGGACCCATTACCAGAGTAAGGTGCATAAGAGTCATGGACAGATTGTTGATTTGTCATATGAGCAGAGGCCCCCGAGTCAAGATACCAATTAGTGGCCGGAGGAGCCACACTACAAGATGCTTTGAATGCCTCGGCCAAATATGCATAAGGAATAGCATTACGAGCATTGAGGAATTGGGGACACTTGTCTGCATATTGATCCCCACGGGATATTTGGCAGCACGGTGTGTAAGGACGATGACCCGAACGACCACCTGACTGTGAAGTCTAACTGTAATTTCCATTATTTAGATGTGGATTTGAGTTTCCACAACCTCTGTAACGCCCCGATTTTTCGAACCCTAATTTTTGTGACGTGGAAATTTTTGCATTAAATGCTTTTAATGCTATGATATGTGGAATTAAATGATGAGTGATTTATTGCAATATTCGTTGTGACCTAATTGCGATATGGAGTTGAGTTTGAGTTGAATAGTCAAACTTGTTGAATATGTGACGTGGCTATTGAATAGTCAATATTGTGGAAAATATGACGTGGCCGTGGAATGGTCAAAGTCGTTGGAAAATGTGGAATGGAGGTGAATTCGGATATGCGAATATTTTGATGTATGAGTGAGAATTATTTTCCTAAGGGATGAGTGAGAATTTAATAGGAGCATTATTTAATCATGTGGAATTTTCGACCCTTCCTATTTATTGGAAAGAAATCCTATTTTTCTTGGATTTAATTATTGCTTGGGATAATTATCCAAATTAATCCAAAGTCCGAATATTCCTTACTTTGGTGATGAAATTTTCGAAACCCTCGTCAGATAATGGAGATTTTCGAAATCTCCTATATTATGGGAGAAGGGATTATTTTATTCTATTATTTGATCCCTTATTTATTTTCTTCCATAAATAAATTCAAATATCCTAGCGTATCTTGCCAAATCTAAGGAGATTTTACCATATCCTAATTTAAATAGGATTTTAATTAAATCCCTTTTGAGGAATTGAAACTACACGCCACTTTTCACTATTATTGGGGAGATTATTATTATTTTCTTGCTCCGTGATATTTTATTCTACTCCGTGAAATATTCAAATTAAATCATAGACTAATTAAATAGCCTAGAAATTCAAAATCCCCTATTTTCTCTACCATTTTAGCGCCACTTCAACCAACAAATCTCTTCCAAATATTGATTTATTTAATTATTGGATTATATCTTGCACTCTATAAATACATGAGAAACCTAACCCTAGCATCACTAAATCATGCCCCACTCCCTCAATCTCGATCTCTCTCTCTTTCCCACTCTCTCAAATTTTTCTCCTACCTTCTCCATTAATTCTTCATCTTTTGGAGAAGGATTAAAGCTGCAATTCGAGAATTTGTTGAAGAATCAAGATCCTAATTGTTTTCTACCGATTGTTCTATTGAAAAAGGTACTTTTATTTTTATCTTCTCTTCTTCTACCGATCAATCGGTGTTCTTGAGTCCACATGCATTTAGATCGAGTGAAGGGGGAAATTAATCGGTGAAATTTGGATGCATGTGATGTGTGTGTGTGTGTGTGAATGCCTCGGTAGGCGTGCACATGCGTGGTGTGTGTGTGGAAAAACACTCATGCGTGACACGATTTGATGATAAATCTGGAGTTGTTGTGTGAATAAAAACAATATGATAATCGTACTTTGATTTTGAATGGTGATATTGAAAATAATCGATGGGAAAGGGAAACGTGAGATCATGCATGATTTTGATCCATGATTTGAGACTTATTTGAAATACATGAACTAAAGGTGATAGTTCGCGTTCCCGGTGTGATAACAAGAAGAAGTGCATTTTTGAACTCGAAGGAAATCGAGGTGGGCTTTATTCTAAACTCTCTCTTATGTTGCAAATTATGATATTGGAGCAATAAGGGTGGATTAAACTGTTATGTCATGCCTATGATTATTTTTGGATATTGTGTGTGCCTGATGCTTAGATTGTGAGTACGCTCCATTAGGCTAAAGGGCTATAAAAATGAATTCGGGTCTGAGTAGGGCCGCAAACCCTATCAGGCTAGTGTACACTGGAGATCGGGAGCCGTCCTTGCTAGTCGGCCGGTCTCGTGGGCGAAAGTGTGGCCACACTTCGTCGCACCGTATGAAATGTTGATTGATGAGAAAATGGGAGGTATTGTTTGACTGGCCAGTCCATGATATATTTTGTGATACTCGATGCTTATCTTTAAATAAATGCAAAACCTCGAGTTCACTATGGTAAGGGCGGCATAACTATAAAATGTTTTGGCATGAGTCCACTGAGTATGTTTAAAATACTCAGCCCTGCATGTGTTTTCCCTATGTGGAGGTTGAGCGGCGATGGGCGGTCGGTGGTGTTGAGACAGTTGAATCGAATAATATGGATGGTTGGGATTTTGAGTGTAGTCGTGTCCTCATACATGGCTTCGCTTTCTCTTGGAATGCTTCCGCTGAATATTCTGAAACTTATTATCTTTGGTTGTTTTGAACCTATTTCTTTGATTTGGAATATTGTGAAAGATTGCGTTTTGTTGGAGTTACAATAAACCCTTGACTTTGGAGCTTAGCCTATATTAGCTTTTAAATCTTGTTTTTCATATTTAAAGCCGTTGACTTATTGCCTAGACAGTTCATTAAACACTTGGTCAAATCTCTTTAAATGAAACCCTAGTCTACGTTCTTGTTGCCTTTAAGTTCGCTTAGTTAACAGTCGCCGCATTTATTATACCCTAGAAATGCCGGGCTGTTACAACCTCGACCATGATAATGTCCACAGCTGCGACCAAAGCGCTGACTCGAGCTGGAATTCTGACCGCCACTAGGGTGCTGCTCATTGCTCGTTCGACCCCATTCTACTGAGCGGGCGAAGTGGGTGGGACATTCATGGCACGAAGCATGGACTCTAATTGCTTCACTTGATGCAAAAGATCGCGAAACATAGGCATGGCAGTAAGACCGAGTCGTGTGTCAGCAAAAGATGTGTTTGACTGCCTAATCCACGCAAGAACCAACGCCCTTTGTCAGAATCATCGACAGGACGATTAATCGCCGATAATTGATCGCACAATCCTTTATATTTCCGGCCATATTCTTCGATGATTTGAGCACCACGGCGAAGGGAGAGAAGTTCCTCACACAATTGATGCGTGCGAGAGGCGGAGGAATCCGCGAAAGCAGCTTGTAATGTTGACCAAGCAGAGTACAATGAAGAGCACTCAATGACCTCAGACATGGCTTCTGTAGATAGAAAAGTCCAAATAACAGAAAGCAACTTACGATCTTTCATACGCCATGAGTTATAGGCGGGGTTAGGAGAAGAGACGCCAGCATCGGACGTCAAAGAAGATGGAGGAGCGACGACAGATCCATCGAGAAAGCCTAGGAGATCAAAGCACTCGGCCATATGCAATATCTGACAATGCCAAATAAGATAGTTGGTGGAATCGAGCTTCACCGGAGTCATATTGATCATAGTATTGACAGGTAGAGGGTCTAGAATTTGTGCTGCCATGGCGAGTGGGGAGAGAAACTGAAGGAAACAAGTTCAGCTGGTCGAATGGGTCGAGTCCGATCAGGAAGGAGAGTATGAAAGCGGAAGAATAGGGTTTATAGGATCAGGATGGAGGATGGCTGATACCATGTGAGAATTGATATGGGAATCACCGTAAATTGGTGATTAGAGAAACTTGTATTAATAGATGTAAAATACATGATTAAAGGGAAACAATTATAGAAAAGATCAAATCAAACTAATTTGGGATTAGTCAACTATTTACCTTATTAACATTAAACTCAAATCTTATAATATGACCTAAAACTACTTAAGTATCAAAACAAGTATGCATTTAAGTCCAGAGATGCAACCCAAATCTCGGCCCTAGGTATAAATGATCTAATTGTCAATAATTAACCAAAAATACGGAGGGTCATAATTAAGCAATTTAAGGTCATACTATAAAATTCGGGTTTAATGTCATGTTAAGATTATTGTAGGTCATGCTTTGTTAGAATGACCTAAAAATAGACTAATAATGACCTAAGCATGCCCTACGCATATATTGTTCTGCGTTTCTAGATTTTAAATCTAGTTTTCCATAGACAAAACCCTATATATATATATTAATATATTAAATTGCATGATCCATATACCTTTATCAATTGTATTAGAAAATTGTGTACAAAATCAACAATATACAATATTGTGTTGTATATCAATTAATGCTTATATATGTTATTGGAAGCAATGTACTAGCAGTTAGTTAGTGATATAACAAACTCATGGTCCTTGGAGCATCCACAATGGTCCATTCCTCGCATGGACGAGGCCTTGTCTGCGCTCGTCCAAAAACTGCTAGTGGATGGACGAGCGCATGGACGACGTGTTGTCCGATGCTTTGTCCCATTCCAGGCCCATGGACGAGGACGAGTATAATATTTGCTACTACAACAGTTAAAATACTCCATCCGTCCCCCAAATTTTGGCACAATTTAACCGGACACGAGTTTTAAGAAATGTTAATAAAAGTGGGTTGGAAAAGTTGGTAGAGTGTGTGTCATATTTTTAAAGTATTAGTTTTATAATAAAATGTGAGTAAGAATGAGTTAGTGGAATGTGAGGTCTATGATGAGGCCCGTTTCATGCATGTCTTTTATAGCAAAACCGCACTGAAATCAGTGAATTAACGACCCTTTTTGAGCCATGTGTGTGTAGATTTTGCCAGAAACCGAAGATCACATCATTCTAGAAGGCGAAAGCAAAAGTTGGGAAAAGAGGAGAAAAGAGGCGACTTTTGAACTGATCAAGTCATTATTCAACCGGAGCCAGCCAACCCTCGCGCTGGGGAGAAGACTTTAAAATCCATTCTAACGTGTGAAGGGCAGAAGCGTGGTTTCAGAGGGGTGGTACCCTAGGGATCGGAGCCCTACGCCTCCCTATATAAAGGAGCCTTGCACACTAAGAGAAGGGGAGTTCCCCCACATTTCATTTCTTGCTGAGTAGTTTAGGGGGGGTTCTCTTTAGAGTAGGTATGATTTCTAGCTCTCTTCCAGAGATAAAATTAAAGTTCTCTTCAATTCCTCGCTTTTCAATCTCATGCACACACTTGGTTCCATTAGCTACCTGGTTTCCCTTGCTGTTTCTCGCACATTTCCTTTTCCAGTTTGTAATTCCACTCTGAGAAGGGTCATGATACAATTTTCTGCTTTCCTAGAGTAGTTTTTGTTTTATGTTTATGTAATCGACTCTTTTCTGTTCTGTTCTAGCTTAATTCAAGTTTCTTTCTTTGTTTTCTTAGCTCTGTGCTTGTTTTACGTTTTAATGTTTTAGATCTGTTTTCGCTTTTGTATTTCATGTTGAGTCTTAGCTTAGATTTGTTGTTTTCAGTTTGAGTCCTTGTGTTCTATTTAGATCTAGGTGTTTTTTTCCTTTCGTTTCTGCATGCTTTAGCCGTAGTTCTTCTTTTTACGTTGTCGTAGCTTAGATCGCAGGAGTAATTTTAAGTTTTATGTGTTATCCTTTGTTTCGTCTTCTTCAGCGTTTTCAAATCTGTTGCTGCTCTGTTTTCTTTACGCTGATTTATTGAGGAAGTCGATTCTATTAAAATTGTTTTGCTTTTCGTACCTTTTTGCAGGGGCCTGACAACCCTAAACCCTAATGTTTTTCTGAGTTGATCAGTTAGGTAGTTTAGTTGTTCAGCTTAGTTAGTTTTCTTCTTTCCCAACCAGTAGATACTTAAGCCACCCTCAAAGTAAAGTGTGGCAGCAGCCAAGCCCCAAGCCGTATCACACAAACATTTCACAATGCCTTATCTCTGTGGGATCGATCCTTACTTCCCTATGTTAATTAGTTAGTATTAGTGGGTTAAGATTTTTTTTTTTATGCCGTATCCCCTTCAGTCTCTCAATTCTTCACACTCGAGTCGGAGCCACTCAGCTTGATCAGCCTGAGCTTTTACCGGATCCACTAACCAGCATTTTGTAGGTGAAACAGGTAGAATTAGGCTGGCCAGATCAGGTCGATTTCCCAACTTGAGCAGTTTGCGACGACACCCACAGCTTTAAAGAAGGAGACGAGAGCGGAAAGGGCGACCGTCAGTCTACTACCAAAAAAGTTAAAAAGTGAAATGTGGCAATTTTGTGGGACAGACGAAAATGAAAAAACGTGACAAAATTTCAGGGACAGAGAGAGTACAACTCTATCCATCCCAAAAAATAGAGACATTTTAAATGGCATAAGTTTTAATGCATAATTGGTAAATATAAAAGAAAGAAATAAAAAGTATCGGCATATGTTAATGGAGAATAAGGCTCACCTCATTAAAAATAAATAAATTACCAAAAATAGAAATGAACTAAGACCAACCAAAATGAAAAGAGCATGGGACGAATGTAGTATTTTGATTGTTTCTATACTTCATTCGTCAATTACGACAAAAATAAACAAAATAAAATAAATATCGTGTTCTACCGACAAAGTAACATTTTTTGAACAATGTACTCATCTAATCTTAGTAAAAATTTATAGACCAAGGCTTATCCAGAATAAAGCTAATCATCTTTGTATAGAGAATGATTTAATAGAAGAGGGTACTGAAAATTTGGTATTCATTACATTTTTTAATTGAACACACACCATAGCAACCATCTTCAACAACGTAGAAAGAGAGTTTAATTATTGAGACATGAAAATTCATACAAACGACAAACACAAATCAGGACTAGAATGAAATATCGATGAATGATAGAATTATATGAATTTTGTCATCGATTTGATCGTGACGGATGATCCAAGAAGCAGCTTCCCAACTTCCACAGTGAACGTATCATAACGCATGAAAATTTCGACCAACATCATCCTTCCTAGCAGCACCACCATATCCTTGGCAGGACATTGCTTGTTGTCCGCGGTCGGGTTGTCGGTCTCCCTCCCGTTGGACCAATAAACATACTTTATTAGCTTCTCTCCGTCATCCATGAATCTCTCGGGCACGAACTCATCTGGATTCACAAAAGTCAAAGGATCCCTAGTGGCAAAAGGTTGGTACCCAAAAATCATCTCACCCTTTTTGACCACATAAGTTGCCACGTGGCTCGAAATTTTCAAATCCTCCTTGGCCTTACCATATTGAAACTGAACCGGGGGTTCAATCCTCATCGTCTCCCACACCACGGACTTGACCAGACTCATCTTCTCGAGGGCCGCCAACGTTACGCCTCCTTCCTCCTCCACAACCCCCCTAATCTCGACTGCGATACGGCGATGCAAGTCCTCCCCGCCACCGCCAACGTACTTCAACAAAGCCGGGAAGAGAATCTTGGTCCCACCATAAGAGTTAAATCCCATAACAAACATGAGGTTATGGGAAGCCTCATCCCTACTCAAACCCTTCTTCTCCGCCTCGTCGAGCAACTCTCGGGCCTCCTCCTGGAACGCCTTATGAACCTTCTCGTACCTGTTGGCAAATGAAACAAAAATAACTTTAACAAAAGAACTGAAACACTATATAAGTCTCACAAAAAAATTATCTTTTACGGACACAAAAATTAAAACGCAATTACTAGCATTGGAAAATTTTAAAAAATAATAACAATTTATAGTACGCAAAAGGACAAATTAATTTAATCTTTTGCTTAGGACGCTTCCATTTGTGTCCTCTAATTTTAGATGGGACACTAACAATAAAGACGCTCTTTGAAGTGTTGGTGACATATTTAGAAACATAAATTAGCATACTTAATTGCATTAAAAAACATCATTAACGGTTTTTTTTTGCTGTATTAGATCTCAAGGCCACTTCTCCTATCATCAGTTGGTTTTAGGACGTAACCCTACCCGGATTTCGCCAGAAAATACGGCAGAGGGAATGTATGGAGCACCAAATCCTCGATAAAATTAGGCACAAACTTCAACCCTAATGTGACCAAAGGAGCCAGCTGAAGAAGCAGCCACGTGTTAAGGCTGGAATTCCCATTGCCAACGCCGGTGTCGTAAGAGCTCTTGCCGGAGAATAAACGGAAGAGCAAATCAAACGACATTTTATCGCTGACGGGGTTGAAAGCCGACTCCCCTTTTGCGTCGAGATCGGCCTCCACGTCAGCGAAGAGCTGAGAAACGGCGGCTTGAAACGTGGGTATCAACTCCTTATGCAATCTGCCGAGGAGGGAGAGGAGGAAGCCCTTGATAAGGGCGTGTTTGGGCTCGGAGGGGTCGAGGTAGGAGCAGACGCGGTAGCCGCCGGTGAAGCTTGTTGACGGCATGAAGGTGCCGGTGAAGACGTCTCTCTTCTCCACTTTCGACGTGTCGAAGAGGATTGGGAAGCTCACGGCGTCGAGAAGGACCACAACTTTTGTGTTCCGAGCGTTGAATGGGCCGGGTGGGGCGTTGGCTCGGAACACGGTGGAGTTGTGCTTCTGCATTCGGTCGCGGAAAAACTCGTCCGGGCCCTGGCGGTAGTGGAAGTCAAGCCGGTCCGATATCGCCCCGAAAAACGGGTGGCCATAGCCTCCCGGAATTTCTTTGATTTGAAGCTCTTCAGTTGAAGAGTTTTTCGCAATGTTGGAAGACATTTCCTTCAATGAAATTAATACTACTATTGATGGAATAAAAGTGTAGGTTGTTTGATTTATGCATGGCTAGTGGAACTAGAGCAATTTATAGAGTGTGATGGATTATTGAAGAATTAAATATTATGCGTACTTACTTGGAAGAAACAAAATTTTTAGGTTTAAATTTACTCATGCGTTTATGAACTCGTACAAGTATTAGGCGCGGATGAAAAGTTGCGATGTTTACATGGCGCAGAACTCATAAGCGGTGAAAAATTATTTTTCATAGGTGCTGCACTCTATACTTCATTCATTCACGAAAAATAATTTTATATTTATTCGTATTTATTTATTTATTAAAAAAATAGTCTTATTTCTATTTATAAAAGCTTTCTTATCATTTTTTTATTTCTCTCTTCTAATTAAAGCTTATATGGTTTACATCCCTGTTTATATTTATGGATTATTTGTGTTTCAGGAATTGTAACTCAGCAAAAATTCCAACAATTTTATCTCATGACCTAAGGCGCAATTTAACTGAGTCAAATACAACTGGCCAACTTTCCATAATTTAGTTACTCCCTAAAAGTACCTTTTACCGCATAGTTGTAGACACAATTACTGTGCTTTACAAGTCAAAACCTTTTTTTGACTTGAAAACAATTAGGGGAGGGCCTCATTTTTTCTCAGTCAAAAAACATCGTACTCACTCGATATGAAAATTCAATCACACTATTATAGTAACTCTAGAGAAATTTTTTCTGTGTTTTCTAAATTTTCTTGGTTTACTCATATTGTTTTTGTAGTATTAATTTCTTAGTGTGATGAGAATATTTTTTTTCATTTAAATTTTTACTAATTTATTTATGTATATTGTTTTGTATTTTTATTTTTAGTTAAGATAAATTTTATTGACATTTTAAATATATATTTATCTTGGTTATTTAGAATTAAACATATAGGGATGTGATCAAATGAAAACTCTAAATATTGTACAAATTCAAAACTATGATCTGGATCATTGAAAAATGTCAACAGATCAAAAAAAACATCAACAGAAAAATGTCAATACAATTTCAAAGGTAATCAATGATTGATGATGTGTTGATATTGTGTTGATACTGCGTTGACATTAAAATCTTGAAATTTTACATTATGTTGATATTGTATTGAAACTGTGTTGAAGCTGTATTGAGAAGTTTTGAATTTGTACAATATATAAGTTTGCATTTTATAATTACCCTAAATATATATTATCGTATTATGTGAAATCTATTTATATATTTAGTGTTAACTAAATCGTTACATCATTATTATGTTGATTTAATAAAATATTAAAATTGATATTATATTAAATTAGATTTTACTAATTTATTCATTCTTTTACTTTATACTCTATTTAATACTCCATCCATCCCCAAAATATTGTCACGGTTTGACCGGGCACGTGATTTAAGAAATGTAATGGGAAGTGAGTTAAAGAAGTTGGTAGGATGTGAGTCCTAATTTTAAAATATTAATTTCAGGAACGGAGGAAGTACAATTTCCTAAAACTCTCACTTATCACAGGATAGAAAAAGTACTCCCTCCGTCCCACAAAAGATGTCACACTTGTGGGACGGCACGGGATTTTAAGAGGTTTTGTTTTGTGTGTTAAATGGAGAGAGAAAATATAATTTTTATATTCATGTGAGAGATAACTTTTCCTAAAAGGAAAATGTGACATCTTCTGTGGGACAAACTAGAAAGGAAAGTGTGACATCTTTTGTGGGACGGATGGAGTGCTAATTTACTTATCATTCGTACATTATCTTAGAAAATAATTACTACTCTCTCCGTCCCGGCTAAGATGACACATTGCTTAGCCGACACGGGATTTTAGGAGTTATTAGTTAAAGTGTTTAATTGGAGAGAGAGAAGGTGGGTGAAAGTATTAAAGTAGAGAGATAAAGAAAGATGAATATTTTAATAGGAGTGAGAAAAAGTGGTTGAGTGTATTTATTGGAGAGAGAAAGTTACCAAAAAAGGAAATGTGTCATCTTAGTTGAGACAGACTAAAAGGGAAAACATGTCATCTTAAGCGAGACGGAGGGAGTAATAAAACTTGTTAAATTCTATTTTAATAAGACAATGATAGATCATTTAATATGTCGTACACTAAAAAAACTCTCTATTTAGTGACCGATTGTTCCGTCACTTAACAGAGAAATTCTGTCACTTAACATGATTAGTGTCAAATAGTGTCAGTCGGATAGGTCGTAATTATAAAGCCTGTCATTACAAATTTTTTGACGGAAACATTTGTCACTAAAGTTACAAATTATAAAACTCTCTATTTAGTGACCGATTATTCCATCCAATGACAAAAAACATAGGGCACCTGGTTTGGTAAGTTTGTATTAGTGACATACTAATCCCTGACGCATGTTCTTGAGATTAATATTAATTGGTAAAATGCAGGTGGTTTTAGTAAAATCTGTTATAGTCAATAAACTTAGCTAATTCCCTAATCTTCCTGATTTTCTCTATAACACGCTGTAAACGCTACAATGTCATGCCACTTCCAAATACTTTTTTGGAAGAGGAAAACGGGAAATGAAGTCTTTGGAAAAATTTTAGCATATTTTTTAGAAATTATAAATATTTCATTCATTTAAGTAAAAAAGTTCAATTAATTAATATTTCATTGCACACATATTGTAGTGTTATGAATACACTATTTCGTTTTTAAACGGCGATAACTGATGGATCTCGAATATAATCAAGAACTTTTAATGAGGCCAAAAAAAACAAAGCAAAATTTTGTCTTGCTACCCATATGCTTCCGAAACTACTGCTGTGCTGATTTAGCCCATGATTCAGATAAGTTTTCTTGAAACTTTCAATGCTATTTTGAATGTTTGAGCCCATGCTCCATATAAGTTTAATCCATTACGATCTCAAGGCTTCATTATGTTAATATCACTATAAAATCTTCGAGTTCGTCTCTTCTGTTGTTATTTTATTTTCGAATTTTATTATTTTGAGTATGGAGTTTATATAATTTTATACTCCCTCCATCCCCCAAATTTTGTCACCATTTGATCCGGCACGGGTATTAAGAAATATAATAGAAAGTGGGTTGAAAGTTAGTCTCATGTGGGTCCTATTTTTATACTATATTAGTTTTAAAATAAAATGTGAGTGAAAATGAGTTAGTGAAATGTAGGGTCCACTACTCAAAATGGTAAAAGTGAAAGGTGACAAATTTTTAGGGACGGACGAAAAAGGAAATAAGTGACAAATTTTCAGGGACTGAGGGAGTAATAATTATTATAATTATAGATATTTAGATTGGATCAGATAAGCAAACCATTAGTAATTCATCCCACGGTAGTTGACTCATTTCATTTTATACACTCGTTTTAAAAAAATGATACTCCCTTCGTCCCACATTAGGAGTCACGTTGACTTTTCTGCACTCGTTTTATAAAAATGTGGTAAAGTAAGAAAGAGAATAATCTAGAAAAAACTGGAGTGATAAATAGTTAAAAGTGGAAATATAGTAAAGTAAGAGCGAATAATGTAGATAAAACTTTTCTCTACATTATTTTCTCTCTTGCTTACTTTTTCTCCACTTTATCTAATTATTACTCCCTCCGTCCCAAGATTATGCATTTTCTAATTTTGGAAAGTTTTTTCACCCTAATGAGGTGGAACTCATTCTCCACTAGTGATGCTGTCACGACCGCATTTTCTAAGGATAGAAAACACGGTGAATCGCGACTAGGGGAGGGTTAAAGAAGCGGGGAAGAAAGGGAAAAAAATACACAACTCCACCAAAGCTCGAAATAATAGTTATAGCTCGATTAAAATCAGAGTATCTCAACAATCAACAACTCAAAAGAATATAATCTCAACAATACAAGAACTCAAAAGAAAGACAACAACTCAGCGGAAGCATTTTGAAAGTAGTACTGCGATGTATGAAGACACAACATATTCTGAACATTTGATAAACATTCTTCACTTTTATGCTCAACACCCACCGCACTCGTCACCGCTCAACCTGCACATAGGGAAAACAAATGCAGGGCTGAGTACTTGATGTACTCAGTGAACAAATGCCAAAACAATTTTATAAAAACAGTTATGTCATGCCGCCATTGAGTGAATCTCGGGTTTTACTTTAAAATGTCGAGAAACACTAAAATCATTTCAACCACTAACTTTTGTCTCATCGCAAATACTTTTCCACGCCATTTCAAAACACAACCATTTCCCTTTTATTATATAAGAAATAAGGTGGCCACTTTCCACGAGCACGAAAACCGGCCAACCCATTCGATGACTCACAGTCCTCATTGTGTACACTAGTCTGAGTAGGGACGCACCCTTTCTAGGACCCGAATTCGATTAAACTCATAGTAGGGACTCACTCCCCACTAAGCAATCATCAACTCATCAAACTCATCAATATCAACCACCTCAACATCAACAACCTCAACAACATGTGAAACGAGAGTATGGCCAAATCTCGATCACCAGACCGGCCGACCCAAAAGACGGCTCACGATCCCCAATTGTGTACACTAGCCTGAGTAGGGACTCACTCCCTAGTCAGACCCGAATTCGATTTCAATTTGTCTAGTAACTCCCTTGCTAAACAAACAGATAGACATTTCTCAAAACAAAAACATGGCATGACATACCCTTTGCAAACTCCATTTTTCTCATAAGACATACTCTTCTCAACTTTATTTTTCTCATAAATTGTATTTGAAACATAAATCATTTTTCAATCAAAGTCGGGCATCATCTCACATCACATCAACAAGTCGAGCAATTCAAAATATCAGTCAATAAATCAACACATACATCACATAACATCACTTTCACTTTAACACATATATCACCTTATCATGAAATGAAAATAATAATTTCAATCACTTAGAAGGAAATTTCGTCACATAAAATGATGCTCGAATCGATATATTAAAACTAAAGCTCTTGAAAGTATTTAGTTCGAAAGCCCACCTCGTTCGCATGAAACCGTAATTTGTGTTCCATTCCATTCTCGAAAAACGTACATGAAGTCACCCATTGATTTAGTGCACTCCGGCCCAATCTTCATTTAATAAATTTGGCCCATACCAAGTACTCCAATCCATGTCCTTTATTAAAACAGTAGGTCCAAATATCTAAATTAATTCATTAGCCCCAAATATATTTAAATAAAACAAGGCCAAATCCTAAATCTTCCTCACCTTCCTTACGTGAACTCCTAAAATAGGATTTGAAATCCTCTTCTTCTCACTTGAAACACATCATCTGTCGCCTTTCTCTCTCTCCGCCCATCACCTCAATTCAGTCGCCTCCGTCCACCCGCCGCCGTCGCGGTCAGCCCCTGCTATCCGTCCCTGCTCCAATATGCCTGCAGCACTATCGGTCACACGCCGCCGTCTTCATTGGCACCGCTGTCACTGGACGTGCACAGCCACCATTTCGGTTCATGGGCAGCCGCCCCATCGCTGCTGTCCGCCCGGTCACAATGCTGCTCCGTCACCGGAAAAACATAGCACCAGCACCGCCGCCAATGTCGTGACGCAGCAGGAGCTGCTGCTGCTCGCCCAACCGCGTTGCGATCGCTTGGCTTCTCTCTCCCTCATCTCTTTCTTCTCAATCGCGTTCTCCGTGTCTCATCTCTCTCAAATTAGAATCAGGAAATCCGCAACTGAAATCCATCTCTTTCTCCCACACCTAAACCTTCATCGCAGCGCCGCCACCGTCTGCCTGCAGCACCGGCATCATCACGTTCTCGCTCAGTTTCTCTCTCTAATCCATGTTCACCGGGGCGTGATTTGCACCGCCGCCGTCACCATCGCGCACCTCCTCCGTGGCACCGCTGCTGTCCCCTTCTCCTTCGGTCGCAGTTAAGTTCATCGCTACATTTCGTTCGCCCCTTTCTCAATCTCCTGATAGAAAAGCACAGCGCCACCGCCTCTCCGTCGGAACCAATCGTCGCCGTTGTTCGTAAGCAAGTTTTGCTGCTGCCGTTACCAGATCGTGCCACCGCTGCGTCTCCGATTTCTCTCCTCTCGGTCTCCTATTTGATTCCATTTAACTGCAGGATATGGATTTCACTATTTTCTCTCAAATTCTCATTTCTCTCGGTTTCAGAATTGAAAGAAGTTGGTGCAGAATTGCGTGAATGTATAGAGGTCTTAAAGATGGTAATCAAGAGAGGCGGTGTATGGAAGATAGAACATGGTGGCAAATGTTGTAGAATAGAAATGAATGTTATTGTATTTCTTGTTGTATAAATGAGTTACAGATACTCCCTTTATATAGGGGAATTACAACTCTAGAGAACAACTCAATCACTCTAGAAACTATCACATATTAATTGTCTCTAGGAAAAAACACTTATTTATTGTAATAGCACTTACCAAGTTATTGGTAATAGGTACTAGCCGTTTGTAGCCTCTTTTTGACACTCCCCCTCAAGTTGAGCAACGGGATCTCCGATGTTTAACTTGGCCAAAACTTCTCTAAAATTCTTGGGATTCACAGCTTTAGTTAAGATGTCGGCCAATTGTTCCTCTGATCGAACAAACGGAAATTCTATGATTCCGCCTTCCAATTTCTCTTTAATGAAGTGGCGATCGACTTCAACATGTTTCGTTCTGTCGTGTTGAACAGGATTTTCTGATATGCTGATTGCTGCTTTATTGTCGCAAAATAACTTACTCTTGCGGTTTGGTGAAAAACCGATCTCAGTAAGTAATCTCCTTAACCATATGATTTCCATGAGTCCACTCTTGATACCTCGGAACTCTGCTTCAGCACTAGATAAGGCTACTACCTTTTGCTTTTTACTTCTCCAAGTAACCAGATTGCCTCCTATGAATATGAAGTATCCTCCAGTTGACTTTCTATCGACTGGATTACTTGCCCAATCAGCATCTGTATAGCCATCTATTTCAAGGTCCGTTCCTTTTTTTAGGAATACCCCATAGTTGGCTGTGCCTTTAAGGTACCTTACTATTCGTAGGGCCGCATTCATATGTTCTTCTTGCGGTTGATGCATGAATTGGCTGACAATTCCAACTGCATATGCGATGTCTGGCCTGGTATGTGAGAGATAGAGAAGTTTACCAACTAACCTTTGATATTTCTCTCGGTCTGCAGATTCAGCCCCCTCAATAATTTTCAGCCCGTGATTTGGTACCATTGGTGTGTCAGCAGGCTTGCAATCTAAGAGGCCAGTTTCTGCCAATAGGTCGAGGACATATTTTCTCTGTCTCAAGAATATTCCATGATTTGATCTTAACACTTCTATTCCTAAGAAGTACTTGAGTGGGCCGAGATCTTTCATGTCAAATTCTTTGAACAGATTCCTCTTGAGGTTGTTGATTTCTTCTGTGTCATCCCCCGTGATAATCATGTCATCAACGTAGATGATGAGACATGTTATCTTATCTCCTCTCCTTTTTGTAAAGAGTGTATGATCAGAAAAACTCTGTCGGAATCCATGCTTGATCATTGCTTGGCAAAATCTTCCAAACCATATTCTTGGGGATTGCTTCAAGCCGTATAGAGTTTTCTTCAATCTGCACACTTACCCGGATCCAAATTCGCCATCAAATCCAGGTGGAACTGCCATATAGACTTCTTTGTCTTCTCCCAATTCTCCATGGAGGAAGGCATTAGTCACATCAAATTGATGTAGTGACCAATCCTTACAAGCCGCAACTGACAATAATGCTCGGATTGTGTCAAGTTTGGCAACTGGGGAGAAAATTTCATCGTAATCAATTCCATACACTTGAGTGTATCCTTTGGCCACCAATCGCGCTTTATATCTCTCGATTGATCCATCCGCACGTCTTTTGATGGTGAAAATCCACCTACATCCGACTGGTTTCTTCCCTTCTGGTAGCGTACATTTTTCCCATGTGCCATTCTTGATCAAAGCATCAATTTCCTTCTTCATGGCTTCCCTCCAATGTTTGTGCTTAACTGCTTCTTGAAAGGACTGGGGAATTTCCTCTTCTTCATAGAGGGCAGCTTCAAATGCTCGGGCCATTTCTGTGAGGTGTCCTCGAGCTATGTTTGCTATTGAGTACTTTGTTTTCCTTCCTTTCCAGTCTGGAGAGTATCTTTTGGGAGGGATCCCCCTTGTACTTCTGTATGGCAGTTCATATTGCTTTCCTCCTTCGTTTATGCTGCTGGTGTCTCCTTCTTGGCTTGTCCTGTCATTGTTAGTGATTGCTAATGGAACTCCAGCATAATTGTTTACCTCAGGATTTGAAGACGGAGCTGATGATTGGGTGGTGTTTCCGAACTCTGCAGGCTGACTAGTGGATTGTGATAGCTCGTTACTTGCTTCCTCAGTTGGATCAAATTCTGTGACAGGAATGTCTCCTTCTCGTGACTCATCTCCCCCTTGCTTGGTTTCCCCTTGTTTCGGATGATGGGTTGTGTCTTTTGGGATGTAAAGCTAATGTAGTGGGTCGCTAATTGGACTGGTTTGATTCTCCCCCTGACCGCTAGATTGGCTGTAGTAATATTCAGTTTCAACAAAATCACAGTTCATGGTAGTGTACATGTGTTTAGTTGAGGGATCATAGCACCTATACCCTTTCTGATTGACACCATACCCAAGGAAAACACATTTTACGACGCAAGGAGAGAATTTGGTACGTTCATGTTTCGGGATGTGGACGAAGACAGTACAACCAAAGACTTTGGGATCAAGAGTGAGGTATGTTGGTTTTTGGATGGCTTCATGGTTGATGAAAGTATCAACAGGGGTTTTGAAGTTGTGGATACCTGTTGGGAGACGGTTCATAAGGTAGACAGAGGTGGCTATAGCTTCTGGCCAGAGAGATGTGGGAATTTTTGATTCAATGAGGAGAGCCCTGGTGATTTCTAGGATGTACATATTCTTACGCTCCGCTACCCCATTTTGTTCCGGTGTATAGGCACAAGAAGTTTGGTGGATAAGCCCTTTCTCAATAAAAAAGGTTTTCATGTTGGCATTTATATATTCTCCCCCATTGTCAGACCGTAGGACTTGGATATTTTGTTTGTACTGGGTCTGGACCATACTGTAGAATTGGGTAAATTTTTCATAAACCTCAGACTTATTTTTTAGGAAATATACCCAAGTCATACGAGAAAAATCATCGATAAACACGAGGAAATAACGGAGACCCTGGCCCCCATTAATTGGGGCGGGACCCCAGACATCAGAGTGAATCATTGAAAACGGGGCAGATACTCGAGTATTATTTAGTTTAAAGGAATGACGATGGCTCTTGGCCAGGTGACAAGTTTCACAATTAAAAAGGTGCACACTAGAAGCTATCTTAGGGAACATTAATTTCAGATACCCTATAGAGGGGTGCCCCAACCGACGATGTAAAAGCCATGCCTTTCTTGTAGTTGGTTCATGAGTCAATAACGCCGTGCTTTGTTGAACTATCTCATCCACATAGTACAGTCCGCTTCGTTCAGTGCCACGCCCAACTATCGTCCCCGTCTTGGTATCCTGTAACATGCAAAAATGAGTTTGCATTAGCAATTTACAATTCAATTCTTGTGTTACATGACTGGCGGATAATAATTTATGGGAGAAGGTTGGGACAAAAAAGGCAGTTAGAGAGCCGGAGGGTTGGAGAAATGTTAATGGTGCCTGCCCCCTCAACTCGAGCTAAATCCCCACCAGCAGTTTGGACATAGGTTTTAGTGGGTGCAGATATTTGGAGGAAATCTTTGGGGTCAAGAGATTGTGTCGGTAGCACCACAGTCAAAAATCCATTGGTTCTCTTTGGGTTCAACTGTGTAGGATGAAGCGAAGGCTAAGGCTTTAAATGAGTTGCGACACGGAATATTGGGTTGAAAAAACAGAATGTCGGAGTTGTTGGGGCTGACAGAATTTTTTTTTGAATTTTCTGGGGTAATTTTAGAAATTTCGAAAGTGTGGGGGTTGTTTTGAGTAGATTTTCTGGGATGGGGTCTAGTGTGGAATTTAGAGGAGTTTTGGGGTAGGATTTCGAATTTAGGAAAATTGGGGGTATAAATACCCCCCTTAACCCTCAATTCCGCCGCCGCCTCCACCCCTTTCTCTTCTCCAACCCTAGACTCTGCCTCCTTCTCCGTCGCCGTTCTATCGATGCCGGTAACGATTGTCGGTGCCGGGTTACCTTCCGACCAGACCCTAGCAACCGAGACCGAGGCGACGGCCTTCTTCTCCTCGCCTCCATTCTTTCCGTTGGGTTGTCCGCCGCTGTTTCCCGCCGTGTTGGACTGACCGATGTTTCCCACTGAGTTTTCAGTGTTGGTAGCTCGGTCCCCAACGGTTACTGCCGCCGTCGCTCTACCTCCTCCATTCCGATTCCGATTCGGCTTGTTTTTCTTCATATCTTCCCACCAATCGGGAAATCCGTGGAGGTGGAAGTATGTGTCAGCTGTATGCTTCTTCCCACCACAGTGGCTACATGTTAGTCGGCTCTTGTCCAGATTTGGGGAGAATTTGGGTGGTGGCGGCTTATTCCGATTGATTGCTGCCAGGCCGACACCGATTCCGGTTGATTGTGAGTCGCCTGGAGGTTTGAGTACCCTTTCATTTGCATATTCGCACCTTACTAGACCATAAGCGCTTCTCACCGTTGGTAATGGATCTTTATTCAAGATCTCTCTCTTGATTGTGTCGTATCTGTCATCCAAAGCCCATAGAAATTGATATAACCTATGTCTCTGAGTGATTTGATTGTATTTCTCAATTGTTGATGGAGTATCCATTGGATTTGGATCCCTTGCATCTATAGAAATCCAGAGGTCTTGGAATTTATTCCATAGACTTTCGAGGCTCATGCTTCCTTGCTTCATGTTGTAGGCGTGTCTGTGGAGATCGGATACTTGGAATGGGTCGGCTCCGCTCCCGTATGTGACGGCCAGACCCTCCCATAGGTCTCGCGCCGTCTCATATTGTGAAACTTCATTCACTAAGTTGGCTTCAATGTTGTTTATAATCCAGTTGAAACAACAATGGTCTCTTTGCTCCCATTTCGGACAACTTGGGTCGTTGCTAGGAGGAGGGTCAGTAACTCCATTTATGTGAGATAACAGAGCCTTCCCTCCGATTGCCCGTTTCATCAATGTTGTCCAGACGGAGTAATTGTCCCCGTTGAGCTTGCTCTGAACATAGATCTCCCCCAATGATTCTAGTTTATTTGAGGGTGGAGGTGGCTGATTTTGGGTTTTTGGTTGGGCATTTATCTGCCTGAGAAACTCGGCCAATTGGGCAGCAAATTCTCCTGGGAAGTTCATCAATGGTTGATTTGTTGTTTCTGAGTCAGATTCTGACATGGCTGATTTTCTGTTTTGCAGGTTTACAAATGGCCGGAAAAGGTATATTTGGGACGGTGATGAGTTTTTTCTGAGTCCCACACCGTTATATCCTGCTCTGATACCATCTTAAAGATGGTAATCGAGAGAGGCGGTGTATGGAAGATAGAACATGGTGGCAAATGTTGTAGAATAGAAAGGAATGTTATTGTATTTCTTGTTGTATAAATGAGTTACAGATACTCCCTTTGTATAGGGGAATTACAACTCTAGAGAACAACTCAATCACTCTAGGAACTATCACATATTAATTATCTCTAGGAAAAAACACTTATTTATTGTAATAGCACTTACCAAGTTATTGGTAATAGGTACTAGCCGTTTGTAGCCTCTTTTTGACAAGAGGGAAAAGGAATTTGTTTATCTGCACTCTCCTCCTCTGATTTTTAGTTCTCGATTTGTTGGATTGAATATGGTGAAACGTGGAGTCATGGGGAGATATATACGTAGAAAACTGATCTCAAGGAGTCAATAGAAACCGATCAAAGCGGGTTTTGTGGAACTGAAATTGTTGGATGAAAAGTGGCGTTCAATTGGTTATATTTAAAGTGGGCTCATGAAGAAGAAAAATAAAGATGATTTGGGCTTACAACATATTCCTCTCTTAAGTATGGAAAATAATTTGGTTAGGAAGAGAATAATTGTTTAAGCCCAAACTTATAAAATCTTTCTCTGAAACAAAGGTGAAAAATTTTCAGGTCCACAAACGATGTTCTTTCAAGAATAAATAAAAAGGTAGAAAAAGTCGAGGTGTTCCAGATGCTTTAATTATTTTTTCTCTCTATGTTTCTCTTACTTTACCAATATTACATTAAAACTAGTGCCGAACCCAAAGTGCTTACTCTCTGGGGACGGTTGGAGCATCATTTTTCCAAAATGAGTGCATAAAATGAAATGACTCAACTACCGTGAAATGGATGGATTACTACTCCATTAGTCCCAAAAAAATAGACTAGTTTTTACCGTTTTGGACTGTTCCTCAAAATTAGGCAAAGTCTAAATATTGGAAGTTTTTCAACGAATAATAATAATAAAAATCATTTATATTGTGGACCACAAAATCTACTAACTCTCTTCTCTTCTTACTTTCTCATCTCTCTCTTACTTTACCATTGCAGATTAAAACTTGTGTTGTTTATAAGTTTGTCAATTTTTTTAGGACGGAGGGAGTATTATTATTGTTGTTAAAATTTTAAACTTAAATCGATTTGGATTCACTATTATATGACTAGGCTAGATTTTTCAAATTTCAATATCTACCAAAAAAATAACTGATTATGATTTTTTATAATATAGTTTTTTATTTTGATAATAAATATTCTGAAATTATTTAATTAATAATGGGACTCGAATATCACACAGGCTGCTGAAGCATGTTATTTAGTCTGAGTGTATCCAAAATCTTATACTCCTAACATGGATTCCATGTGAGAGATTAGGAAATATAAAGCCACTAGAAGTATGGTATTAAGTACTCCAGCTATAAGTATTAGTATCTCAATCATCCGTCCATTTGCATTAAAGATTATTGCTGTATATTAAAATCATTAAGAATTTTTAGATTGTTCAAATAAAATGAACGGAAAGCTTTCACTTCGTCCCAAATGACTCACTTTCCTTTTTAGTTTGTCTTAATCAAAATGATTCATTACTAACAGTAAACACTTATTTCTACTTTATTCCTTTTCTTTTATTTTATTCTCTCTACTTGACATATAAATTAATTTGAATAATTCCTAGAAGGGATTATTTTCTTTGGTACGGATGCAGTATATTGCAAAAGACACAAAAGAAAAAAGAAAAAAGAAAGAATAGTAAAGTATTTCATTTGATGGTTTAGATATAGAGTTAAATAGTCGTTATGTACAATTGTGGAATATATTTAATTAAAATATATATAGGGATTGGGGTATTTTAGAATGACAACTAGAGTTTTATTTAGATCATACACTCCAAAAATTGTGGTCCATATTCAATCTAGAAAACTATCATTTTTAGAATAAAAAATACTCCTTCAGTTCCTCAATATTTGTCATTTATTTCCATTTTCGACTGTTTTTTAAAATTTGTCATTTTTCATTTTTATTATTTTTATTAGTAGATTTCATATTCCGCTAACTTATTCTCACCCACATTTTATTATAAAATTATATTCCCTCCGTTCCCAAAAAAGATGTCACACTTGTGGGACGGAAAGGGATTTTTAGGAGGTTTTATTTTATGTGTTAAATGGAAATGTGACATCTTCTGCGGGACAAACTAAAAAGGAAACTGTGACATCTACTATGAGACGGAGAGAGTAATATATAAAATTAAGACCCACATAGCATTAATTTTTTTAACTCACCTCTTATTATTTTTCTTAAAACTCGTGTCAGGTCAAATAGGACAGAGAGAATATCCTTTGCATAATTTTTAAGGATATTTTAGTCAGTACATAATCAAAAGGGGCGAGTGATTCACGTGATTGAACTACATAATCACCTTCTCTTTCTTAAAAATGATCTTACAAACTTAATATTTTAATAACTTTCTCAATTAAAATTATTTTTTTATAAAAAATATATTCTCTCCGTCCTATTCAAGATGACCATCTTTCCTTTTTATATGTATCAATTATAACAATCACAAATTCATCTTTCCTCGTTAAAATATCCAGCTACCTTTTTCCTCTCTAGTTTATTCCACCTAACAACACTTTCTAAAATAATATTAAATTGATGGTCATTTAACAAGGATTCTAACGAAATTATAATTGCATGGTATTATATCAATTACTGAGAAAATGATACTTTCATCTGTTCCATATCAATAGAGTCACTTTTTTTCGGTACGAAGATTAAAAAAGAAATAATACAGATATTAAGTGAAGAGATGATAAAATAGGAAAGAGAAAAAAGTAAGAAAGAGAATAAAATAAGTGAATGAAAAAACCTTACTTTTTAAATGGGGAAATGACTCTACAATGATGGAATGTCCTGAAATGAAAAAATGATTCCATTATTGTGGAAGATAGTGAGTACTATTATAGTATAAGAACAATGATAATATTTGAACAAAAGTACTACTTTTGTATTATAAAATGATAATTTAAGGGGTTAAAATGATAGTTTGGACACAGGGTGGGTTGAAATTTAAAACTGAAAACTTTAAAGCAAAGGAGGCAACTAAACAAATTATAGATTAAACACGTAGGAGAAACTATATGAGAGAAACTATATGTGACATGAGTAAAAACTGTCTAGATTGGCTCCTTTACATGAATAAAACTACCAACAGAAAATTGACAAGCTCCTTGACACGAGTTAAAACTGTCAACGGAAAATTGAAGAGCTCCTTGAAACGAGTCTAAACTTTCAATGATAAATGAAAAGCTCCTTTATAAGAGCCTAAACTTTCAATGAAGAAAAATGAAGAAGCTCCTTGAAAAGAGTCTAAACTTTCAATGAAGAAAAATGATATCCTTGATACGAGTATAAACTATCAATGATGAAGTGAAGAAGCTAGGGGTGAGAAAAAAAACTGAAAAACCGAATTTTATTTTAAAATTTGGTTCGGTTTGTTTGGTTCGGTTTGTTTGGTTTTATTTTATTTTAAAATGATATCCGAATAGATCCAAACCGAAAATTCAAAATTTGGTTCGGTTTGTTTGGTTTTTTGGTTCGGTTCGGTTTTAGAATTTTGAAAATTTCGGTTTTTCGGTTCAGTTCGGTAAAATCGAATTTTATTTTAATATTTTATATATATATTAATATATATACTACTCCATCCGTCCCCTATTAGGAGTCACTATTTGACTGGGCACGGGTTTTAAGAAATGTAAAGAAAAGTTGGTTGAAAAAGTTAGTGGAATGTGAGACCCATTATTTTATATTGGTTTTATAATAAAATGTGAGTGAAGTGAGTTAGTGGAATGTGAGACCTACTTACTATTTATGGTAAAAATGAAGTGTGACTCTTAATTGGAGACGGACCGAAATGGAAAAGTGTGACTTTTAATGGGGGACGAAGGGAGTATTACTTAAATATAAGTAAAAATAAAACCCTAGAAACAAAATCCGCCTTCCGCTGTTCTGCAATCTGGAATTCTGGATCTGCCTCCTCCTCTCTCAAACCCGTTTCTCCAGCGACTAGCTTATTAGAAATGGGCCACTCACCCCTTAAAAGGCCTCACTGGTTCTTTCCTTCATCATAGCCCAATCTTCGGTTTTTGGCTTCTCTCCAATTGCTGCAAGTCGTCGCTGCAAGATGGAGGCCACAAAGAGGAAGATGGAGCACATGCCAAACATAACCGTGATGGGGAACGCGTTCACATTATATAGAACAATACAGACAAAGATGTTGAGTGGGATCCGGAAGAAGTTCATGATGGTGCTTCGAGCCTCCTCAGGTATGTATTGAGATCTCATCTTCATAATGGACGGCCAGAAAAGACCAACACAGCCTTCAAAAGTGCAAAAGCCAAGAAGCTGGAGACAGCCTGCAAATGAAATGCTGCCGCCTTTCTTCTTTGGATCTGCTGGTACTAAGAAATTTGTCAGTATGGGAAGTAACAGAGAGGCAGAAGAAATGACGAAAACAATCTGCATATAGCTCTCCACTTTAACTGTGTTGCGCGCCAACAAGCGAGATGCAATTGAGCTTCCCAACATTGAAGCCAACATGAAAGTAGCAAAGATAAAACCATGTGGAATATCTTCATCATTCGGGCTCAGGGCAGGTGTCCAGAGGAACACAAATGTATACATCGAACCTTCAAACAGAGATTGTATAGCACCAAGCAATGCTATCTTCTCATCTGAAGCAATTGCTACAGCTGCACCCTTAAATTGAGTGAGCAAGTCCTTGCTCTCTGAAGGGTTGCCATAGTTCTCACTTCATGATGATAATATTTCAGCCATTCCAATAGCTAGAAATATGGCAGCAGCATCGAATGGAGATACAGGCCCCAAATTCATAGAATCAACCAGAAAATTTCCAAACAAGCCTGCTACAATAGCAACAAGACCATTGCCAAGGAATATTGCCTTGGAGAAAGTTACAGAGAGCCATAGCTGTTCAAAGCCTCTCTTGAAGTGTTCTTCCACAAGCCACGACTCAAATGCAGAAAACAAGAGAGACGTGGCAATACCACCCAAAATACGTCCAACCATCAGTATTTTGTACTGAGGAGAATGCTTGGTAATGCAGCTCAGTATATATGTGATGCAGTAAGTCACGCAGGCTCTCTTTCGCCCCTGTTTATCTGCTAGAGATCCAACAATTGTTCCAAACAACATGGAAGAGCCAAATCCAGCAATAAAGAGCTGTCCAATTTCACCCTTCCCAAAACCGTATGTACTGTAGAGGTAGTAAACATACGGTCCCTGCAACCAGTCACCAGCCATCATGAGCGAGTAGACGAGCAGGTAATTGTTTTTGAACGAATTGAAAGCTGAAGACGTATTCACCCGATCCTTGTTACTCTTGCTCAGCTCCAGCGCCGCCACCACCGCGGCCAGCCCGCCGAACACCATATAGTAGAAAATCTCCATTCTCTCTCACCTCAAACAGAAAAAAAATCGACGAAAAATGGAAGAAGATCGAGGAATTTTTCGAAATTTCCTCAGTGAGGTTAGATGTATATGCACATTCACACACACTAGAGTGTGCTTCTGTATTAGAAATGAGCCACTCACCCCTTAAAAGGCCTCATAAGGGGGAGGGTTATCCATCCTTATATAGAAGAGATCCTTATATAGAAGAGATAGGATCATTACCAAGCCGATGTGGGTCAAGATATTAGAATTTTAACACGCCCCCTCACGTGTGGGCCGGAATGACACATCGGACTTCCATCACGTGGGTAGGCAAGAGAAGAGATAAAGAGATAAACAATCATCGACTTGGGCCCTGCTCTGATACCATATTAGAAATGGGTCACTCACCCCTTAAAAGGCCTCATAAGGGGGAGGGTTATCCATCCTTATATAGAAGAGATAGGATCATCACCAAGCCGATGTGAGACAAGATATTAGAATTTTAACACCACCAGCGACAAGTTCCAGCCCGGTGTCCCTCAGCTCCAGCTCCACGCCGTGAGAGAGAGAGCTCAGGCTCAGCCCATCGTCCCTCAGCCCTCACGCTTCACGCCGTCGCCTCTCCACAGCTTCACGCCTCCAGCTACTGGTAAAACTCTACCCAAATCTTCAATTTCACGACCCATTGCCTCTCTCTCTACCTTTATTTAGTATAATTTGTTTAAGAAGCAGCTTAAGTATTTAATTTTAGATTCTTTTAAATGTGTAAGCTCATACCTTGTATAGCTTTCGGGAATTTAAAGACAGTGAAAATTAAATGTCACAAATATTTTTGCTTATGCTTTTCTACTATTTACCCAACGCCCTTTTTCTTCCAATTTGTTTCCCTATTTGCCGCCTTATAATTGAAGCACGAGTAGTTTTAGGATGTAAACATCCTCTTCTAGACTAATTGTATTGTATAAGTAGGAAGGCGCCATCTGTGGAGAAATGAAGTTTCTGTAATTTTTGAGGGTATACGTGCTTCGTATTCATCGTGTCTCTAAATCTTTCTTGTTGTAGATGCCAAATAATGAAAGTGAAGCACTTGGAGATACCGTCGAAAACTATGCAAATGAAGAAATTCCATTTGATGTAATATGTTGAAATTATTGAAGATTTAGAGTGGATTTATTTTGGACTTTTGATTGATATTTGTTATTGTGGTTCGTGGAAGGTGGATTGAATATTTGTTTTGTTTTGGTGATGGATCATGTTATGGTATTTTCTTTTTATGTTTTTCGATTTTTCGGTTTTTCAGTTTTTTGTATAATTTTGGTTTTTTCGGTTTGGTTCGGTTTTTTAAGTTTGATTTTCGATTTTTCGGTTTGGTTCGGTTTTAATTTTAGGCAAATTTTGATTTTTCGGGTTCGATTCGGTTCGGGCGAAAAATCGTACCGAAACCCGAATGCACACCCCTAGAAGAAGCTCTATGATACGAGCATGAACTATCAATGAAAATTGAAGGACTTCTAAATACGAGTATAAACTATTTATCAAAGTGAAGATCGTACATGTTAAGTATCGAAAAGTTTGATACTCAACTTGAGGCAAGTGTTGGGATGAAGAAATCAATTAAGAGAATCAAGGATCCAAGAGTTCAACTCAAGAAGCTTTGAAGATGTTCTTCACAAATTGAGTATCGGAAATCCAACTACTCAATTTGAGAGGGAGTGTTAGAAAAAATAAAAGATATTAGATAAAAAAAAAATGTGTTAGCTTGGAGGATAAGAAATATATTAGCTTGGAGGCTAACAAATACATTAGATTGGTGCCCAAGAATACTTGGAGCACAAGTTTTGTAATGCCCGATATAAGGGTATCATAATATTGAAGAAAATATCCAAACCATCTATCACAGTGTAGTCTACAAAGTTGTTTGTTATTCTTTAATTTTAGTAATTACATTTCCGCATTTCAATTTTATTTTATAACACTTGCATCAATCTTCCATATTTTAAAAAAATGCAAGTGTAGTAGTGTTGAATAGTTACATCGACTTATCAACGGGTATTCGATTACCCAATACAATAAATTCGGCATGAAATAACACTTGGAAGGAGGAAATAAACTGGATATGCTCTCTTCCTTGAAATGACCAATAGGAGAAGATATACATACTAAAGGTAAGCCTTTAGAAAACTCTATTTATATATTATATTTTTGTTTATCTATATTATGTAAAACTCTGATTATTCTATTTCTTTCTATCCCATTAGAAACGAAACGTTTTTATTTTTTATTTGTATCATTAAAAATGAAATGTTTTTAAAAATGGAAATAATACATTCTATTTTTTCTCCTTTCTTACTTTTCCTCTCTCTTCATTAACTCATAAAACAATACTACATAAAATTTTGTGCTGAAAAGCAAATGTTGCATATTTAATGGGACGAAATGAGTATAATGTATTGACTAAGTCAAAACTGATCTATTTTCATATCTCACCTAGTAGTACACGACTCTTTTGGCTATAAAAAAGAGAAATGAGTCTAGTTCTTGCAAATCTATTTATTTAACGCCATAATTATTTAAATACTTCCGTTCCTAATTGTGTTCCTTTCATTACTTCACTTTTAATTCCTTGTATAAAGTATAATATCAATTCTATAAAATCTAACCCATATATCAGTTATAATTTTTAAATTTCATATCGCACTATAGCCTTAAAACATTAATTATTTTATTGTAGCGATGACTTTCATCTAGATAATTTTTCGGGCACTATAATTCTATCATCCTTAAAGAAATTTCGGGGATGAAATTTCACTTGATCTAATTGGCTATGAACACTTATCGACACCAACAGATCCAGCATAGGTTAAGTATCTGCTCTAGTGGGGGCTTGGCTGCTAGACCCAGTACCTATCCTGCCATGTGATACGCTCGGATTTTGCACGATTTTAAGGCCATTATTTGTTCTATTTTTTATGTCAAAGTCACTTTACATATCGATTATTAGCACATTTTATCTATTTTGGTATTTTGATTTGTTTTGTGAGAAATGTGCATATTTGAGCCGAAAAAGGGAGTCAAAATGCAAAGTTGGCAATCGTCGGCGCCCGGCGGTCAAAGTTATGCAGCGGCCTGCCTCGGAAATTTATACTTGGAAAAGAGTCTCGCCCGGCGACTGCCGGAAGTCATGCGGCGGCGGAAAGGATAGAGTCTCTGGACTCCAACGTGGCGACCGCCGGCCAAGGTGCGGTGGCCCGCCAAAGAAAGGCGGCGAATCCGATTCGCCCTAGATCTGCTCCAAGATTTATCAAATTTTGAAGATCTTTTCCTTCTACAATGAGGATTGACTTTCCCCTATAAATAGGACCTCAAGCTTCATCAAACGAGAGCTTCTTTTTGCAACATAAATTCCCAGAGATTAAAAGCTAGAGTACATCATTGTGCAAGGAGTTGAAGAAGGATTTCAAGAGCATCAAGAACGACAAGGATTCAATCTACGAGTTTTATTTGCTTTAGTTTTATGTTCAAATTGTTTTCCCTTCAATCTATGTGTTTAACTTATTCCATTATGTGTAACTAAACTCATAGGATTCTAGGGATGTGTTAGTAACGACTTTGGTTATACAATTCTAATTTTCTATTTAATATCCGTTTTGTTTTTACTTTGTTTCGTCCCTAAGTAATTCTGATGCTACATGATTGAGTGACACGATTATGTATGATTTAATATAACTTGCTTCATAACTGTGAGAGAGTTCTAGCAAGTTAGATCCACTTAGTAGACGCTATAGTTAGCTTCCTTTAAAACGGCACTGTTAATTGAGAGTGAGGACTTTTCAAGGGTCTTAGTAGCTTTATGGAATTACATGTTAGGATTGACAACCCTAATCTTGTAATCAACGTTTGCATCGCATGAGCATAAGCTAGGTGACTCGTCCTATCAAAGTAATAACTGTGCTAGGGTATTGTAGTTTGGAATTTGTATAACCATATCTGTGAACGCAGATCCCTGTAATTCCCTTATCTCTATCATTTATCCTTGTGTTTTAATTGCATCTAATTGTCATTTGCTTTCAAATATTTTCAGTTTTCAAAAGGTTTTCAAAATTCTCTTGGTTCTCCAAATAGTAATGGAGTCTTAGTAGAAGATAGACAGTCTGTGTTTGCCTTCCCGTGTTCGATATCCGGTACTGACCTTTGGCTATACTATTTCTATTCTGTATACTTGCAGGTATTAATAGTGCTAAAAAATAGTGCATCACCATGGCCGCCCTCTGCCTCTTTTTTTTTATCTAACACCTTCACAATGGAGGGTTAAGTAGGACCCTCATCTCATATATATCATCAAAAGAAGAATTTACATGATGACTATCCCGAAAAAGGACAATCTAATAACAAACTTAGACAAGCAAATACAAGGAATCATCAAAACCTAAAGTTAGGAAGACCTAGTTGATCCAATCTGCACCAAGCTTTCACAAAGGAGGGTGTCGAGTTCCTCGAAAAAACCAGATTTGTCACTGACTTGTTACCTTCCCTGAAAATATGAGACATTTGCCACGAAATACCTCGTAGCTCACCCCTGATCCTCGCCAAACTGTGACAGACATCCGCTGCTCCCAGCTGCCCCAACGAAATCCACCTAACCACAGTCTCAAAATCTTATTCGATCCAGATATGATTACCATATTGTTTGTTCAGTAGCCCTTAAGGACTGCCAAGACCTCCGCCTCAAGCCCCGAGCCAGCCTCCAGAGCTATTGCGAAAGAAGCCAATATCGCACCATTATGATCCCGCAGTACTCCCCCACCTCCTGGACTACGTGAATTTGGTACGAAGGCTCCATCAGTGTTAACTTTGATCCATGGTACATCTGATGCACTTTTTTTTAGCACTAAATGAACCTGCAAATATACAGAGTATATATAGTATAGCTAAAGGTTAGTACCGGATATCGAACACGGGGAAGACGAACACAAAGTGTCTATCATCTACTAAGACTCAAATACTATCTGTAAAAACAATTGGGTTTTGAAAACTTTTGGAAAACTAAAAACAATAGAAAGCATAGACCAACTAAAAGCGAATAAAACACGGAGAAAGACGATAGAGATAAGGAAATCCCAGGGATGTGTGTTCACAGTTATGGTTATACAAAATTCCAACTACAATACCCTAGCACAGTTATTACTTTGATAGAACGAGTCACCTAGCTTATGCTCATGCGATACAAACGTTGATTACAAGATTAGGGTTGTCATACCTAACACGTAACTCCAAAAAGCTCCTAAGACCCTTGAAAAGTCCTCACTCTCAATTAACAATGTCGTTTTAAGGGAAACTAACTGTAGTGTCTACTAAGTGGATCTAACTCGCTAGAACTCTGTCACAGTTATGAAGCAAGTTGTATTAAATCATGCAAGATTGTGTCACTCAATCATGCAGCATCAAAACTACTTAGGGAAGAAACAAAGTAAAAACAAAAAGGATATTAAATAGAAAAAGGAATTTGTATAACCAAAGTCGTTACTAACACATTCCTAGAATCCTATGAATTTAGTTACACATAAATGAATAAGCTAAAAACATAGATTGAAGGGAAGACAATTTGAACATAAAACTAAAGCAAATAAAACTCGTAGGTTGAATCCTTGTCATTCTTGATGTTCTTGAAATCCTTCTCCAACTCCTTGCACCAATGAAGTACCCTAGGTCTTGATCTCTATGAAGTATTTTGCAAGTAGAAGTTCACTCTTTTTGATGAAGCTTAAGGTATTATTTATAGGGGAAAGCCATTCCTTGTTGTAGAAGGAAAAGATCTCCAAAATATGGTAAATCTGGGCGCAAATCTAGGGCTTCTCGAATTCGCCACCTTTCTCCGGCGGGCCGCCGCACCTTGGCCGGCGGTCGCCGCGTTGGAGTCCAGAGAGTCTGTTCTCTTAGCGGCGGACCGCCGCACGTCTTCCGGCGGTCGCCGGACGAGACTTCTCTTCCAAGCACATTTTTCCGAGGCGGACCGCTGCATTGATCTGCCCGCCAGGCGCCGACGGTCGCCGCACACATCCGCGGCGGTCGCCGGTCGCCGTCTGACTCCAGATTTCCAAACTTGGCGTTTTGGCTCCCTTTTTCGGCCCAATTATGCACATTTCTCACAAAACACGTCAAAATACCAAAATAGAAAAAATATGCAAATAATGGACGTGTAGAGTGACTTTGTCATTAAAAACGGACCAAATAATGGCCTTAAAACAATGCAAAATCCGAGCGTATCAGCTCCCCCAAACTTACATTTTTGTTTGCCCTTGAACAAAACAATAAAGACACAAGAATAGACGCACGGAATGCACAAGGACTAGATGTCATAATTGTCTCAAAAGATGGAATAACAGATTAAACATGTATTAACGCAATCAAATCAAGCAAGACTTATTAGTGCACTTTCATTACTAACTCGTGGAACACCTTGAATTCAAGCCCTCGCATGTGACAAACTTCCAAAGATGGGAAGTGTTCTCTCACTCTCAAAGTGTATAAGGATAATGTGTAAATAAGCACTCAAATCATGCATCATGCAAAGTTTACCATAGGCTTGCTCAAAGTCTAATCCCTCCTCTACTAAATGTGATTAAGCTTCAAAAGTCCGAAAGGTCTTTATCTTTGGTTGGTATGTAGGCTCTTTGGTAGGTGAGGAATATTTGGCTAAAAAGTGACTTAAAATAAAAATATCCTTTGTATGTAGGCTCTTTGGTAGGTAAAGATAACTCCACTTCTCTAAACCCAAGACACTTTTAACACTTTATTTATTTCTCCTTCAACTCACTTTCCAATCCTTTGATTTTCTTTTCTTTTCACAACCTTTCACACATTCTTTTCTTTTCTTTTTCTTTTTCTTTTTCTTTTTCTTTTTCTTTTTCTTTTTCTTTCTAAGATCAAGCACACATTTGGAATTTTTCTCAATTTCACAACTTGTACTTTCTTTATATTAAGCACACTACTTTTTATACTTTCCTCCTTATCTCTCCAATTCCTTTACAAAATAAGATTGCAAAAACTAACTAACCCAAGGAATTGTCCCCATTATTTTGGCTTCCAAAGAATAGGCTTAAATGCTCAAAATTGGCTCCAAAGGGAAAAATGTTGAAATTTTGAGAAGGTCAATAATTTGGACAAAAGTAGGCTAAGAAAAGATGGCCAATCATCCTCCTAAATCAACTTAAACACTATGTAAACTTAGGCAAGACTAGGAGCAAGTTCTAGAAACATATATATGAATGCAGATAAATCACACAAGAATGAAATATAGGCTCAAATCCTCACAAGGTATAAAGCATGATTCAAGGCAAACAAGCAATTCACTAATTATGCACCTTTTCACCAAGCCATCAAATCAAAACGTTAAGCCACACTCAAACATAGATGAAATGTAATATCATTGGCAACTCGATCTAAAGTGTATCCCTAAGCATGCGTGTTTCTAAGTCCTTCATGTTAAGTTCACGACATAGATTCAAGAAAATATTTTTAGAACACAAAATTCACCTACGGGGTTTTGAAAAACAAAAACGAAAAAACCTAAAACAAAAAGAAAAATCCTAAACTCACGGTCCACCACTTCATCCCCCCACACTTATTTACAACAAAGTGTAAAATAAGTTTGCAGAGTTGGTAAGGACGTGAGTGAACTACTGAAAAAAAACGTACCTTGAAAATTCTTGCGTCGAGGCTTGACAGGGCGAAAGTTGAGAAACTTTGGAAAAATCGCGCTGAAAAAATACACCCAGGCGGCGGCCCGCCGCAGCATGTCCGGTGGTCGCCCCGCAACAACATAATGTTCCAGCGAGCAGGTGGCGGACCGCAGACGCACATGCGGCGGTCGCCGCGGAGAGGTCATTGAGCTAAAGCACATGCGGCGGAAAAATTTTCAACACACAAAATTAAACTAAAACCAAAAAAATACTTAACCTAAAGCAAAAATTGTCAAAAACAAGAAATTAAATTGTCTTAAAAACATCCAAAAACATGATACAAATGCTCATTTATAGTCATTGAGCTCGACTTCTTCAATCTTTAGGAGGAGGAGGGAAAGGTCCTCGAATGCACCAATAAGATAGGCGATGTCGTCACTCATTGTTTAGCGCTCTTGTCGAGCCTCGGTGGCCATCCGGTGGAGCTCTTCAATCTCACGACGGCGATGCACGTCTTCAAGCCTTTGTTGCTCCCAAAATTGTTGCTCCGCCGTGCGCCAATTGCCTTGAGCCGTCCATCCTGGCGGTTGTAGGCAGTCTCCCTTTGTTGCTCCGCCCATCGGGTGTCCCAAGTGTTGGACACGTTTTGCATGTAGGAGTAGATATCTCCTAGTTGGGCGGAGGTGTTTGCTTGAAACTCTTCATCGGGGTTCGGCCTTCCGCGGCGGCGGTTTGCTCTAGTCCGGTGGCGATGTCCCTCTTCTTCTTCTTCTTGGCGGCGTTGGGGCGGCGGTGGCGGCGGCACTTGACTCTCTTGGGCGTGCGAGTGTTCCCCTTCTTCGGTGTAGTGATCGATAGCATCGAAGGCGGAGTCCTCATCAGCCTCAAAGATGGGGATGCGAGCCGGTGTTCCTCTTCCTAAATTCTCCATTGACGGGGTTAGCCTCAATGGCTCTCCGGTGCGCCGGGGTGTTGAGCTTCCAATTAGCTTGGTTCGCCCAAACGTCGACCTTAGTCAACTGCGGGATGGGAACGGGGAAGTGATCCCCCGCCACTTGTAGGAAAAATCCTTGCCCCCAATAATCGGTTTTCAAGAGCCCCACTGAAAATAGCACCTCATAAGTGATGAAGCGCTCCCCGCCATCTTCCGTCAAACCAACGAAAGACACCTCCAAATGCTCGGCGATTGCCGTGATCAAACCACCACAACATATGACGCCGCCATCCTTCTTCGTGATCCGATCCACATAGATAGTAAAAAGGGTTCCATAGTCGAATCCCTTCTTGTTGAGGAGGCACCAAATCACATTTAACTCCGTTTGGAAGACACTTCCCCCGTCGACCCTAGCAAACATAAGTTGGGTCATGGCTCGGTGGAGGTACTGCAAAACCGGGTTGCGGATTGAGGAAGACTTGGCGTAACCCGCGGCATGCTCGTGCTCATTCGTCATCGCACCCCAAACCTCATCAAAGTCGTAATCATTATCGGTCTCGGGGTAGGGGTCGAATCAATGGAAGATTCCGCAAAGATCCTCCATGGTGAGCGAGTGTCATCGGTTGCCTAGGCGGAAATCGATGCTAAGCGGGATGTTTTACCGGAGGTCCTTGGTGACCTTCAACGAGCTTAGGAACTCGAGAATATACTTCCTAAAAGACGGCCACTTCCTCTCAAACATGTACCGGAGGCCGTTCTCGTCACCCACGTCACACAACGCCCAAAATTCATCTGCGATCCCTAAAGTTTGAAGAGGGAAATCGTGGGGGTACCTCGAGGGCGCCGTCTCTCGCGCCGACAACTTCTTCCACATGGCCTTTTGCTCGTCCGAGGCAAGGCTAATGCTATAGTTCTTCGTATTTTCGGGCTTTTCCTTTGATCCCATTTTCCTACAAAATAAAAGTACAATACTTAAAAAGTATACCAACATGGGAAATCAAAGGTTCCCCCAAACTTGCACTCTTATAAGAAATACCAAAGAATCAACATATAAGTGCAAGCTAGGTGTTCAAAACTTCCTAGATGGTAGCATGGAAACATGTAGAGCATAAACATCCAAACTAGGCAACAAAAATCCATCCCCCAACGTGAATTCATCCCCCATGCAGAGACGTATCAACAATAAATCAATACATATCAACAATCTCTATAGAATACTCAAGTGTTGCAATTCATGCAAATAATAATAGCCTCACAATGCTATGAACATGATTGCAAAGTATAAACAAGAAGGAATCACTATTCACAAAGCTTCAAATCATCACCAAAACACAATATCACCATGGAAAATCAAAAGAAAAAAGTACACAATCATCCCCCATCGTAAAATAAGAGTTTCCTTCGAACAATTCATCCAAAACATGCCCAAATCCATGAAAGAAGTGAAACAAAACTCAGAAATTTAGTTAGGATTCATACCTTGTGTTAATTGAGAATTGGAGAAGAACTCTAAACTTGGAGAGAAATGAGAGAATGATAGTGTGGGTGTGTGAAATTGGTGATTTATAAAGGTGGGGGTTGTGTGCAAGGAAGGAATTTGAGAAGGAATCGGAAAAGGAATGGAAAACTTACCTTTTATAAGAGATTTCCCGTCTCTGGACTGTGCGCGGCGGGCCGCTGCACCGGACGTTTTAAAAACTGTGCTTCCTAGCGGGCCGCCACGGCCCGGTCAGCGGTTCCTCCGGCCCGCCCTAAGCTCGACCTATCCTGCACATGTGAATACACGTGTGGCGACCGCCGTGTTAAGTGCGGCGACCGCCACGCGTTAATATTTTTTTTATTTTTTTTAACTGATTAAAAAAACGAAAATAAAGAAAAGAACAACATTAAACAAATTGGGTTGCCTCCCAACAAGCGCTTTCATTTTTAGTCGTTAATAGGGCGGATCAGCGACCCGAGTGTTGAAAATTGGCATAGGGAGCAACTTGGTCCCTAGCTTCTTCCACCACTTGTACTTCCCCTTACTGGTCTTGATAACATAAATTCCGGGGTCCTCCTTGGGTGCTTTCTTCCTCTTTTGCTTCTTTTTCTGCGGGATAGAGGTAGAGGGATTAGTATCGTCCTTTTTGGGAGAACGTCTTACCTCGTTTATAGTGTAGATAGTGGAGGCAGAAGGGTCCTCCACTTCAAAAGGGTCTTGGGGTTTTGTCGAATCCGTGGCCATAACTGCCCTACACTGTCGTTCTATCTTCGCCAGCTTTGCCTCCTCAAACTTGAGCATCTCGCTCTCGATCATATAGGTGGATTGGCTATAGTTATCGCTAATTGTGATCTCGCCACAACCTACATCAATCAAAGCTTTGCAAGTAGCAAGAAAATCTCTCCCTGAGATTAGAGGGACGTTCTTGTCTACTTTCATGTCAAGCACAATAAAATCGGCAGGGAAAATGAAATCATCGACTTTAACTAAGACGTCTCAATCATACCTACAGTTTTTATGGATGAGTTACCAGCCAACCTTAGTGTTATGTCTGAAGTTTTGAGCGGCCCAATGTTGAGCTTTTCGTAATACTTCAGTGGCATGAGATTGATGGAAGATCCTAGATCGCATAGGGCCTTATCAACCTTCCCTCTCCAATCCGGCATCTAATAATGAATTGGCTCGGATCTCTCTAATTTTACTGCCCTTTCCTTTTGGATGATCTCGTTGCAATGATGCGGCAGCTTAAGGTCGGCTTTTGTTGGCTTTTTCTTACTAGAGGAATGTTAGTATGAACCTTACAAAACATGTTCAAAAAATGTTTAAACTTCCTCTTTGTTTGGAAAGGTAGCACAATCCCATTGTGCCGCACGAGTCCTTCTGAGTGGGTGCTTCTGCCTTGTCTGTGGCGGCCCGCCGTGGGGTGTGCGGCGGTCCGCCGGCGGCTGGGCAGACTCCATTCGGTACTTCAACGGTGGCCCGCTGCAGTGGTTGTGGCGGCCCACCGGCGACTGGGCAGTCCCCAGTTTTCTGCTTTGCCACCCACTTCTTGTTGATGTCATCCACTCGTGCGACTGCCTTTGCCCTATCCTCATCCAACTTCTTTTGGATTTGCTCCATTTGAGTGTTGATGTTTGCTATGGCAGTTGAGATCGTGTTCATTCCCTGCTCGAGGTTGTTTATTCTAGCTTCAACCACTCCGATCTTGGTGTCATTAACCTTCTTGTCTTGCGTGATTACTTCCAAGATCCTTGTGATCCCTTGGGCATACTTTTCCTCCTTCTTGGTTGTCTCAACTACTCCTCCCTTGCTATCATTAAATCCTACGGGGGTTGCAAGTAATTATTGTTAGAATAAGAGAGATTAGGATGAGGTCGGTTTCCATTATAATTATTGAAATTACTGCCCCCCTGATTAGGGCGATAATTGTTGTTGTAACTTCTGTTGGAACCGCCTCCTTGCATGTAGTTGATTTCCTCCACTATCGGGGCAAGAGTTTCGGGTTTAGAGACCGCTATGATGGAGGTCGGTGGAATCGGATCCTCCTTCCTTGATGTATCCATTTGGTCCACCCTAACTCTGAGCTCGGCCAATTCCTTCGTGAAAGAACTTTCCTTGGCCTCTTCAATTGCAGCTATCCTCTTCATGCTATGCCTTTCTTTCGACCGCCCCCTCCTGTTGATGGCGAATTCCTCTATTACTGCCATGACCTCTTCACCTGACTTCCTTAAGAATCCTCCATTTGCACCTGAATCAAGCATAGCACAAATCTTCTCGTTAAACCCAATATAGAGGATTCCTACCTGATGATCCACGGTGAAACCATGGTTAGGGCACTTTCGTAGAAGAGCCTTGAAACGAGCAAACGCCTCATAGAGGGGCTCGTCATGGCCTTGGATAAACTGGAAGATCTCGCTCTTGAGCTTCAAGATTGTGCCTGGCGGATAGTACTTGTCGAGGAAGGCAGCTACAATGTCCTTCCATGTGGAGACCTTTTGTATGGGCATGCATTCAAACCACTCTTTAGTAGAATCAGTTAATGAAAAGGGAAAGAGTCTTACCCTTATGGCATCGTCATCGACACCGTTTAACTTGAGAGTGTTAGAGATCTCCACAAATTTAGAGAGATGGCGATTGGCATCCTCTGTAGCCCTACCTGCAAAAGGAATTTGCTCGACCCTTTGAATAAGGGGCATGCGTAACTTGAACTTGTTAGCATCAATACGAGGCCCTTCGGGAAAAGTAATCATATTCCCATGATTGAACATGATCATCACGGGTTGTATTTCCTTATTCTTCTTCTCCAAAGCCTCGCGGGCTTCCCTTTCCGCATCTTTCTCGTCCATTAGCAGCTTCACCATTTCTTGTAGCTTCTCGATGTCTGTTCGATCACCCATTGTTCCTGATCCTTTTTCACTTCTTATTTTCCTACGAGTTCTTTCAAGTTCTAAATTGAGCGGTTCCACGCTGTCCTTCCCAGAGCATGTTCGCATACAAAACCTGCAAGAATCAAAAACAAAAACAAATTAAAAACTAAAAATAAAAAATGAAAGCAATTAAATTCCAAAGTAGTAAAATTATCCGTTTGAAGATATCACTCCAAACTGAATTGTCCTCCCCGGCAACGGTGCCAAAAACTTGATGCACTATTTTTCAGCACTAAACAAAACTTCCAGGTATACAGTGTATATATAGTATAGCCAAAGGTCAGTACCGGATATCGAACACGGGGAAGGCAAACACAAAGTGTCTATCCTCTACTAAGACTCAATTACTATCTGGAAAAACAGTAGGTTTTGGAAGACTTTAGAAAACTGAAAACAATAAAAAGCATATAACAACTAAATGCAAATAAAACACGAAGATAAGCGATAGAGATACGGGAATCCCAGGGATGTGCGTTCACAGTTATGGTTATACAAGTTCCAAACTACAATACCCTAGCACAGTTATTACTTTGATAGAACGAGTCACCTAGCTTATGCTCATGCGATACAAACGTTGATTACAAAATTAGGGTTGTCAATCCTAACACGTAACTCTAAACAGCTCCTAAGACCCTTGAAAAGTCTTCACTCTCAATTAACAGTGCAGTTTTAAGGGAAGCTAACTTTAGCGTCCACTAAGTGGATCTAACTCGCTAGAACACTGTCACAGTTATAAAGCAAGTTATATTAAATCATACACGATTGTGTCACTCAATCATGCAGCATCAAGATTAACTTAAGGAAGAAACAAAGTAAAAACAAAACGGATATTAAATAGAAAACTGGAATTGTATAGCCAAAGTCGTTACTAACACATCCCTATAATCCTATGAGTTTAGTTACACATAATGAAATAAGCTAAACACATAGATTGAAGGGAAGACAATTTGAACATAAAACTAAAGCAAATAAAACCCGTAGGTTGAATCCTTGTCATTCTTGATGTTCTTGAAATCCTTCTCCAATTCCTTGCACAAATGAAGTACTTTAGCTCTTGATTTCTATGAATTATTTTGCAAGTAGAAGCTCTTTCATTTAATGAAGCTTGAGGTGTTATTTATAGGAGAAAGTCAATCCTTGTTGTAGAAGGAAAAGATCTCCAAAATATGGTAAATCTTGGAGCAAATCTAGGGCATCTTGGATTTGCCGCCTTTCTCCGGCGGGCCGCCGCACCTTGGCCGGCGGTCGCCGCGTTGGAGTCCAGATAGTCTGTTTCCTCGGCGGCGGACCGCCGCACGACTTCCGGCGGTCGCCGGACGAGACTTCTCTTCCAAGCGTATTTTTTCGAGGTGGACCGCTGCATTGATCTGCCCGCCGGGCGCCGGCGGTCGCCGCTTACATCCACGGCGATCGTCGGTCGCCGTCTGACTCTAGATTTCCAGACTTTGCGTCTTTGCTCCCTTTTTCGGCTCAATTATGCACGTTTCTCACAAAACACGTCAAAATACCAAAATAGACAAAATATGCAACTAATGGACGTGTAGAGTGACTTTGACATAAAAAACGGACCAAATAATAGCCTTAAAATAGTGCAAAATCCGAGCGTATCAAAAATCCAAGCATATCAACTCCCCCAAACTTACATTTTTGTTTGTCCTCGAACAAAATAATTAAGACACAAGAATAGACGCACAGAATGCACAAGGACTAGACATCGTAATTGTCTTAAAAGATGAAAGAATAGATTAAGCATGCATTAACGCAATCAAATCAAGCAAGGCTTATTAGTGCACTTTCAATACAAACTCGTGGAACACCTTGAAATCATGCACTCACATGTGGCAAACTTCCAAAGATGAGAAGTGTTCTTTCTCTCTCTCTCAAAGTGTATAAAGGTAGTGTATAGCACTCAAATCATGTATCATGCAAAGTTTATCATAGGCTTGCTCAAAGTTTAATTCCTCCTCTACTCGATGTGATTAAGCATCAAAAGTCCGAAAGGTCTTTATTTTTTATTGTAATGTAGGCTCTTTGGTAGGTGATGAATATTTGGCTTAAAAGTAACTAAAACATAAAAATATCCCAAGTAGAGTTAAATTGACTCCACTTTTCTATACCCAACACACTTCTAACACTTTATTTTTCTCTATCAACTCACTTTCCAATCCTTTGATTTTCTTTTTCTTTTTTTCTTTTCACAACCTTTTACACTTTTTATTTTTCTTTTCTTTCTTTTCTTTTACATAAGCATCCTTTCTAAGATCAAGCACATTCTTTGAATTTTTTACTATTTCACAACTTGTACTTTCTTTACATTAAGCACACTACTTTTTATACTTTTCTCCTTATCTCTCCACATCCTTTACAAAAGATAATAAAACTATACTAACCCAAGGAATTGTACCCATATATTTGGTTTCTAAAGAATAGGCTTAAAGGCTCAAAATTGGCTCCAAAGGGAAAATTTTGAAAATTTGAGAGGGTCGAAAATTTTGGGTATAAAAGTAGCTATGAAAATATGGCCTAACATCTTCCCTTATCAACTTAAACACTCTATAAACTTAGGCAAGCTAGGAGCAAGTTCTAGAAACATATACATGAATGTAGATAAATCACACAAGAAAGAAATTATGACTCAAATCTCACAAGGTATAAGCATGAATCAAGGCGAACAAGCAATTCACTAATTATGCACTTTTTCACCAAACCATCAAATCAAGACATCAAGCCATACTTAAACATAGAAGGATTTAAATATCGTCGGCAGCTCGGTCTAATGTGTCACTAAGCATGCGTGTTTCTAAGTTCTTCATATTAAGTTCATGACATGGATTCAAAAAAATTCACCTATGGGATTTTGAAAACAAAAACTTAAACTAAAACCTAGAACAAAAACCTAAACTCATGGTCCACCACTTCATCCACCCAAACTTATATACAACAAAGTGTAAAATAAGTTTGTAGAGTGGGTAGGGACGTGAGAAAACTATTGAAAAGAAAACATACCTTGAAAAATTTCGCGTAAAGGTTGGACGGGGCAAAAATTCAAAAAATCCAAAAATCGTGCTGGAATCGAGCGGCAGTCGCCGCAAATGGGCAGAATGTTTCCAGAGACCAGCTGGCGGCCCGCCGCAAAATTTGCGGCGGTCGCCTTAGAAGGTCAGAACCTGCGAAAATATTTCAAAGGCATGAAAACTAAACCAAAACCAAAAAGTACTTAAAAACTCAAATAAAAACTGTCAAAACATGAAAATAAATTGTCTCAGATGCAATTAAAAATATGATAGAAGTGCTCATTTAAAGTCATTGAGCTTGACTTCTTCAATCTTAAGGAAAAGGAGGGAAACGGGTGTTGAGGTCGTCGAATGCGCCAATAAGATAGGCGATGTCGCATCCTTTGGAGTTCTTCGATCTGTTGACGTTGACAAACATCTTCAAGTCATTGTTGCTCCCAAAATTGTTGCTCCACCTTTCGCCAATCGCCTTGTGCCGTCCATCCTTGGTGGTTGTAGGCGTTCTCCCTTTTGTTGCTGCGCCCATCTATTGTCCCAAGTGGTGGAGGTGTTGGATTGAAACTCATCATTGGGATTTAGCCTCCCGCGGTGGTGGTTTGCTCTAGCCCGACGGCGATGGTATTCCACGTCCTCCTCTTCTTCTTCTTCTAGGTGTGGCAGCGGCTGCGGTACTGACGGACCAGAGGTTTCCCCACTCTTTCGAGTGTTGTGATGGTTTTCGTATGTAATTTGGAGTGTATCCAACTGATCAGGAAGAGATTCCCGACCCAGCTGAGTCGTTGGTACGATAACCGGGACCTGGCTTCAAACAAGTTTCCTCAACCCACTTCTACTGATTAGTATAATGGAGGTAAGGGTCGATTCCCACGAGGATGGACACGTTTTGATAACTGCGGTGACTTTCCTGGGTGTTTTGGTTAGCTACCACGCTTGGGTTGAGATTTTACCTAGACAGGAAATAAAGGTGGTACTCTACTGACTAGTAGGCGTGAAAATAACAGACATGTGGGAGTGTTCGTGAAAATAGAGGACAATGTGTCTCAGAGGCATATGAAAAGTAGACAGTTACTAAAAGGGGAAATTTAGACTACAAGGCATATTTGGTGGCTGGGTGGTTCTCTGACAGGTCTGGGCAGTACATCTGAAAAGTAGGGAACAAAAGCAAAAGTAACTTAAAAGTAAAGTGGTTCAAACTAAAGTTGATTTTGACGTTTTCTTCTTCACCAAGTATTAACAGAATTCAGATAAACACAAACACCATGACTGAACTTCATATTCACAAATTCAAACTTAAGATCCATCGATTTAAATGCTCAAACTTAAATTAAACAGTGAAACTGCAACTTTACTTCTACTGACTGACATGCAAGGTGGTAATCACGGCGCAGAAAAGAAACTCATGCACGAAAACTTGACTAAACATAGCTACAACTTTGAATCAACAACTCCCGATAAGAAAACACTTAGAAATTGAAAGCAATAACTAAATCTAACTTTCCTAGGCAGAATGAAGCAAACTCGAACCAAAGTGACATGCGAAATAGAAACTTCATAATGTAAAAGTTGGAAAATAACAAAGTACTTCAAAAGAGCACAGCGATGAGTGTTTGCAAATAACTAACGATGAAAACAAGTAAACTTTAAACTAGGAAAGCGATTAAGATTGTTTGTGCCACTCCGGGCGATGATACTACTACACTGCTATGATAACTGGCTGGAACGGCGGACTGATGACTTCTCCGGCAAACTCTTCGACGTCAAGTGACCATGGCTGTGGCGAGGAACGAGAGGTGGGATAATGCTGAAGGAACTGATCTTCTAGAGAGAATTCTACTAAGTGTGTTGAGAACCGAGAACTTCGAACCGAACTCTTAGCAGGCGTCTATCCGAAAAAAAAACTTTTTCTCTCTCTCCAAGTGGCTTCTTTTATAGGGAGGCTTGCCCTTGCTTTTAGGGTAGACTTTTCCCGTGTTTTGACCTTTTTGCCCTTGTCAATGATCATCCCAGCTATCCTCCTTCTCCATCTCGAGCCTTTTCTCTGGCATGCATCCTGGTCAGTATCGCACCCTTCTGGCGCCCTTTTCACTTGCGTCACCTGAATCGTCTCCTACTGACTTGGATCCTTTAATCCTGCACACTTAAGAAACTGTTTTGCAGATAATACATGCATTTCACGACATACTGACCAGTAACCAAGGCTTAGAATACGACTTATCAGGTACTCCACTTCCTTGAGCATGTGAATGCTGCGCCTCTTCTTTATAATTAACGATGGCATCGAAGGCAGAGTCATCATCGGGGTCGAAGACGGGGATGCAAGAAGGCACATTCCTCCTCCTAAACTCCCCATTGACGGGGTTGGCTTCAATGGCTCTTCGGTGGGCGGGAGTGTTGAGCTTCCAATTGGCCTTGTTCTCCCAAACGTCGACCTTGGTCAAATGAGGAATAGGAACGTGAAAGCGATGCCCCTCCACTTGCAAAATATAACCTTGACCCCAATAATCGGTCTTCAAGAGGCCTACCGAGAAGGGCACCTCATAAGTGATTAATTTCTCCCCCATATCTTCTATCAACCTGGCGGTAGAAACGCCAACATGCTCGGCAATTGTCGTGATCAAGCCTCCACAACAAATAACCCCTCCGTCTTTCTTCATGATCTGATCAACATAAAGAGTGAAGAAGGTTCCATAGTCGAACCCCTTTTTGTTGAGAAGGCACCACATGACGTTAAGCTCTGTTTGGGAAACACTTCCCCCATCGATCCTAGCAAACATGAGTTGGGTCATAGCTCGGTGAAGGTACCTCAAGACGGAGTTGCGGATGGATGAAGACTTTGCATAGCCCGTGCAGAGAAAAAATTGTGTCGTATTGGGCTATTTTTATTTTTTAAAACTTTTTGTTTATTGCACAAGGTTTTAACCGTGTATTTTAATCTTGAATGTCATATTTATATTGAGACTTTGTCTGTTTTTTCTACTTTATTGTAAATAGAAGTCAATGTAGGCTTATTCATCTATATATTATAAAATTATGATCTATATCTCTCTCACAGAATCATTTAACTTTGCTTCTCAAGATGGTTTTTCTCATCTGAACATGCAACCCATGTTGAGTCACAAGTTTTTTCATGCATAAAGATAAAAAGTTGAAATATACTAAGTAATAAAAACTCTTTTTTACGCCTTGTTTTGAGTATTGCAAAAACAAATTCTTAGGGAAAATGACATCCATAAATTCTAATCTCAATTTGTTGTATTTCACTCATCTCTTTCACTATCTCACTCAATTGTTAGCTTCATTCTCTCTTAAACTGCTCAATTTCGTCAAGCAAATGGCATTAGCATGTAACTCCAATATAAACGTATGCATCTCTCTATCTCTCCAAAGTATTAATTAAACAAGAAGATAGAGATGACACAAGTTTCGGAATAAGATTCTCTCATTGCCCGTGCAGTGCAAAAATTGTGTCATATTGGGCTATTTTTATTTTTTTTTAACTTTCTGTTTATTGTACAAGGTTGTAACCGTGTATTTTAATCTTGAATGTCATATTTATATTGAGATTTTGTCTATTTTTTCCACTTTATTATAAATAGAAGTCAATGTAGGCTTATTCATCTATATATTATGAAAATATGATCTATATCTCTCTCACATAATCATTTAACTTTGCTTCCGAAGATGGTTTTTCGCATTTGAACATGCAATCCATGTTGAGTCACAAGTTTTTTCATGCATAAAGATAAACAGTTGAAATATACTAAGTAATAAAAACTCTTTTTTACGCCTTGTTTTGAGTACTGCAACGCCTTGTTTTGAGTACTGCAAAAACAAATTCTTAGGGAAAATGATATCTATAAATTCTAATCTTAATTTGTAGTATTTCACTCATCTCTCTCACTACCTCACTCAATTGTTAGCTTCATTCTCTCTTAAACAGCTGAATTTCGTCAAGCAAATGGGGCATCAGCATCTAACCCAATGTAAACGTATGCATCTCTCTCTCTCTCTCCAAAGTATTAATTTAACATGAAGATTGAGATGACAAAAGTTTCGGCATAAGATTCTCTCCCAGTCCGTGCAGTGCAATAATTGTGTAATTTTGGTCTGTTTTTATTTTTTAAAACTTTTTTATTTATTGTACAATGTTGTAACCGTGTATTTTAATTTTGAATGTCATATTTATTTTGAGATTTTGGCTCTTTTTTCCACTTTATTGTATATAAAAGCCAATGTAGGCATTCATCTCTCTCTCACAGAATCATTTAACTTTGCTTCTAAAGATGGTTTTTCTCAAATGAACATGCAATCCATGTTGAGTCACCGAGCCCAGGCAATAAGCTCGGATTTTGCACTGTTTTAAAACCATTATTTGATCCATTTTGAATGTCAAAGTTGCATTACATGTCGTATAATTGCATATTCTATCTATTTTGGTATTTTGACGTGTTTTGTAAGAAATGTGCAAAATAGAGCCTAAAAAGATAGCTAAAAGTCGAAGTTGAAAATCTAGAGCAATCAAGAGGTCCTGTGGTCCGCTGCAACATAGTCAGACCGCTGGCCGCCAACGACCGTTGAATAAGTAGCGGTCCGCTTCAGGAAGTTGAGCTAAAAAGAGGAACACGCTCAGCGAGCGCTGGGTGGTGCGCAGCGACCGCTCTGGAAGATCCAGTAGATACAGGATGACTGCCAGCGACCACGGAAACAATGTGCTGCGACCGCGGATCAAGAGACAAAAGCTACGGAACTCACTAGCGACCGCTGAAGCCAGTGCAGCGGCCCGCTGGGAAAACGCGGCGCACAGATTTAACCTACCCCCTCAAGCTTCATCAATCAAGATCTTCTTTTTGTTCATTACTTCGCTTCTATTCTAAGTGTTAGATAATTGCTTCACATTTGAGTGACACATTCTGTGATGATCTATTGACTTGCTACATAATCATGAGAGGAGGTTGATGAGTTAGAAGAGCTTAGTTGACACTACAATTAGCTTACCTTAAAACGGCACTGTTAATTGAGAGTGAGGACATCTTGAGAGTCTAATTAACCTTTTAGGAGTAACAAATCTAGGATTGGTGTCCCTAGTGTCTGTAATCTACTTTGTGCCGCATGGGCGATACTTAGATGACTCGTTCTAGTGAAGTATGAACTATGCTAGGGTGTTGTAGTTTGAATTTGTATAACCATAACTGTGAAAGCACTTCCTTGGAATCCCCTTATCTGCAATCGTTATTTTCTTTGCTTTTATAAGTTTTTATTTTTAAAAATCCAAAAACCTTTTGTTTCTCCAAATAGTAGAAGATAACCAATTTGTATTCGTTTTCCCCTGTGTTCGATATCCGGTATTGACCATTAGCTATACTACATATACTCTGTATACTTGCAGGTTTATTTAGTGCTAATAAAAAGTGCATCACCAGGACCTATTGGAAGCTTGTCTAGTAAATCTGTTATTCCTACTGATGACTTGTGTGTGCTACGTTAGGAGAACTTGAAGTACTCCCCAAGAAGATCCCACAAAGAGAAAATAACTTCCTTTCCTTGCGCACTCCTGAAGAAGAGGAAGAAAGAAAGAGAGAGTTAGAGAAACCATGAGGGCTACCTAAGGTAGAGTTGAAGCCACTCCCGGCACATCTCAGGTATGCATTCTTGGGGAAAAATAATACTTATCCGGTTGTAGTTTCTGCCACTTTGACTGAGAAGAAATGTGAAAAGTTGTTGTGTGTCTTGGATTAGTATAGGTCGGCTATAGGATGATCTATTACTGATTTGAAGGGAATTAGTCCAACCATGTGCATGCATAAAATTTTACTAGAAGAAGAGCATAATGTTAGAAATTTGGGCTTCCACATGACTAATTCAATGTGTATGGCTATCTTTCAGTTGTCCAATATAAAGTGATCCGATAAAGATTAAAGTTTTGACTAGAGTTTATTTATCTGTTGTCGAAATAAGTGTAGATACCAATTTGTGATTTTCTATTTGTTGTGGGACCAAATAGAAAATAAAGGAACTTATATTTTCTACAAATATAAATTATGGTTATGGTCCCCAGACGACAGAAGAATAATTCGATATCTCTGTACTCCCTCTACACACTATTGTGAAGAACGTCTCTGATCGTTTGGAAGATCCATAGCCGCTGCAAAGCAATTCCGCTGTTCTGTTCTAGATGGATCTAAGGCACGCTTCCGCTTTATGGTTTGTGCTCCTTCTCCATCGTTCTCGGTTAATCATCGTAGAGAGGTTTATTTAATTGTTCACTCAATTATTTCAATAAGTGGTATTAGAGTCACTTTATTGATGATTCTCTGAGAATTGGGAAAAGGAGAATTAGATTTTTTAATTCCCGCTTGTTTTGTTAATCGATAAAAAAAATTTATGGATTTGTTCGGTTATTTTGGTATTTGGTTTAGAGATTAAGGATTGTGCGATAATTTGATATAATGAATTTGCTCCACTACTCGTGAGAATTGTTTTTCAATTCTTGTTTCCACGGTTTAATTTAAGTACTTGTTGAGATTTGTTTACTATATGTGTTGATTAAGAAATTGACCACCGCCACTTTGGTTTTAGTTATCAAATTTGTGTATTTTGATAATATTTTTTGGTCAACCCTTTATGTGTGAATATACCGAGATTGGTTAGTGAATGGATTGTGAATTCTTTCATGTTGGTTTAACAAGAAAAACTGCTTCTGTACGCAAATCGAGGAGTATTGGTTATGCTTTTGCACGCCCAATGATTCTGATCAATTGATGAATTGATTTGTTAATTCATGTTTGTATTCTTTGGTGTTGATTGGTGGATACCGTATGCTAATTAACATCAAGTATTTGACAAGTACTGAAAGGTTGGTTCCATTCATGGTATACAGTTGCTTTACGAAAATTTAATTTATACACATATACTGAGAATTCGTGCTTGAGGAACCGAGATTTGAGATATGGGACTTGAATTCATGTTGATTGTTTGGTTAATTTAAGTTTGTGTAAAGAATTTTGCGAACTGTATATTCTACAATTATTGTTTGGTTGTTTGCATCATCATTTTTTTTTTGTTTTGATGATTAATTCAGAATGAAACGGTTGTTTCACAATTATGGTAATAAATTGAATTAATGATTCAATTTTTCAATTTAATATGTTTTAAATACGTGAATTAATGATTCAATTAAATTGTACTAAGTACAATTAAATTATGAATTAATTATTCAATTTAATGTGATATATGTGCGTTTATTTTCGTAACGTCTTTACATTGAATAATTAATTCACATAAAGTCTTTCAATTACTTGGCTAATTAATCGGGAATTAAGAATTCTTTGATAATTAATTAAAGTATTCAAATTTTTGGGTGCATCTCATGTTCCTTCATTGATGTGTGTTTTTAATGCGAATATTAGCCGGCCACAGGAAGATTAATACTTGGCACGAGATACACACATACCTTTAGTGATAAACACGTGATAATTATTCAGTTTTCGTGTAAGTAATGTGTGATGCTCATAGGTGGCATTGCTTAACATGATCTTATTGTCAGTGTTTGATACCGTAAAGAGACTACCACTTACAAATTCACATTACTGTCAAATGACATATTGTGAATGTTGTGCTCAATACCTCGATACTAATGTTCAAAATAGATTAGTCGAAATAAGACGTTGCAGCAGTAACCTCTCTTGTCTAGACTTCTTTACTGTGAATGTTAGGATGGTAAGTGTATGTGTATTTTTTTAATGCGGATATTAGTCGGCCCACAGGAAGATTAATATTTGGCACGAGATACACACATACCTGTGGTGATAAATACGTGATGATTATCATGTTTTCGTGTGAGTAAATGTGATGCCCACAAGTGGACATTGTTTGACATGATCTTATTGTCAGTGTTTGATTACTGCAAAAGGTTACCACTTGCAAGTTCATATTACTGTCCACAGACTTGATTTGAATGTTGTGCCGGTACCTCAAGATGTTACCATTTTATTTGAATTTTATGATGTGAGCATGACGATTAATTTGGTTTTGTTCTCTATTCAAGTATGATGTCGGCTTCGGCAGTTTCTTCCAACATGAACAATATGTCAGTGTTGAATGGGTCAAATTTTAAGAATTGAAAAGATTATATTTTTATTGCTCTGGGTTGCATGAATCTGGATTATGCACTAAGGATTGAGCAACCTACTTCTCCTACGGACGTTATTACTTCTTATAAAAGGAGAAACTACGAGAAGTAGGAATACTCGAATCGTGTAAGTCTACTGATCATTGGGTTTAGCATCTAGAAGCCTTTCGAGGCACTGCATTTGAGTATATCACTAAGGCCAGTGAATACCTTGCCAAAATTAAGGAACGTTTGCAAAAAACGATAAGGTTGAGACAAGCATGCTCGATCTCAATAAAGTATATAAGGGCAATGGCAACATAAGGGAGTACATTATGCAAATGTCTCACGTTGCTTCACTTAAGCTTGAATTCTAAAGACTTGTTTTTGCATTTGGTGTTGCACATTTGGTTATTATCTCAAGATATAATCTAAAGGGCATTAAGAAAAAGTGTATTGAAAATGCTGTTATAAATAAGGGTTCATCACAAAAGAAACAATATAAGGATAATGATAGTTGTTTCTTTGTGGTAGACATGGATATAAAAAGAAGAATTGTGACAAATATCACGCATGGCGTGCAAAGGAAGTTACAATTCTTGTTTTGGTCTGTTCTGAAGTTAACGTGGCTTTAGTCCCTAATGATATTAGTGGGTAGATTCTGGTGCTATAACTTACATAAGGTTATCAATGCAAGGCTGTCTGAGCTGCCGAAAGTCAATTGATGGTGAAAGATACATCTAAGTGTGATATGACAAATCGGTGAAAGTATAGGCTATTGGGCATTGTAGATGTTATTAAAGACTGGAATTTTTCTGATTTTGAAGGATACTTTATTGTACTATCTTTTAGACAAAATTTGGTTTCTATTTCTGCTTTGGACAAATTTGGTTTCTCTTGTTCATTCAGAAATAGTAAAGTTCTTCCTTCAAATAATTCTAGTATTGTGGGCACTGTTTCCTTAAGTGCATATAACAATCTTTGTATGCTCAATTATGTTACTTCATATTCAGAAGCTTTACATGTTGAATCAGAAGGGACTAAGCAAATTAAATAATGAAACTTTGGTTAATTCATGACACAAGTGTTTTGGTTGTATCTCAAAATAAAGGATTGTGTGACTTGTGTCAGATGTTATATTGAATACACTTATCTTTTCAGACTTTATTTGTGTGTTCAATGTATCGAAGAAAAGCAGACCAGCAAAAGAAATTAGGTGCCAATAGAGCTACAAGTTTTAGAATTGATATATACTGAAATTTGTGGTTCATTCCCTTTGGTTTCTTGGAATGATCTACAATATTTTATATCATTCATAGGCGAATGTTCTTGTTTTGGGCACCTACATTTAATGTATTAAAAGTATGGGGCTTTAGACAAGTTCAAAATTTTCAAGGCTGATGTTGAGCTCCAACTCAACAAAGGCATTAAGAAAGTCAAATCTGGCCGTGGTGGCGAATACTACGACAGAAATGACTGCTCAGGTGAACAATGTCAAAGGCCTTTTGCCTTCTATTTGGAAGAGTGTGGGATCATCCTTTAGTACACCATGCCGGGATCGCCTAGCATGAGGGTATAGCTAAAAGACGATATAAAACTCTTACAGATATGTAATGGAATATGATTTCTCATTCTTCCTTGTTACATTCACTTTGTGGAGAGGCATTAAAGATTGTAGCATATATTCTCACTTTGGTCATCCCGAAGAATTTAGGGGTTCTTTAAATTTTATGATCCCACAAAAGGAAATAATTTGGGGACGAGAAATATAGTATCCCTTGAGGATGTTGAGTTTGGGGGGAAGAATGTAATAAGGGACATTACTTTTGAGGAGTCTGCTTTGACACCTAATACTGCTTCTGACAATGTTCAGGGATCAATTCCTACCATTGAAGAAGAAGCAGATCAAGAACCTCTCGTCAATGGTACCACAGATTTTATGAAGTAGTTCTTTCATTTGGATTCGGAAAGAATGTCATTAATGCTTGTGCGTATCACAAGTTCAGTGAGAGCAAATGCATCTTATATTGATTGTCATTAATAATAAGGAAATGGTGCACAACACCAAGAATTTTCTCTCGAATAAATTAGAGATGGAGGATTTTGCGGAAGCCACTTTTGTATTTGGAATCGAAAGAAATAATTTTCGATTGTCACAAAAGGGATACAGTGAAAAAGTGTCTAAAGTATTTGAGATGCATAATTGCAAGTAAAGAAATACCTCTATGACTAAGGGAGACAAACCTAGTCTCATTCAGTGCCCTAAGTTAAATTTTGAGATTTAGAAAATGCAGAAGGTTCCATATGCTTTGGCGACTGGGAGCCGAATGTGTGCTCAAGTATGTATTAGACCCAATTTGGTTTAATTGTTTATATGTTGGGAAGATATTTCAATAACCTGATATGGATCATTAGGAAGCAGCAAAACGAGTTATGAGATATATATAGAGAACTAAGCATTACATGCTCGCATACAGAAAATCAGATCATTTGGAGAGATCTTCAGGCATTTTGATTCTGATTTTATTAGAAGCCAATATAGTAAATGATCCACTTTAAGTTATGTATGTCTGTTGGCTGTGGAGCCATTTCGTGTAGTAGTGTTGCGCAACACTTGTAGCTACTTCTGCCATGATAAAAGACAACAGAATTCATAACTTGTTTTGGGGCATCTAGTAATTGAATATGACTGCAAAATTTTGTCACAAGGCTGCATATTGTTAAAGTATTGAAAGACCACTCAAGTTATTGTGTGACAATAACTCTGCGGTATTATATTCTAAAACAACAGGAGCTTCCTGGTTGTTAAATAAAGTGTTCGGAATGGACAAATACATATATAGCATAAGGGAACGGATTTGATGATGACAAATCCGTTCATTAAGGGAGTATCACCCAAGGTCTTTCATGGGCATGTAGCCCAAATGGATGTTACGTTGTATAAGGGTACTTCCGTTTAGTGGGAGTAGTTTTAGTTGTTGCTCTATATTGTGTTTTGAACATGAAGTTATACTCATGTTATTCTCTGCAGAAATAAAGTGTTGTGTTTTGTCCATTACTTTTATAATTTGGTTTTGGTTTGATCTCACTAAGGATTTGAGAGGACCTCACCTTGCATGAAATTTTCATGCTACACCTCCATAATTGATCTGTTGTTGATTATGTTTGCATATGTGATTACTGATGGGTTTAATCATAAAAAAATATTGTGACTGCCTCTTTAGTCCTATGCCGATATGGTTGACAATAAGATTGTTCGGAAATACACTATGTGATAGCATATTTGAGCGCTCATTCGGTTTGTACACATTTATTTGGTGTCATGTGTTGCCGAAGTGGGAGATTGTTATAAATTTGGGCTTCCACGTGACTAATATAATGTGTATGGCTATCTTTCAGTTATCCAATATAAAGTGATCCGATAAAGATTAAAGTTTGGACTAAAGTGTATTTTTTTTGTTATGGAAATAAGTGTAGATACTAATTTTTTATTTTCTATTTGTTGAGGGACCAAATAGAAAATAAAGGAACCTATATTTTCTATAAATATAAGGTATGGTTATGGTCCCCAGACGACAGAAGAACAGTTCGATATCTCTGTACTCCCTCTACATACTATTGTGAAGAACGTCTCTGATCGTTTGGAAGATCCATAGCCGCTGCAAAGCAATTCCGCTGTTTTGTTCTAGATGGATCTAAGGTACGCTTCTGCTTTATGGTTTGTGCTCCTTCTCCATCGTTCTCGGTTAATCATCGTAGAAAGGTTTACTTAATTGTTCACTCAATTATTCCAACACATAAATCTCGTGTGCGAAACCAACGTAGACTAAACACCATAATGCAAGATGTGAGAGAGAAATTTTCTTTTAATCTTTGCAGTATTTTAAAACATCCTACTGCAGTGAAAATAATAATTTTTGGAAATTTTTTTAAAGATAGACTAGCAATTTTGTCAGTCATGAACTTTATCTACATATTGATATTAATCTTTAAAATTCTGGGAATTATAAATATTAGGAAATTGCCATTCATTTTTACGTAAGTTCTTAATTCTGTTGTCTAGAAAAACTGGTTTGATTTCCTCTTTAGAAAATCTTTCCAGTTTTCTAACAAAAGTTCCGTGCAAACTTTTGAAATAAATTCCCCTATAAAAGTTTTCATTTGAAATTGCTTATACTTTTATTGTAGTTGTCCACACAATAAAGGAGATACTGAGAATAATTTACAAGCACCGAGACTTTAAAAAAAATGAGGAGTCGTTTCACGGAGAAGGAGCAAATCATCTAATCCTTGAAGAAGCTAACATAAAAATTACTATCCCACTAGCATTTAGCAAATATGTTTAGTATTTATCCTAAATGATTTGATTTGGCATGCAATTCGTGTTCTAGGATGTTGAAATTTATAAAATGCATGTAAAATTCTTCAACGATATACTCCCTATGTTCCCAAAAATTGACAAATTTAATATTCTATATTTTATATTTAGTTATATGTATTTAAAATAGTATAACGGTTCGACCAATGATTAAACTGGTTGGACCAGTTGAACCATGAACCAGTATCTTCTCTGGTTCGTTCACCACTCCAGTTCTTAAAACATTGTACAAATGTAATTCAATTTAACGAATAAATTAATCTGCAGTTTAAAGATCAACCTAATGATAGTTAGAATAATATCGTTTGAAAGACTTGCAATGAACATTTTCAAATAAAGTTGAATTTAACCTTGTTGAAGACTAAGATTATGGCCCTGCCATTAGATTATTACTTATACATATATAGTTATACATGCACATAGTAAGTTCTAATCCAATTTCTAATTACTAATGTACATTAATTCGTCTACATTATCGGTTTAGTATTCCTACAAATATAAATAAACTTATCCAAGAATCATATTGTGAATATCATACAAATCTTGAATTCATTATCTAAGTTTCCTCCTAATAACCAAGTTAATGAGACTTCGGCTAAAAGAGATGATTGAATGGGAAAATTGGCCGGAATTATAATTCAAAATTGAAGGCTTAGTAGATGAAGATCATAGATTAACATTAAACCATGGAATCCATAAATTATTCAAATATTTCACAAAAAGCAACGTAAGACTTTTAGTTACACATCCAACACAACAAAGAAGAACCATAGAGCTCATGGTATTGATGTGTAGATGGTAGCAAATCTTCTTCGGTTGAGCAATTCAACGTCAAATCTCCTTCCCTTACTTTCTTCTTTTACTCTCTTCCTTTCTCCTACTCTCCACTCAGCCCCGGTGGAATTGTGCATACCCGACCCGAGTGTGATCTCTGGACTGCCTCCACCTTTACCCCGCCGGCCGGCCCAGGTGGGAATATTTGATTCATATCACTCACTATCATTCACATGTTAACATCCTACACTTTGGAGAATATTTATTCATTAAAGTATCCTAATTAGATGTATTTTGTATAACCAAATCCTTTTGTTGTCTTCCGAATTTGAGCGTGTTGATGCGAAAAACGCTTATTTGTTCATTCCAAAGCTGGAAAATTTCTCCAGTTGGCTATGTTTGAAAATCATGATGGCAGGTAACTTAGAGGCTATATTCCACTGAGATTTTTGATTCAATCCAAAGGATCAAATGTAAATATGCATTCAAGTATTTTTGCTCAAATGTTGCAAGAGCATAGTAATTGTAACCGAACTATATTTCCAAGTAAATGAATTTTTTTTCATTCAATAGAGTACAATTCAATACATGAAGAAAACATTCTCAACAAATATTCATGCTACTACATTTCGAGCTACACATTGAACTCAAGTGGGGGCAAACCGGTCAAGGAGCAAGAAAACGATTGTTTCCGGCATAGAATCGTCTGTTCTCGCTGGTGATGAAGAAGGAGAGCCATGTTTTGGTTCTTGGCTTTTCTCATCGCTTTTCCTAAAACTTGATAAGAATGGGGTTTTTGCTCTCACCATTCCTCTCCTAGATTCTCTCATGCAATTGCAAACTTCACCTGCAGCTCCCATTTCTTTTAGTACTAAAAAAAGATTTTCTTTTGCTTTACTCTTATTTTTCTCTTCTTGATGGATTGTATTTATAGGAAAAGCTCATGAAGGTTGAAGCTCACCACACACAAACAAGCACCAATTGCACCTTTTGTTGTGTAGCAAGAAAAATCAATGCGTGGAGGCTCTTAACACGCGGATATATGTGTATGTTCCTCGAATATTCTATCAAAGCATGTACATAGACATAAACATGCTCTTTGTGGTATGCGTGAATCTATGGGATTCAATGGAATATGCAAAACGAATCATGCTTTTGCAATATAAGATCCAAATTATTGGTGAGGGAGGATTGCTTCCATTCATTCGTTGTGGTCCAATTGACTAGACGAATTTGCTGGGAATCAATTTTTGTCACATATGGCGATGAATTGATGGGGTACTCGAAGCAAAAATATGTACTCCCACCGTCCATGATTAAATGTCTCATATCTGATCCGCATGGATTTTAAGAAATTGTTTGACTTTATAAAATAAAGTAGAAGAAAATGTTAATAGAATGTGAAACCTATTTTTATATATTGATTTTATAATAAAATATGAGTACATTGAGTCCACTTATCAAATATAGTACAAGTAAAGTGGAACATTTATTGGCAGACGGACGAAAAAGAAAAAATTGGATGTTTAATGACAGACCAAGGGAGTATTTATTTGGGGCTTGTTTAAAGAGTGCTTGAAGAGTTAAATCAGTAGTGAAGATTTTTTGGGACAATTCAATATCACACTTCTCAAGTGAAATGATGATGAGCTCTGAGTTCTAAACACAACAACTAAGAGTCCTTTAAGATTACATATATAGTTGGATCATATGATTTAGAGAGGGAGTTGAAATGTTGAACCGAGCCGCCTCTGACTGACCCCTTCGTTTCCGAAGTGCAGGTGGAACCCTTCAAATTTGAATCAAGATCCAGAGGGGGATCCCACCTTTGACACATACGCCACCATGGCACTTGACGTTCGCGATCTTGACGCTGCATCTGCGGATCGCAAGAAGCACAATCCCAGAAGTTCTGTCTTCAGGATGGCAGAGAGCATTCACATGGCCACAATGGAAAGGCTCTCTCTTTCTCTCACTGAAATTGTGCTGAGTTTCTTTCAAGAGAGCTGCTGCATTTATCCTAGGAAATATACTTGCATCTTCTTGTTGTATCCTCGATTTGGAACAAAATCTTTCTCATGGACGTATATTTCCAAGGGAAAACTTTGTGCTTCCTGCCTGCTGATGAATAGCCTCTCGAAGCTCAGATCCAAGGCGTCCAACCTTCGTACATATTACAAAGGTTATCAACATTTGTTGCTTGCCTCAGAAGAAAATCTACTTGCTCCGGAATGCTGATTTCTCTGAGATATCCACGAAAAACATCCCGTGTCAAAATTCATGCATATTATACCATTTATTATGAGGGAAGCAGATACCTGTTATCAGAAATATCTAGGCCATCAATTTTCATCTCTACTCGCCTTAAGACTGACATCGCATAAGCATTTTTCCCTGCAGCATGAAACTCCCATTTTAGAGGATGTTCAAGCATATAACAAAAATTAAGATTTACAGACAAATTACAGTCTTCACTATTCTCTACTGATATTTCACATAATAAGTTCTCCCTCCGTCCCACTCAAGATGTCTACATTTCCTTTTTAGTTTGTCCCACTCAACTTTCTAGATTTAGAAATAAATCCCTCTCTCCTATCCTCATTAAAATAGTATCCAATTACTTTTTTCTCTCTACTTACTACATCTAACAACTCCTAAAATCCCGTATCACTCAAGAATGTGGACATCTTGAGTGGTACGGAGGGAGTACAACATAACAACTCAAGTTCCACTATTGTTTACCCATGTGTGATCGATCAACAGTCTCTATGTGGTTGGAGGAAGTTTTCTGCAGTTCCTCGTCAACCTCCTTGTCTTCATCTAATATAGAATGTTCATATTTCACAGAAGAACTTTCCTGCTAAGAAAGAAATGTCTTTAGGCCCTGCTAAATATATCACACAATGACATAACAGAGAGCACAGACATAAAAAACCTGATTGTTGTTGGAATCTGTTTTTCCATCAAGTGATTCCAAAACTTCAGCAGCACCTGAAATCGGCTCAGTCACATCAAGATGACTGAAGCTATCCACAAGACCTGCCTCAGCCGAAGTAGCACCTGATTCTGCATGTCCACTTTTGATGCTTACAGGTGGAGATATCCACTCACTATCTGGCAAAGCAAGTTCATTCATACCAGCAGAAGCTTCATCATTATCTCCATCAGATCTGACGAACATATCCGTCTCCTCGGTATCGTACTCAGAACCAGGATGTGCAGCATCTTCCCCCGGTGGATTAATGTCCTGTGATCTTACTTGAAGACTTTCTCCTACACCTTCAAGAGCCTAGAAAAAAATATATCAAATTGGCTAGAATCATTACATATTAGCACTACTAAATCACGTAGATTTAGGAACTATATTCATTTCATTACTTTATGAAGATTGCCAGCATGAAGACCTGCAGCCCTTGCTAGCCTGGTCAAAACAGAGTAAAGCCCCTTAACAGAAAATGTAAGAGGCGGTACCAAAGGCTTAATAACTTGTAAAGCCTCCTTGAGTCTATTATGATAAGATTGGAATATAGCTTGTCCATGAATAGGAGCTATCTCCAACTTATTCTCTTTCTCCTGAGCCATAGCATCAGTCATAGCAGAAACATCTTTTGACAGCAGAGACTCAAGCGGAATAAGGACTGCATTAGCCTATTAAAGTTCCAAAGCAAGTGTGGTTAAATACGGCACTTTCTTCATTTTCCTATCCAAGATCAGGACAAAGAATCAAATGAACAAGAAATTCGAGCCTAAAAGCAAACCTTTGAAAGATCATTCATAAGTGAAGAGTGTAATGCAGCAGCCTCTTTCCCCAAAATGTGAACATCCTGCAGACCTTCGGTTATAGCCAAGACCTGCAGCATATGCAGAAGTCAGTTAAGAATCTATACCAAATATTTGTATCCGTGAGTGTATTCTATATGTGGATTTTCCATCAATGTACGTAATTGAGATTATTGAGTCACCAAAGTTGACCATGATTCATATGAAAGTTCTATGGTGTAACATTTCAGTCAATTGCCCAGACTTGCACTTATATTTATGATTTTCTGATTATGCATTAACACATCAGATAACTCTCAATTCATTTATAATATTTTCCAATATGCTACTTACCTCTTCCAGCATAGAACCACATTCAGAAGTCAGAGCACTATGGCCTCCAACAATGGCCACATATGAAGATAATGCCACACCAGCTTCGCAGGCAGAATCCCTCATTGCGATAAGAGTGTTCTGTAAATCACCTGCAAAATATGGCAAGTGAATACTCTGACAGGCGAAAAAAACTAGAGCTCCATGCAGTGCTTCCAAACCAAACAATCAGAGACTCTTCACCAATATCACACACTTGAAATGATTATCAAATGCTCCAAGAATCAAGGTTGAACCCTTGAATAGTTTTTTCAATTGTTTTAGAAGATAAGAATCCAAATCATGTAATTTGGTTAATAGAGTTGATAACAGTTATTAATATAGGAGAAACTAGGACAACTCAATACTGATATCAAAATGAAAAAATTCCAACACACACATGCACAACATTCATGGTTTTTAACATTAGATTGGAACCCCAGAAGGCCAGAAGTCAGGTTTTTCATCAATGTTTAGATATTTCCTATGTAAAGTGAAAGAATAAAAGTTAGTTAAGGCAGAACAATTTGTCAAGACCAGTGTCAAAACCGAGTAGGTTGCATCTAAAATTATATTTACTGGAAAGACATGTCACCTGAAGCAGACTTGGATTTCTGTGAAGCAATTGTAAGTTCATTAGTTACAGAAATTAAACCACTTGAAGCTGCTTCCATATTGCTTTGTGCAAGCATCCATTCCTTCTCAGCCCCTGAATAAGAAATAAGAAAAACTATGAATCCTGGGAGGAGCCTCCTCTATGAACTGTAGTGCAATTGAATGACAATTGAGTTGAAGCTAACGTGTAAAGGAATGGTAGGCAACATCCAATTTTGTTACAGCACTTAAACAAGATTGTTGCCAATTTCCAACATCTGCTCCAGTCCTCAATGAGGAACTTTCACTCATAATCCTATACATGCCATCCCTAGAAGCCTCAAACTCTAGAATTGAGATGCAAACTTGCATTATATCCGATGCATTTTTTGAAGCTTCCTGCAAAAATTTCCTCCGTTTAAGCAAATGGTCATGGAATTCTGGTGGTATTCCAGCATTTCTAGCCAGAACATTTCCAGCAGAACCAGGATTTGGACCCCCACAAGCCCAGCTCATTGCCCTCTCAAGCTGCCCTTCAGCTGTGACAGAAGTTCCTTCACAACATTGTAGGGATTCTAGTGACCTAGCTATAGTGGAAACTGATGATCTCATACTTTCCAGCAATCTTGCCCTATTAGTGTTCAGTATAACAGATAATAAGTTATCCCCAGCGAAAATCTTATGAGAAATTAGCCTGGTAATTTCTGAGGGTCTTGAGTTGATGTTATGCATCCACTCCATCTGAGATACTTCCAAGCTGGTCTTCAGAAGTGCATCTTTAAGTTCTTCAGCCTGCCTCTTCATGCTAGAGGCTGCTGATGTAGCTGCTTTAAGAGTTTCATGTGCATTGCAGTACTCCTCCAGAATTAGCTGCACACTTCTAGCAGCATCATAATCCATTTGAATTGTATCTTTCTCCATATCCTTAACTGACTCGCTCCTTTGCCTCATAATTTCAATCTGTCTGTCTAATATTTTCAAAAAGATTGGAGCCACTCTATCTTTCAAATATTTGGTAATATGCTCCTGAAATTGTATCCTGAGCTTTTTCTTTACTACATCAACAAGTTGATCAAATCCTAAATTCTGATCAAAAGATGCAGCCATAGCTTGCATGCAAGAATCAAGAAGAAGATCCACCATATAAACTTTCCAAATAAAGAAGGCATGACCCTGCAGTGAACCAGGCAACTTCCATATATATTCAGATACTGAGCATCCTGAATTTATGGAGTCCAAGAGATACGGTATTCTATTTGAGCTATGTGGAACAGGCCCAATTGAAGACATCAATTCTTGATCAACAGATTCCAGCTCAGAGAAAGGCTCAAGTATGGCTGCCAGAAGTGCTTTCATTCTTAAGACATGTGGTTCATTTCCTGGTTCAGCAGTAAGAAGAGATTGTAAGCGAAGTTCTGAATCAAGCACAGCGCCATTAACATTTGCTTCTTTCTTCATTAGAGATGAAGTCCGCAGATCTTTATGGTTCCATGTCTGATGAAGTTTGTCCAGCTGCACTCTGCAAGCTTCTTCTTGAGATGCAAGCTCCTCAGCCTCTTCCCAGGATAAATGGTCCCTGCCCTTTACAGCAGCTTCCTCAAGAGCCAACTGTTGCTCAGTAATGAGACCTACCTTCACAAAGTAGTTGGACTCTAGTTCAATCAGGGATACTCTCTCGAGCTCAACCTGGATAAGCTGATCAAGAGCTGTATCTACAGATCCCCGAATCTGGGAGACTGATCCAAATATGTCCATAACATCGCGCTTTAAAGAAATAGCAGATTGTATCACACTGGGTACAACTGCTTCAATCGTGTTCCCAAGAAGGTTTTTGCAAAGCAGAATACTGGTTTTAAAAACAGAAGTCCAGCTCCCTTTCAAACTATCAGGATCAACCTCAGTGCCCAGGATATCTAGTCCAACAAGGTATTTCAGCTCATTAATAAACTCTGTTACAAGTACACAGTTTTCTACTTGCTCTTGTAACTTACAGAAAAAAGATCCAAGATCAGACAGTGAGCTACGGTTTGTACTGCTATCCCCTCCATAATTATCCAGGCTGTGTTGCATCCTGTGCTTAACATTAGACAACAGACTTATAATTGCTGCATCTAAAACATTCAGACAACTTTCTTTCTTCTCATCATTGTCCCAATGAAATGAGATGTTAGATGTTCCTTTATGTATGGATGGCTCAGAAAATGAGGACTCTTGTTTTCTCTTGAGACCAGCGTGCTGCATATAGTTTATCAGGGAAGATAAAAGACGTTCCTTAGCCTTTGATTCAGTTTCAGGACCAATGGAATTCACAAGTCCAGCGCATTCTTCTTCCAACCTCTCAATATCTGCAGCATACCTGGCTGCCCTGACGCACAGCTCCTCATAATTGCTTTTAGTAGAGTCAAACCTATCAGTGAGTCTGTCATTGACAAGTTCAGCACCCTGCCTTCGAGCAAATGATGTAATATCAGATGACAAATTGTTTAAAGAAAGCAAAACTTGCGCCCAGCCGTGCACTGGGCTGGATGTAAGGTAGTTCAGTGGAAGGATTCGCTGCAAAACTAATGAATACATTTGGAGTGTAGCAACTGCAGAAGAAAGACCATCATCCAACTCACCCACTAACTTAGAAACTTCCCTATCGATATCATGGCACTGAATTTGTGTGGGTTCAGGAACTACAGTCAATGGAACTCCAGCAACTGTAACGGCAGCCGCAAGAGATAAAACTTCATTTGAACCAGTCAGCTTTATGCCAGCGTTGATCTCTGGAATTGAACTGCTTCTTAAAGCATCAAGAATCCTTCCATGCTGCTCAATCCAGGTTCCTGCCTCTCGGCCTATCTCCATTACCATGGTCTGTTCCTGACTTAACTGTTGAACCTGTAATTCAAACAAGGCACGGTTTTTTTCTGAATTGCTGGTTGCTTCAGCAACAAGTGACTTTGCGGATGACTCATATTGAATAAGTTTTGATCGTTCTTGGTCAGCTTGATAGAAATCACTAGATACCATCTCATAATGGTTCAAAATGCTGGCAAACCTCTACATGAGATATATAAAGGTCAGAGAAATTATATTCAGTTTTACAAGCATGGAGATAAAACAACATTACATCAATTCACAAACCTCAATGGCTGATTCAATTGCTGGTAAGGTAGAAACTAAAAGATCATGATGTTCCTGTAATAATTTAAAAATAGCAAGTCACTTGAATTTATAATATGACAGGTAGTTGTGTGTTAAACAAGCAGGTTTGGAGTAGATGATATCAAGACACTATAATCATAGGAAACATTATCTAAAATTTTTAAATGCAAGTTTCCAGTTGCAACAAACAAGCCTGTAACTCAGTACAGTCAAGAGAACGTGAGCATGTGGACAAAGAAAGCAACTATAAAATTTTCTTTACAAAAGAAACACAAAGAAAACCTCCGAGCTGAAGTATTTATTTGGAAAAATAGAAATAATCACAGTGATAACAAAATCTTGACGCTGAATCAATCATACGTAAAAAAAAAAAAGTCAAACGAAGTTAACATCAAGTACCATGTGTTGTTATGAGGAAGACCTAAGTTGAACACGAATGTTTGTTATATTAATACCTGTAAAGGAACATGGATTTCCTGGACACGTGATGCAAATAGGCTTAAGCTTACGGCAAGCTCCATGCCTTTCCTCTCCTCACCAACAACAGCTGCATCATCATGAAAATTTGCACGTGTCCACTCCACAAGTGGATCCCACACAAAAACATCTAACAGCATCAATATTATATCCTTATTCTTCCTTAAAACACCTAAAATAGCTTCACAATTCGCCCTGAAAGAGCCTTCAATGCCAGTTAGACCTAATGCTGCTTCAATTGTCTGAGTAAGGCGGAACGGAACAATTTCAGGGATCTTTAACCTTTGCCCCTTGTCAAAGCATACGTTATAATCAATATGCAAAATATCCCCAGTTGAAAAGTCTATAAGGATGTTATCCAAGTGTCTATCACCGAGGCCAAGAATGTGGCCTACAATACTCATTGCTGCTACACTTCCAGAAAACCTGCAAAGGGACCAAAGCACTGCAGTGAATTAATACATAGCATTCAACCAAATTAGAGAAATGCAATATTTCACCTATACCACAGCTTAACATGTCCAGAAGCAGCCTAGTGTAACAGTTAAGTCAAAACTCAAAGGCACGACAGGAACCCTCTGATCAAGTAAAAATAATCATATTAACTGATCCTAAGGGTTGTTTTTTATTCAAAAATATGCCATCAATTGGTGCAACTTTCTCTCTTCACTCGACCTAAATTTACTGTGGAGTAGTGGTCATAGATTGTATTCTGAAATCCCCACTGTTGTCATTACAAAATAAGATGGTATAGAGAACAACTAAATATTTCTGCATCAACAGCCAACTCACATGTTATGATCTGGACATAGACAGCGCATATAGTGCCACCAAGTATTATCTTAATTTCCCAATACACTCCAAGTTATCATGCAGCAAAAGTTAGAGCGACTGAAGAGAATATTAATCAACACAATGAATGTAGAAAATGAAGTGCTGCTAGGCATCATTGTAACATAGAAATCCATGAAGAAAATAAGATATAAAAAGCACCAAAGAAGCATAAATTGTGCATCCTGAACATAGATCATGATTAAGGTATTTTGGAGATGACACGAGTACCTTTTTAATTTTGAACTGAAGGCTTTAAATCCTTCACTGGAGCACCAAAGCTCCTGATGCAGAAGCTTCTTAGGAGTCTCATTCATAAGATCTATAAGAACTTTCCGCTTCACATCATGAGGCCAGTCTCTTCTTGATATAACTCTTCTTATGCCTTTCTCTTTAAGTGCTGGCATAATTTTTCCATAAAACATATCACTGGGCCGGGGAACGGGAGGAGGCGGCGCTGCAGCATTTGTACCAGCACCTGGTGCAGAAAGCTGTTGTAGCTGGGCTCTTTCCTGCCATGATTTAAAAACAGAATAAATGCTGACAACATTATCCACCCATTGGATCAATCCAGCTCGGCCGCTAATAGGCGTTACAGAGTAATAACGGACACCAAGTGACTGCCTACGTGTTGCAGATGATGATTGCAGAAAACCATTTACAGATTGCAGTAGCTGCATAATTCTGGCATCAAGGCGCAGGTCTTCTCGTCCTTTCAAAAGATATGTATACTTCAAACCATCAGAACCCATGATAATGAGTTTCTTTGGCTTAGTTTTAGTTGGTAAAATGGTTAATTGTTCAGAGAAAGAAGCAATCATTATTATTTCCTGGTGAAAGCTGTCCAAGAGACCTTCAGATTCAGATAACACAATTTGCTTCTCAAGACCAGGCATTGGAGCGTTAGTAGAAGACAGCAATGCCAACTGTGGGGCAACCTCTCCAAAAGAAATTGAGGACTTCCTCTGATAAGATGCCAAGGAGGTAGCAACAGCCTCGAATGGTCGCCAAACCTCTCCTAATGCTGCAATAGATGCAGGGGGCATCTTAAATTTTGCGAGAGCTGATCTAATTTGCACCTGATACTCCTTAACAAACCAAACTTCATGAGGCGTTTGAGGTTCTCGAGCAGTGGACATCAAACGCCGCTCTAATACCACAACAATGGGAGCCATCATAGCTGAGTACTTCGCAGCATTAATTTTATTCTTCTGACAATGAGTGAGAGTAGTACTTTCTGCAATTCGTGCAGCCTCCTCTTTCAACAAACTTATGCGCCTCATCACATCTAACAGATGGAAATATAAGAAAGCAAGTTAAAACGACAACACTCAAAATATGGTTCCTTATAACAATAGATTAAAGCAGATTGACAAGTAAGGGAAAACATATTTGTTGGCCATAGCTTCCTATCTATACCATATTCCTGAAACCAACAACAATGGCTCGCCCCCGTGTAGGACGAGGCAGGAGTGCATAACAACCATATGGATTGCATGTAAATCTGGATTTCAATCAAGAATTGCTAAATGTTAATCCATATCTGTGTCTTAACACATTCCAATACTAGAATTTTCCAGAAAACCAAACTACATTATCTTATGCAACAATTATTAGCAGCCGGTAAAATGTTGTAAATAATACAACTGATAACCAACCAAACCAAGTATCAAGTCAAAGTAGCAACACCAAAGAGAGGAAAAAACTTTCACCTGGATGAAGATCCTGGAGTGTACCAAGCCACAACTCCTCCCAAAGGACAGTTACATTTTCAAGCTCTTTTATAATCAGCTGAGCATCATGCACTAAATTTGGGTAAAGCTTTTTCTGCATATAAGATAACATGCAAGGTTCAAGTACAATTTATTAACATCAAGTGTATGCTGTATATGATCTTGTAGGGTTATAACTAAAACCAATTACGTAATAAACTTGCAATGATTGTAATAGGAGTGACTATATAGGAGTTTATTCTATTCAATTTGTCTCCTGCCCCCAGGAGTATGTGATAATCAAGCTACATCTGATAGCTGTGAAGGTAAAAATGTGCTTTCATACAGCATACCAAGTAGCTATATGCCATCCTTACTCCAGCATATGTTAACTATTTAAGTTATCAAAAAATTATAACCAGATTAAAATGGGTAAAGCAAGCTCAAACAATATTGTAAAATATTTGCTAACCAAGTAAGCAAGAATCCTCTGCAACTCCTCAGAAAGTCCCTTCTCTGGTGAATTTGCATCGACGAGGGTTGGGTATACCAGTGACCATGGAGAATGTTTAGCCAACATGGCAAGCAATGACTCTAACTGCTTTCTCACCACTTTATCTGGATGAGAACTTAATTGAGCAAACAACTGAGGTGCTATTTCCTTCATGCGTGAAAATGGGATCAGTATTCCGTTGGGGATGGATAGGGAAAGAAAAAAGAACAGCAGGGCAGTATTGCAAAACATTCAATGGTTATTCATGAATTCACAAATATTGATTACCTGCCATGGTAGCAAAGGAACCTTTGACAGAGCTGGCTCAAGATTATCTTGCAATTCGACTCCATAGTTGACCAGAATGTCTAGTACATAAAGTGTAGCCCTCAGAGTGTAACTCACATGCTTATACTTCATCTCAACATCATGCCAAGTTGATTGGCAATCAGAGCTTTTAAAAGATGAACATGAAAGATAATTTATAAATGCTTGAGCAGCTTGACCAAAGAGAGAAACTCTTCTCCTACGCAAAGACCACCAAACATTAGCCAAATCAGTCACCAATGGTACTAGTTTTTCCATACCTGCAGCAACTTTAAAAGTTAGAAAGCATTTCTTCAACTGAGAAGACAGTGCAGCAGATAGGTCATCCCTGCAACAGTTCTCTGCCCCAGGTACTCCAGCAGCAGTTTCAATAACATCTATTATTTGCTGCAGTAAAGACGTCCTTTCATTCTCATAGTCTGTGCTTTCAGCAACAGATACCTTACCATCTGCACTCTCTTCATGTAACTCCTGGTAAGACGTTACTGGAATTAGCTGTAGCGTTACTTCTTTAACACACAATTTCTCTTCATCCGTCAGACTAAACTTATGAGGTTGAATTTCAGGAGCAAGGATGGGAGAAAAAGAACAAGAACGAAGAGCTGCATCCCCATTAGAGGAGACTGATGTTTTAGCTTGATTATAACACCACGAAGCATACAAAATCCAAGACTTTCCCATCATAGGGCACAGAAGTGTCGAAGACTTTCTAGCAGTACCAACAAGTTCATCTATGATAAGATTTAATCGAGATTTAGAACCTTGATTGCCATCAAAAGAGGCAAGTGTGTCTTTGCTGGGAGAAGAAAGTTCGCTCTTGCTAAAGTCTTCTTGCATCTCGTAAACAATATCCTCCAAATTTTTATTTATACGATCTTCTAGCAACCAGTTTGAGAGTTTTAGGCATGCCTTGGCCTTCAGAACATTATCTTGAGAAATGCATGCCGCTGTAAAAGAAAGCATGGAAGGGCGCACAAAAGACCATACGCTTTTATATGCATCTTCAACCTTGTCCTCAACTCGCATGAGTAGAATATTTTCATATTCGAGACAAGAGATGAAATAATCAAGAGTAGTTTCATTAGAGTATGATAAGACCTGGCCGTTGAGATAGCTGATGAGACGGGTAGCTAGCATTAAGTTCTCCTGCTTTCGTGCTAAAATCACTAAATTCTTACAAAATTCAAGAGTAACCAGAGAATTTGAGAGCGTGTTCTGACAAACACGCAAAACATTAAGCCACAAACTGCAGTCCTGGTGGACTTGGTTACAAGGAAACTGCATGGTTTCAATATATGAGCTTAACAATGATGGAAAGTGCTTGCCCTGACTGTCTCCAAGTTTACAACCTTCCTCGAATGCAGAAATGCAATACAACTGATTGACAAGTGGTGCTGCCTCCACCAGTCCATCAAGTGGCAAAACAGAAACCGACTCTTCCAACATTAATTTAGCCTTTTGCAACTCACTAGGCACCTTTTCCACCTTCCTCTCATTGTGGTGAAGCATTGCTTGCAAAAGCACCTGCTCACTTCTTTGCAAAGCCAGCTTGGGATCAAGGGTGAGTTCGTTGCTACTTTTGGGGGTCAGGTCAAGGTACGACCAAGCTGCCTGGAAATCTCCCTCGTCAAAACGAGCTAAGGCTTGAATTGAATTTAATTCATTCCCTGTGGTAGTCAAAGCACCAGAATAACTCTTCCCGGCGTACTTAGCACGAATATTTTGCAGCTCCAGCAGCCAAGAATCAAGAGATTTCCAATCAGAAATAGCTGTATAACTCTCGATTATACGTGCAATGGCATACTGTACACCATCAGAATCCAAAGAAGTGATTGATTCTTCAGTCTGTAACAAACTAATGAAGTGAGCAGCTGCTTTTTCATGCTGGCCCCTTGCCTGATAAACAAGCCCAGTAATCCATGAAAAGTGCCTCCAGTCGGTATTTTCAATAGAACCTTGGGTTTCATCGGCAAACAAGGGAGAGAATACCATGGCTGCCCATTTTTGTAACCCAATCAAAGCCTCTGGTTCATACATCTTACACAAAGCGAGTGCCAAATTCCGAATGGTTCTGAAAATATCCCCAGCATATCTCCCTCTAATAGTCTGCAGATTTTCAGTCACCTGGACTCTAGACTTATCTGTCAGTGCAGAAGCCACAATGTTGCTGATATCACGCAAACGTAACATACAGTAATGAGTTGTAGCATCATGACATTGGATTGCAACTCCAGCATCCATCATCGGTTCACTTATTCGAGAAAACCACTCCTCGCAAACTTTTTTATTAGCTCTGAAAAACAATGAACTGGTCTGTGAGGTGGATGGTAAGACCATTGACCCTTCATATGCATTATATACATTTTTCTTCAAGGCCTCAACAAATTCTAGTAACAATCTCATAGGCAATAAATGAGCATAAGAACCTATTATATTTAAAGCTCCATCATTTTGTGATGTCTCCAGCTGTAACAAATGAGAAATGTCAAGAAGCATACGCTCCAAGGCAGCAAAAGTTTGAGTTGGCCCCCCAAGATTAGTTCGGAGACGAGTAGTAATGCAAAATCTAGCAGCTTCATGTACAGCCCACCACGCACCAGCAAGATGATTAACAGAACAAATTTTTTCAAGAATGTCTTCTTCAAATTTGATGTCCCACCATAAACCACTAGCATCAATATTTTCTACTTCCTCTGCCTGAATGTATTGGTGATTCTTTTTGCTCCGGGAAGTATGAATGAGTCGCTGGATCCAAGAAGAGAGGGGTACTTTCCATCTCTGTGAAATATAACTCAAGATAGAAACAAGTTGCTGCGAGTGGAATTGCTGGGGCAGCTGCTTTAAGGCAAAAACTTGCTTCCAGTGCAAAAAAGATCTATTGGTCAATAGAGTAAGTTGAAGCTGGCTTGTATTAGCTTCTCCGCAACCACAAAGACCACAAACATATACTGTTGTAGGTAAAACATGAGAAAGCAACTTAAGATAAGCATCTTTTAATTCCTTTTCTGGATCAGCAAGTTTTTCAAGGATCACTTCAGCAAGAATAGGGAAGTGCATGGGATGGATAACTTTTGCTCTCATAAGCATCTCAAGAACTGTTGCTACTAGATATCTGACTTCTGGTTCCCTATCTGAAGCAGCAGCCAGAGTTGATAATAGCAAAGCCTCAGTAATTTTCCAGGATGAAACTACTTGACAAGGGTAAGATGGAGCTTTTGCATTTCTATATATGTCAATAACATTTTCACAAAATTTTTGCATCCATTTTAGGGCTTCTACTTTGACTGCCAAAGGAGAAGAACTATCAAGAGCTCTTATAAGCAGTTTGGAGTACCTTCTCACATGACCAAGAACCCTTGCTGGATATGGAACTCTAATGTTCTCCTCCTCCACATGTGTCCCAGATGATGTGTCATGAGAACTCATCAAGGTATTTTCTTTTCTTGTGAAGCACTTGCCCATGAACTCAATAGCAGCAAGCCGTTCCAATGTTCTTAGAAGAGTAACTTGTAACAATACACTGCTTTGGATAGGAAAGCTAAAGGGATCAAACTTATTAATTAAAAAGGATGCCAACTTTTCTGCTCTGCCAACTAACCAAGCATCAGCTTCTGCTTGTCTAATGAAACTATCATCTCCCCCTACAGAAACACAGCTCAAGAGTACTTGCAAGTCAAACTTAATCAAAACAACCAATTCAGATTTAGAATAACTTCTGGAAGCTACTGTCCATTCATGCCCACCCCCTTTGCATGAATTAAGTTCAAGCCTGCTCTTCAATGACTGTAACTCTTCAAATATAGAATCAATGGTTTTCTCAACAACATCATTTTTTCTATGCTGAAGCAAGAAGATATATGTAGCTGCAGCACTTCCAGTCACGAGGTGATTTGGATGTAAACGGAACTGAGATATGGGTTTATCAAAATGTAGTGTTTTCTGCACAGACAATGGTGTAAGACCAAGCTTTTGAAGTGACAACAATTGCAGATTAGTTTTCAGAACACCATGAACCTGGAATGAAGAAATCTTTTTGGTATGAACTTGATTTGCATTCTCCAATTCTAAACTTTGGAACAATACATCCACTGCGAGAGAGTAAAACGTAGAAAACCTTTCACCCAATATTTCTGCCAACAATGTCAAGCATCTCCAGGAATCTTCAACCCATTTCGACCATCCAAATTTTCTTCCAATCATAGACAAGCATCTAAGTAAAAGAGGCACCATTTGGGAAAGGGGTTCACCTATTTGTTCAAGAAAATTAATTTCCAGTAAACCAGATGCCAGGGATTTTAAAACTGTACAGAAGCAAGATAATAGGGAAAGCAATCTTTTGAATTGTTGAGGACTACCAGGACATCCATCCTGGAGTAACAAATCCATATCGCCTAAAAACTTTGAAAGTAATCCCAGAGAAAATTGCATATTATTTACCCAGTGTTTCTGGAATTGTAAGAAACTATCCATGATAACACGCTTATCGGATTCAACAACATCTGGAACCATTGCCCACCCAAGAAGTAGATCAACAATGTCCATGAAGTGAGGTTGGAAAACTCTAATAAACTTCAATGAAATCAATGTTAATACACCAAGAATCCTGGGAAGTACACTCATGGAGGTTCTCTCATCCTCAAGAAGTTCCTGGCAGGCTTTAAGAATTGGCAAAGCATATCTCTCAACAGCTCCACCCTCTCCAACATTAAGAAACTCATGAAGGCTCACCAAAGCTAATTCTGAAGTTCCATTGCTTGTATTGCTCAGAGAGGGCAACGACCAACCAATAAAACGATCAATCAAACTGCCAAGTAAAACATTGTGCTGCCTTCCATTTGAGGATAGCAAGAATGAACTCAACACAGAACACAAAGCTCCATATGCTGCTGCTGCTGCATGACGCACTGAATACAATCTACAGGAAAAGTCCAAATGAATAAACCAGTAACACAAGCTACAAGATTATGCAAAATTAAGCCAACCAAAGTAGGTCTAGTACTACAACTGATGAGCATTGCGCACTCATCTAATTCAGACTACATCAATCTTTAAATCTGCCATAAAAATGGGAAATCACACATAGCAAAATGCTGAAATCAGATATGCTAAGCATCAAGTGGTACCAACAGGCATACACACAACTTTTCCATCTTTAATATATCGATTGACCCTATCATTGTCATCAGACCTCACGCTAATTTTCAATCAGATAGTGCCATGCTTTATTTATAAGTTAGCAAATTGTTACTTACATTTCTCAATATGATTAATAACTCATCTAGAAATAAGATACTAGCTATAAATAAACTAACCAAACTGCAATGATTCGCCTAGAAACTGACCGTCGCAAAACATCCGTCCAGGAAATTAACTCTACATAGCAAATATCGAGAGAGAGAGGGAGAGATTACTTATCGGTTAGCAGCTGAGAGAAGCCTTGAGCGAGAAAGGATGCGGAATGCGTAACTAGGAGTGAGTTTGGGGGGTAAAGTAGGGCGCGATGAAGAGAAGTGATGGCGGCGAGGCGAGAGGATTCGTCTTCCTCAGAAGGCGGAGAGGAAGAAGTAGGAGTGGTTTTGGTGGAGTCGTCCTTGGGCAGGGCAGCCGTGAGGAGCGCCGCGAGTTGCTGCTGTTGGTGGTGGAGGCCTTGCATAATATCTCCACCGCATCTCCTATCTACTTGTACGCTTCATTCACTTGTGTAATCAACAGCAGCGGCGCCGGAGCGAGAGACTTTACCTGATCTTCTTTTTCTTTTCCCTTTTTCCTTCTCTTATTAATTCTACTCGTTACTACGGCCCACATTAAAAATATTGGGCCCAACTTTTTTTTAGTACTTAAATAATTACTCCCCATCCCACATAATTTGGGACAATTTGACCGGCCACGGGTTTAAGAAATGTAATAGAAAGTGAGTTGAAAAAGTTGGTGAAATGTAGACACTACTTTTAAAGTATTAGTTTTATATTAAAATGTGAGTAGGAATGAGTTAGTGGAACATGGGATCCACTATCAAAAATGGTAAAAGTGAAATGGGTCAAATTATTAGGACGGACCGAAATAAAATACTGGATCAAATTATGTGGGATGGAGGGAATACTACTATGTCTGCTAATTTCATATTTTTGAAATCGAATAAAATCACATTTTGAATTATAATATAATATATTTAGTTTTATTTAACTAATAATATGTAGTTTGATGTAATTCCCAATCCTTCGGTATTATTTTAGTATGTTCATTATTAATTAGCTCATTTTTATTTGTTTGTAACATAACTTACATTCTACTAACTCATTTTATTCATATTTATCTTGTAGAACTAATATATAGAAAATAGAATTTACATTTTACTAACTTTTTGCACATACATTGTTTAACATTTATTAAAACTCATATCAGGTCAAGTAGCAAGGCATATATTGAGAATAATTAACTATTTTTGAAACTTTGATTTTAATGCTAAGACTTTTGGTTTTGCACATTAATCACTCTACCCCTAAATTAATTCACGCACACAAAGATTTTTTATTATTGTGATAATTAATAGAGGTGGGAGTGAAAATATTTTTGAAGATAAATTAATTACCCATCTAAAAATTTAGAAGTTAAATACCCGAAAAAGTTAATATTTGATGAAGATAGCTTGCTTGAAAACTCTTCTAAACCTCAAGATTGCGTCAAGATTGCGTCAAACAACATAGAAGTGGTCAAGATTGCGTCAAACAACAACTTGGCAGATCCATTCATAAAGGCACTACAGACCAAGATGTTTGAACTGTTAGGTTTGGTATACTGAAAAGCATGTTTCGAGCAAGTTTCGCGCAAATAGAATCTTGCTTGTATACGTAAAACTCTACAATCCACTTTTAACCCGATTCAATATTATTCGAGTAGTCTCTCACGAATAAAATAACTATTATTATTACATTGTGTTTGCTTTTGCATTTATAAGATGTTTTACAAACATTTAAATGCATAAAAAGTAAACAAAGCCTAAGTCTTTTGCTTAGTAGACCGGTTGTGGGCGACGTCCACTTTAAGGTAACACGATCAATTCTATGCAATGCTTTTCAAAAGAGAAAGAAGAATTTCACAACCTAGATAGGCTTTGGCTACCTATCGTGAAAGGTTGCAATGTCAGTCTGATTATTTCTAAGCCTTACTGAAATAAGATGACATTGCTGTGGTATAGCACTGAACGGATCTAACAGCAAGAAGGTTGTTGATTATGACAGGCAGGGATTCGCCTTCGCCTAGGTAGGCATACTTCAAACCCGGAGGAAGGTTCTTCAACTCTTTCTTTGGAGGGGGTACTTCAGGGGCAACGGATTCTTCTCCATACCTTTCTTGACCAGCTCGTCCAACTCTGGCAACTTTTCCACACTGGCCAGTTGGACTTGATCCCTTGGACCCAGGGGATCCTGCCTCGCCACAGAAGTCCATTATTGCCTTTGTGATTTCTTCATCAGATAGCCCTTGCTTAATAACTGTTTCACACCATCCTGCAACTTCTTTCCTTATAGATTCTGTCATCTCCGATGCATCAGCCTGTTCCTGCAATAGTTCGGTCTCAAGAAACTCTTGGACCAGGGGGTTAATGACATCAACAAAATGGAGGTTTTCCACGTCAAGTGGTTTCCTCATAGCTTCATCAATGCTAAAAGTGAATTTCTCCCCATTGTAATCTAAACAGATGGTGCCATCAAAAACATCGATTATAGTCTTAGCGGTCCTCAAAAATGGTCTTCCTAAAAGAACGCCACTAGACTCAGCAGTTTCGTTGTCACTCATCTTTATCACATAGAAATTAGCAGGGTATAGAAAATCATGAACTTTTACTATCACATTTTCTAACACTCCTTCAGGGCTAATGCATGATCTATCAGCTAACTGGATCACCACTTTCGTATCAGTCATTCTTGCTCCTACCAGTTTTTTATATATGGAAAGCGGTAACACATTAATAGACGCACCTAGATCACACATAGCATGCTCGACTCCAACACCTCCTATAGTGATAGGTAAGGTAAACATACCTGGGTCAGTCTGCTTCGACGGCATTATCCTCTTCTGGATTACTGCGGATGCATTCTCCCCGATCACAATCTTTCCATCGGATTATGCCTTGCCCGCAATGAACTCTTTAATGAATTTGCTGAACGGGGGCAATTTCAAAGCCTCCAGGAACGGGAGATTGATCTCCAGCTTTCCAAAGATCTCCATGAAATCCACAGGGTTGTCCTTTTTCTTCTTGGCATCCCCTCGGTAGGGAAAAGGTTTAATCCTCTTTATTGCGTTGGTCGGATCTTCCTTAGAGGGCTCTTTCGCCTCTCATTTCTCTTTTTCAGTTTCTACCTCAGGCTCCGGGTCTAAGAAAAATGGGTTAGCCATCCGAGGTAACGGTCCTCCCAAATCACCGGCTTGGATATCATCCTCTGCTCTAACTTCTTCTTTTAGCTGGACCGGGTGGATAACATCCTCGCTCATTGGCACTGGCATTTCATCATTTACCTTCTTTTGGGTCCTTCATATGCTTTCCCGGATCTCAGGGTAACCTGGCTGATATTTGCCCTTTCTGGTGGCTTTACTGAGGCTGGAATCCCCCCTTCATTCCCTCGCATGTCGCTCAGGGATGTCGCGATCTGAGATAATTGGTTTGACATCAGATCCATCGCGGCTTTGTGTTCCTACTGAGCATCCTGGAGCTTGTGGACTACGTCATTATTTGCCAGTAAGTTGTTCTGCATGTGCTGTTGAGAATTCACTAGGTCATGGACCATATCATCCAGATTCCTGGAGTTCGGTTGACTGCCACTTGGCCCTTGACCATGATTTGGTCCACCCCCTTGATGCGGGCAAAAGTTTCATTGACCTCCTTGGTTATTGTTGTACTGATTCCCTGGTCCTTGATAGTTGTTGTTCCTCTGGTGTGGGGGTACATATGAGCTTCCCTTATTATTTTGATTCATATTGTTCCAGCTGGGTTGATTTCCTAGACCTCCTTGACTCCAATTACCTTGTGCTCATTGATTCCAGTTTTCCTGTCCCTCTTGATTCCTTCCGGACCAGTTGGATTGGTTCCCTTGGTTTCCTTCTGAGTTAATAATCTGGAGTTGAGGGTTTTGATTCCCATCGGACCACATGAAGCATGGATTGTCCCTCCATGGAGCGTCTTTAATTTTCCACTAGTTCCAATTACTGCCCTGATTATTTTGGTTCCAATTTCCTACAGCATTTATATGGGCTGGACAATCCATCCCTCCTCGAGATCCGCAATAATTGTAACCATTTTCTAGACCCAGTACTTGTTTTCTTTTTCTGTTGGACCCGGTGAGTCGTTCTTCCCCAGGGCGGTTAGAATAGTCTTCTCCAGCTGCTCCATTCTAACATCCATCCTTGCATCCACTCGGGCATCCATCCTTTCTTCATTTTGCACTGAACTCATTGAGGAATTCATATGGACATTCATTCCTCCGACACTTAATGAGATCAAGAAGAATGAGACAAGTTCCACAAGTGGAAGTCTCGTGTATGTTATGATGTGAATTAAGTAAGATATTAGCTTTGCCGATGGCATAGAAGTTTGAAAACACATATTATATAAAAACACATATTATATAAAAACAAACTTCTCACACTTAGACCGAGCATCGGGCTAAGTGGGAGAAGGTACACAAATTAACAGATACCAAAGCATGCTATATATAAAAAGAAAACAAACTTCTCACACTTAGACCGAGCATCGGGCTAAGTGAGAGAAGATAGCTAACGGACAAATATTTACAGACACATAAAAAAAACGGGCATGCTTTGTAAAAAACGAACTAAAACATAAAAAGACATAAAAAAAAAACTGAAATTTAAAATTACTTGGTTATGGGGGGGGGGGGTCAATTCTGGCTCTGGTCCCCCGTAGGACCAGACTTCTTGGGCACCGTCTTTGCTTTCTTCTGGCTGGGCTTTGGTTCATCATCCTTGTTGGCCTTTTGTTCCCCTGGCCTGGGGGTATCCTTCTTCACTGGTACGCTGGTGGTGGTCTCGCTGTCCTTTCTCTTCTTCTCTGGTGGCATTCCCTGGGCGCCGGAGGCTGGCTTCTCTGGGGTGACTCGTGGGGTCAGCTGCCTAGATTCTGTGGGCAACTTCGGAGGCATGCGCGGCTGTTGGGCCCGGAGGATCTTTTGGTCAACCACGGTGACCATTTTCATCATTGTCTCCACGGCCTGGGCCATCTTGTTAGCTTGCGCGGCCATCATCTCCCTTTGAGTTACCGCCTCCTGGTGCAGCTTCAGCAAAATCTCCTGTTGCTGCACCGTATTTGCTCCCAGTTTCAACATTGTTTCTTCCATCCTTGTCTGCCACCCTTCACTTGCCATTTTCTCATCACCTTCTTCCTCCACCTTCTCTGTTTTTATCTTCACTTCGTCAGCTTTCCCTACTTCGTAAAATCTCAACACGCCATCCTTCATTATCGTCAATCCCTTGTTGAAGAAGAACGGAGGATCGAAGTATCCTGGGTCGCTACACATTAGCAGGTTGGTGACTGAGTTGGCTATCTTCATTGACACATTCCTCTGGAGGTATGCTCCCAGCAAGTTGCACGTGTAGAGATGGCGGTCGGAGTGAGTCCTGACTCTCTGGCATGCATAGGCAGTCCAATACCCGAGGTGGACCTTCACGTTGTTCAGCATGCACCACATGAAATACAGCTCTGGAGTAGTGAGGGTTGCACCCACTTGACCCAAGAGATTGTACCCGATATATACTTGTGCCAATCGGAGTACAGGATCAGTGATGTTTATGTTGGAACAGATATACTAAAAAGCATTTTTCGAGTTTATTTTGAATTTGACAAATTGCTTGTATATTGTAAACACTCTTCATTTAATGAGAATAATAAATGTTTTCTTCATACTGTGTATTTTACTTTAATGGGTATTGACCGTATTTAATTATATATTAAATTATACAATTAAAGCGCCGGAAAGTAAAATCAGTCTAAGTCTTCCACATTTAAGGTTGGGTCGTGGAACAGGTCATCACAGTAGGTGGCCCAACCGGTACCTTGTAGAAGTAAAACTTTTTCACAACCTAGATAGGCTTTGGCTACCTATCGTGAAAGGTTGCAGTGTCCATCCGAAAGTCGTCTTTACCTTGAGAATGACTAGTGACACTGGTGTGGTATAGCATTGAATGGATCTAAAGTATAGACACGTCTTTGCTGCTATCTACTGTAAGACGATGTCTTGGAGATTTAATATTTCCTAATCTTTGTAAAAATATAGGACACACGTTATTTAATCATACGCTGTTTTGACTTATCAATAGGTGCGGGTTTTTCGTAACCCAATATTCCTGATATCTTGGGTAGTAGTAATTAATAACTAGTATGGTGTCAGTTTTATTATTACATTGAATCGTGTGCCTGCGTGGTTTGACTATATCCCCAAGAGGTGTTCGAGAGAAGTTCTATTATTCGAAAACCCGGCCGGTTTGGATTTAATCCAAGAATAAATAGAAAAGGAAAAGTATATTTTGATATACATCTCGTACTAGACAAACTCTTGGAAATAAAAAGATATTAATTAATTTAAAGTCTATAGCAGACTACAAATTAATTAATGGATATAGAAAGTCTTAGACACGGGAAATAATATATTAAAGAGGTTAACCCGGATTGCTTGTAATCACGGATTGGATGGGCGGTCAGTATTTCATCGATATTGGCACAAGAAATATTCCATTGGCCTTAGAATTATGGGTTATAATTTAATTGGTAAAGAAGGTCCAATTGGGGAGGCCCAATCCAAGCCCCATAGATCCCTAACCTAGCCCATCATAAACTCTATAAATAAGGATGTAAGGAGAGGATACAAAAATAACACAAAACCCTAGCCTCCACACTTGGAATTTTCGGCCCTCTCTCTCTAATAGAGGAACTCGAAATTCCTCTTTGTGTGTTCTTGGTTTTTCTTGTCTTCTCCTTCAAGATCCTTATAATTTCTAAAAGATTTCTCCCACGAGGAATTTAGATCTATAGAGTTAAGGGTCATAGGTTAGAAGATCTTTGGTCTTGCATTCACAATCAAGCTTCAAGATCCACACGTGGAGAAGTAGCAAGCCACTTCGATTCTTTGGAGAATCATTATTGTAAGTATTCAACATCATAATTTAATTTAAATTATGTGATTAATTGCGCAATTATATGTCTCTACATGTTCAAGCATGAAATTGAATCGATCTACATAATCTCCTAAATAGATTCTTTTGTGGATTTATTTAATTTGCAATTTCCGCTGCGATTATCCCCAACAATTGGTATCAGAGCCATGCTTTTAGGCTCTGATTATGTGGATTTAATCTGGTTTTTTCAAATGTTCTTGGATCCGTGAAGAATATTTTAGATCCGTAATCGAATATTCTAGATCTGCATAAGAATATTCTAGATCTATGAATTTTATTCTAGATCAGTAAAGAATATCTTGATCTATGAAAAGAATATTCCAAAATCTATAGAATATATTCTAGATCTATTTTTAATATAGTTGCAAGAAAGAATATTCTAGATCTATAAGAATATTCTAAATCTGAGAGAATATTCTAGATCTTTGAAATTTTATTCTAGATCCAAGAGAGAATATTCTAGATCAAGAATATTGTAGATCTATGATAGTATATTCTATTTCTATATTGTTATGTTCTATATATGTGTTTTAATTATGTAGATCTATATAATTTGAAAAATGTGATGGATGATTGTTTTCATGCTTGCAATATTGCGTGATTGTTGAATCTTGTTGTTCTTCGTTTTATTGTAAACCCACGGGGGTTGACCGTGGTAGATTAGGTTTTGTTTCTCCCTTGTATTTTTTTTTCTTTTGTGAACAAATGTAATAGTTAGAATACAAAGAAATGTAATACAATGGAGCAAACAAGACGAAGAACAAGACCGGCTAGAGAGACCTAGGCGGCGGCCGAAACCCTAGCGGGCTCGGCCGCACGCAGATCTGGTCGGCGGCAAGCGGCGGCGGCGGCGGTGGCGGCTGCTTTGTGAAGCAGCGGCTGCGGCGCTGCAGTGGCGGCTCCAGGCTGGCGGCGTCGATGGCGGCTGGGCAGGCCGGCGGCAGGGGCTGGCGGCGGCGGCAGGTCAGCGGCGAGGCAGCCTTGGCTGCGGCTGAAACCCTAGCAGGCTAAGCCGCATCCAGATCAAGGCGGCAGGGCAGCTGGCGGCGGCGTGGCTGGCGGTGGTGGTTGCCGGTGTTCGGCGGCGGGTGGGCAGCCCGATGAAGACGGCGGTGGCGCGGAACCCTACAAGGCGGCGGCGGCTAGTTGTTTTTATTTTAGGGCGAAACCCTAATTAGGGTTTTAGATGGCCCGATTAATAGGCAAGGCCCAATGTGTGGTCTTGACCTAATTTTTATACCCTAGATATCTGATTTATTCAAATAGAGTATATGTTTTATTTAATCCCTTTTATCCGGAGTACCATGGTTCATGGAAAGGATAAATTGTGATTTATTTTAATTATTTGATTTTAGACACTAGTGGTTTAAAATCAAATGATTTATTTGATTATATGTGATGTGGCAAAGTGTGCAAAATTATTTGCCTATGTGATTTACATCTTATGTGAGTTAAATAAATTATTTGCTTGCATGATAATCAAATGAAAACCATTTTGTTAAAATAACTAAGCGATAATTACGAACAGTCATGTTGTATATGGTCTCCATAAATGGTATTCAAATGTGAAGTAAATTAGATAACATTTCGACCTTTCTTTAGAGGAGTTATGTTATTAGTAATATTTACAGCTTTCATAAGATTTGAATAACTAAAATGGTTCTTTTAAATGAAAGGCATATTTCTGAAGAAATATTGTATCCAGTGGGAGCAATATTATCATGAATTGAGCATTGTTTAAAAGATGTTAACCATGGTCTTAGAATCTCATTGAGTGGCGTGCGACCTTTCTTTAGAGGAGTATTCAAAGCAAGATTAGATTCTTGAGGACTAGAATTATGGTACTAGCTTAGGCAATATTAGGCAGCCATGCCATTCTTATGGTCTCTGGACTATTTGTCGGTATTGTGACCAAGAAAAACTTTTTAAAATCTTTTGGTGCTTGTTTATTTAGCGTTTTAATAGCATATGTGATTCTCCAATGTTTTATGGTTTTACATTCCTTTATCATGTATGGTTGTGTGATGAATACCTTTTATTTTTTCTCAGTCAATATCAATTATGTCGCTTTATCCATTAGCTGTGATCTTGAAAGAAAACTCGAAGGCCAAAATTTAGTAGACTGGAAATGTAAATGGATACGATTCTCATTGCTAAAAGATTGAAATTTGTATTCACCAAATTTATGTTCTCCATTTCCTCGACAATGCTTCACAAAGGAAGTTTGAGAATGCATTTTATGCATGTACTCAACAAGTTCTTTAAGGAAGAATGTCAAGCTACTTTCTTGGAAGTAGTAGGACAAGTCTTGGTACACACCGATGTTAAAGGGATATCCAATGAGGACGTTGTCCAGATTTTATTGGAAATCCAACAAAGATAGAATGTTTTGAAGAATCTTATCATTCGGTTACTCAAATAATTCTATACTCATTTCATCGACAATCGTAATAAGATGTAACTATAAGAAGGTTGTTACTGAAAAGTTGGAAGCCTTCAGCATTATATTCACTTTATTACTGTTGGAGAAAGATAACATGATGGTTGACGAATTCATTAAAGCTACATCTTTTCTCTGTCCTAGTCTTATCAAACAAAAGACTAGCAATGAAAAGAGAGAATAGTTGAATTGTCATCAATGTCTGCTAGAAAGCAAGAAAGACAAGAAAAATTTTGGTGAAGAAGCAAAGAGGAGATGCATTATAAGTCGGATTGACCTCTTCATTAGAAGGACAATGACTTCGGTAGCAATGCAACTTCTAAAAGAGAGTTCCAAATCCAGTTGGGCAGTTGTTGCAGTGGGAGCTATTTATTTATGCTCACTTTATTGTTTTGAGTTGATAAGTAATATTTTGTTGGTACAATTCTGTTTAGAAAGAATTCAGTTTCAGTTTCTAAACTTGTATATGATTGAGCAATGTTCGATGTCATTTTATTATGCGTGCATTATTGAAAAATGTGATTCGAACATTTATCATAGTACCACAGAAAAATATTATAGTATCTAATCTAAACAATATAAATGCAACAAAATTGAGCTTTACACAACCGTTCAACTTCTTAAACTATGAACGATAAAGTATTTGTGGCACTTAGACATAAGGCCAAAAAAGTACTTAGAGATTGTTCAAACTGATTTTATCTAATTCAAGTGATTTTAGTAGCTTGTTTGTTAAATAACTTGAAAGTCAAGAAAGTCTAGTTGATGCACTATAAGTTAGAATCATTTGATTTAGAATACTTATAGAGATGCAACATAAAAAGACTAGCAAGTCTAATTGGTTTATACCATAAGAGACGAGCAATGAGTTAAGATCAGTAGTGGGAGTTAAATCCTAGTTGACTACTCCGAGCATTCTTCTAAAGAATGGGATTGTCATATAAGAAGATATTGAAGTCTCTCTATGATAAGTTCGATATATGAACAGTTTTACTCAATAACACCTTATCATTGACGAGATATACGTTGGAAACAACGAGTACCTTAAAGAAACTACCATGGCATCAGTACCTTCTACAACACACGAGTTGTGGACTAGAGGTAAGTCTAGTCCAACCCATCTCAAGGTGTGGAGTTATTCCAACACATGTTTGGAAAAGGTATCCAAGTAATTGGAGTTATGTACTGAGGTGTGTTTTAAGGTTATCCCAAATGATAGAAATGGTATAAGTTCTAAAATTCTTCAGAACTAAAAGGTATTTGTTTATACGAATACTAGATTTGGATGAAGATTATGAGAAGAACTACAAGCCTAACAGACTTGATGATTCTCAAGATAATGAGAATATCTATTTTTCATCTTAACCAAGAAGTCATACCATTGGAAACCTGTGCACTAAGGAAAACAACGTTGTACCTATGATTGTAAGAGTCATGTCGTAGTGGGAGCGTTCTTTGCGAACATAATAAGTTCATGGGCCTAAGGGAGTCGTCAGACTCAGTCTTAGATCAACTTGAACCTAATCCCTGTAACTACAAGGATACATTGACTCATTCAGATAGACGTTGTACCTATGATTGTAAGAGTCATGTCGTAGTGGGAGCGTTCTTTGCGAACATGATAAGTTCATGGACCTAAGAGAGTTTTTAGACTCACTCTTAGATCAACTTGAACCTAATCCCTGTAACTACAAGAACGCATTGGCTTATTCTGATAATCGTTTTTTTTAAAAGACGATAGATTCAGAATAGTAATCATAGATACACAAAGAATGTCTACAAGACTTGCGACACTACCATAAACTGTTTAAGCCAGTGGGAGCTAGTGAATCGGCAAGTGTAAACATGGATCTTAAAAGGCTAGAATAATGGCTAGTGGGTTATGCCCAGAGAGAATCTTCTTCTTTCCTGCCATTCTGCCTAAATCGATCTGTATTATATTGTCTGTGGTAGCCTACATAAATTAGGATGTATGTGTTATGATTGTCAAGACAGTTATCTTTGGTAGAAGTCTTGAGGAAATCATCTACATAGAACATCTTAATGGTTATGTAGTGAAGGGCAAGAAACACGTGATTTGGAAGCTTATGTAGATCATTCATGGTCTTAGGAAAGGATCTAAATCATAGAACATGTGTTTCATCATCGTTGTCAAATCTTTTGATTTTGACAAGTGCCCTTAACATAGCTACAAGTACAAGAAAGTTGAAAGTGCACTATATTTGGTATTTTATTTTTTTTGGTACTCTACGATGATGACATCTATAAAAGTTGACAAACAACTAAGAGGGTTATCTAGCGTAGGAAACTGGTCGTCTACCCAATTTAACGATGAAGGGTTTGAGATAAACTAGTTACATTCTAAGCATCTAAGTCCTTAGATTGCTAGAAAAGAATGTTATGTTTTTCTTAACAAAATCCTACATCTATACAATACTTAGACACTTTTGCATTGAAAACTTCAAAAGAAAAGTTTTTCTCCAGATGGAATTATCTTGTCTCTAGTCAAGTGTTTTTCGACACTGAATGAGATCAAGAAGAATGAGACAAGTTCCACAAGTGGAAGTCTCGTGTATACTATGATGTGAATTAAGTAAGATATTAGCTTTGCCGATGGCATAGAAGTTTGAAAACACATATTATATAAAAACACATATTATATAAAAACAAACTTCTCACACTTAGACCGAGCATCGGGCTAAGTGGGAGAAGATAGATAACGGACAAATATTTACAGACACATAAAAAAAACGGGCATGCTTTGTAAAAAACGAACTAAAACATAAAAAGACATAAAAAAAACTGAAATTTAAAATTACTTGGTTATGGGGGGGGGGGTCAATTCTGGCTCTGGTCCCCCGTAGGACCAGACTTCTTGGGCACCGTCTTTGCTTTCTTCTGGCTGGGCTTTGGTTCATCATCCTTCTTGGCCTTTTGTTCCCCTGGCCTGTGGGTATCCTTCTTCACTGGTACGCTGGTGGTGGTCTCGCTGTACTTTCTCTTCTTCTCTGGTGGCATTCCCTGGGCGCCGGAGGCTGGCTTCTCTGGGGTAACTCGTGGGGTCAGCTGCCTAGATTCTGTGGGCAACTTCGGAGGCATGCGCGGCTGTTGGGCCCGGAGGATCTTCTGGTCAACCACGGTGACCATTTTCATCATTGTCTCCACGGCCTGGGCCATCTTGTTAGCTTGCGCGGCCATCATCTCCCTTTGAGTTACCGCCTCCTGGTGCAGCTTCAGCAAAATCTCCTGTTGCTGCACCGTATTTGCTCCCAGTTTCAACATTGTTTCTTCCATCCTTGTCTGCCACCCTTCACTTGCCATTTTCTCATCACCTTCTTCCTCCACCTTCTCTGTTTTTATCTTCACTTCGTCAGCTTTCCCTACTTCGTAAAATCTCAACACGCCATCCTTCATTATCGTCAATCCCTTGTTGAAGAAGAACGGAGGATCGAAGTATCCTGGGTCGCTACACATTAGCAGGTTGGTGACTGAGTTGGCTATCTTCATTGACACATTCCTCTGGAGGTATGCTCCCAGCAAGTTGCACGTGTAGAGATGGCGGTCGGAGTGAGTCCTGACTCTCTGGCATGCATAGGCAGTCCAATACCCGAGGTGGACCTTCACGTTGTTCAGCATGCACCACATGAAATACAGCTCTGGAGTAGTGAGGGTTGCACCCACTTGACCCAAGAGATTGTACCCGATATATACTTGTGCCAATCGGAGTACAGGATCAGTGATGTTTATGTTGGAACAGATATACTAAAAAGCATTTTTCGAGTTTATTTTGAATTTGACATATTGCTTGTATATTGTAAACACTCTTCATTTAATGAGAATAATAAATGTTTTCTTCATACTGTGTATTTTACTTTAATGGGTATTGACCGTATTTAATTATATATTAAATTATACAATTAAAGCGCCGGAAAGTAAAATCAGTCTAAGTCTTCCACATTTAAGGTTGGGTCGTGGAACAGGTCATCACAGTAGGTGGCCCAACCGGTACCTTGTAGAAGTAAAACTTTTTCACAACCTAGATAGGCTTTGGCTACCTATCGTGAAAGGTTGCAGTGTCCATCCGAAAGTCGTCTTTACCTTGAGAATGACTAGTGACACTGGTGTGGTATAGCATTGAATGGATCTAAAGTATAGACACGTCTTTGTTGCTATCTACTGTAAGACGATGTCTTGGAGATTTAATATTTCCTAATCTTTGTAAAAATATAGGACACACGTTATTTAATCATACGCTGCTTTGACTTATCAATAGGTGCGGGTTTTTCGTAACCCAATATTCCTGATATCTTGGGTAGTAGTAATTAATAACTAGTATGGTGTCAGTTTTATTATTACATTGAATCGTGTGCCTGCGTGGTTTGACTATATCCCCAAGAGGTGTTCGAGAGAAGTTCTATTATTCGAAAATCCGGCCGGTTTGGATTTAATCCAAGAATAAATAGAAAAGGAAAAGTATATTTTGATATACATCTCGTACTAGACAAACTCTTGGAAATAAAAAGATATTAATTAATTTAAAGTCTATAGCAGACTACAAATTAATTAATGGATATAGAAAGTCTTAGACACGGGAAATAATATATTAAAGAGGTTAACCCGGATTGCTTGTAATCACGGATTGGATGGGCGGTCAGTATTTCATCGATAGTGGCACAAGAAATATTCCATTGGCCTTATATTGAATTATGGGTTATAATTTAATTAGTAAAGAAGGTCCAATTGGGGAGGCCCAATCCAAGCCCCATAGATCCCTAGCCTAGCCCATCATAAACTCTATAAATAAGGATGTAAGGAGAGGAGACAAAAATAACACAAAACCCTAGCCTCCACACTTGGAATTTTCGGCCCTCTCTCTCTAATAGAGGAACTCGAAATTCCTCTTTGTGTGTTCTTGGTTTTTCTTGTCTTCTCCTTCAAGATCCTTATAATTTCTAAAAGATTCCTCCCACAAGGAATTTAGATCTATAGAGTTAAGGGTCATAGGTTAGAAGATATTTGGTCTTGCATTCACAATCAAGCTTCAAGATCCACACGTGGAGAAGTAGCAAGCCACTTCGATTCTTTGGAGAATCATTATTGTAAGTATTCAACATCATAATTTAATTTAAATTATGAGATTAATTGCGCAATTATATGTCTCTACATGTTCAAGCATGAAATTGAATCGATCTACATAATCTCCTAAATAGATTCTTTTGTGGATTTATTTAATTTGCAATTTCCGCTGCGATTATCCAAAATCAGTAAAGAATATCTTGATCTATGAAAAGAATATTCCAAAATCTATAGAATATATTCTAGATCTATTTTTAATATAGTTGCAAGAAAGAATATTCTAGATCTATAAGAATATTCTAAATCTGAGAGAATATTCTAGATCTTTGAAATTTTATTCTAGATCCAAGAGAGAATATTCTAGATCAAGAATATTGTAGATCTATGATAGTATATTCTATTTCTATATTGTTATGTTCTACATATGTGTTTTAATTATGTAGATCTATATAATTTGAAAAATGTGATGGATGATTGTTTTCATGCTTGCAATATTGCGTGATTGTTGAATCTTGTTGTTCTTCGTTTTATTGTAAACCCACGGGGGTTGACCGTGGTAGATTAGGTTTTGTTTCTCCCTTGTATTTTTTTTTCTTTTGTGAACAAATGTAATAGTTAGAATACAAAGAAATGTAATACAATGGAGCAAACAAGACGAAGAACAAGACCGGCTAGAGAGACCTAGGCGGCGGCCGAAACCCTAGCGGGCTCGGCCGCACGCAGATCTGGTCGGCGGCAAGCGGCGGCGGCGGCAGGAGGCCAGGCGGCGGTGGCGGCTGCTTTGTGAAGCAGCGGCTCCAGGCTGGCGTCGTCGATGGCGGCTGGGCAGGCCGGCGGCGGCAGGTCAGCGGCGAGGCAGCCTTGGCTGCGGCTGAAACCCTAGCGGGCTAAGCCGCATGTAGATCAAGGCGGCAGGGCAGCTGGCGGCGGCGTGGCTGGCGGTGGTGGTTGCCGGTGTTCGGCGGATGGGCGGTCAGTATTTCTTCGATAGTGGCACAAGAAATATTCCATTGGCCTTATATTGAATTATGGGTTATAATTTAATTAGTAAAGAAGGTCCAATTGGGGAGGCCCAATCCAAGCCCCATAGATCCCTAGCCTAGCCCATCATAAACTCTATAAATAAGGATGTAAGGAGAGGAGACAAAAATAACACAAAACCCTAGCCTCCACACTTGGAATTTTCGGCCCTCTCTCTCTAATAGAGGAACTCGAAATTCCTCTTTGTGTGTTCTTGGTTTTTCTTGTCTTCTCCTTCAAGATGCTTATAATTTCTAAAAGATTCCTCCCACAAGGAATTTAGATCTATAGAGTTAAGGGTCATAGGTTAGAAGATCTTTGGTCTTGCATTCACAATCAAGCTTCAAGATCCACACGTGGAGAAGTAGCAAGCCACTTCGATTCTTTGGAGAATCATTATTGTAAGTATTCAACATCATAATTTAATTTAAATTATGTGACTAATTGCGCAATTATATGTCTCTACATGTTCAAGCATGAAATTGTATCGATCTACATAATCTCCTAAATAGATTCTTTTGTGGATTTATTTAATTTGCAATTTCCGCTGCGATTATCCCCAACAACTACAACTTAGCACAGGGAAGTAAAGGATCGATCCCACGAGGACGAAGGTGTTACGAAACTGCATTTGAGGATGTTTTGGGAAAATGGGTCTGACTGTACAAAGGCATGTACGCTCGAAGCATCTTTTAGCATACAAACCCCAACAAATGTCCTCAAGAGGAGCTCAAACAAGGTTTTATTATTCGGAAAACTGGTCAGTTGGAGTTTTATTACTCTATGAATAATAAATAAATGTTTCTTGCTAAGTCCACTCTTGGAATTAATAAGATGTTAATTAATTATGTCCATAGCAGACATTAATTAATTAATGGATATTTATATCTTAAGCGCGGAAAATAAATAATATAAACAACAGAAACCCGGATTACTTGTAATTTCGGATTTGGATGGGGAGAGTTCAATATTACTTCTGTAGTGGTTGCTCGTAATATTCCAATATAAGCTTGTATTAAATTGTGGGTTCAATTTAATTAGTAAAAAACTAATTGGGGGAGCCTATGTCCAAAACCTTCCATAGATCTTTGTCTGGGCCCAAAATGAACTTAATATAAATAGGAGAACAAAGGAGACATAATCACACTTTTCTACATGAAATTTTTTGTCCCTCTCATTATTGAAGGAGACGATTTTTTTTATTATTCTCCTCCGTGAGAATTTCAGCTCCTCATCCGTGAGGAATTTTCTATCTTCTTTATTCGAGTCCCAGTATTTTGATAAGATCAGCCCACCCTGATATCGAGATAAAGTTCGGGAACCAGAGAGAAGATCTGTGGTCTAGTACTCAAGATCATCATCGTGGAGAAGGCGCGAGCAATCGACGATTCTTTGGAGAATCAAAATCGGTAAGTCTAAACCGTAGAAATCATGTTTAGGATTTATATTTTTCTAAGCATGAATTATTTGCGTTCTAGCATGCAATTATCTGTTTAACATGTGAATTGATTAATCGCATAATCGGTCAAATAGATCTGTATCTGATTTATTTGTTTTGTACAAGTCTTCTGCTGTGCAAGGGGCACCAAACCCCAGCATGAACATCATGTGGATGGAATGAGATTCAGACTGATCACAAACCTAGACTTGCTTTTAGTATAAATGAAAAGATTTTGCAGTTTGTATACTCGAAAGAATGTCTTCGAGTATAAGTGGGAAATTGTTAGAGTTCTGTATACATCGAGTATAAGTGGGAAAATGTTAGAGTTTTGTATACTTTAAAGCATCTTTTGAGTGATTGTATATTATAAAAACTTTGTTTATTTTCCAATCACTAAAATAAATTATTAATTACAATGTGTTATGTTTGTACGTTTATAAGTGTTTTCCAGCATTTTAATGTATAAGAAACACACAAGTCAAAGTCTTTTGCTAAAGTAGACTGGTTGTGAACATGGTTCATATTAAGGTAACATAGTCGGTTCTTTGCAAAAGAAAAATAGGAGTATTTCACAACCTAGATAGGTCATGGCTGCCTATTGTGAAAGGTTGTAGTGTCAATCTGCATATTTCCTTGCCTTAAGGAAATAAATGACACTAATGTGGTACGGCACTAAGGGGATCTAACAGTGAGACAAGTCTTTATTGCTATTTACTGAAATACTATGTCCCCGTGAATATTACTCCATCTGTCCCATTAAAAATGAAACGTTTTCCTTTTGAGCTATTCAATTAAAAATGACATAGTACTCCCTATGTCCAATTAGAAATGAAACGTTTTTCTTTTTAGTTTGTCCCATTAAAAATGAAACGTTTCCTAAAATGGAAACATCCCTATCTCTACTTTTTCATCTCTCTTACTTTACTCTCTCTTCATTAACTCACAAAACAACACTACATAAAAACCTGTACCGATTCCCAAAAATTGCATATTTAATGAGACGGAGGAAGTATTTCCTAATATGTAAATATATTAAGTTTCAATTTTTCATCCTCTATTTAAGACTTGGATAATTTGATAAGCTTACCCACTCTAGATTAAAACAGAAGTTTGAGAAACAGAAGATTTGTCAAGTTTTGAAGGTCATCATCATGTGCAGAGAATTAACAAGCAACTTCTGCTCTTTAGAGAATCTTGAGGGTACGTATTTTATAGGTAGAATTCATGTTTTAGGGTGGGTTTTATATGCCTATCAATATGATTTCATTCAAATTCTTTGCATGCAACAGTGATATTGCACGAATAGATTTAGTCTGAATAATCACTTAAATAAATCATATGTTTTGATTTGTTTGAACTGTTCCCTCTGTCCAACTATAAGTGTGGCGTTTCTTTTCGGTCGTTGTTTTGCGAAGATGATAATAAATATTTAAAGTGACGATAAAGTAAAGTAAGAGAGAAAATATAAAAGAGAGTCTTATCTACATTATTTTCTTACTTACTTTACTTTTTCTCTATTCTAAGTACTCCCTCCATCCCAACTAAGTTCAGTTAAGAAATTGTGTTGAAAACTGAAAAGTAAGATAAAGGAATAAAGTAGAAAAGATATAAAGAGAGTAAAATAAGTGACGGAATAAAGTAAAAGTGACTGGATGTTTTGTTGACTCAACTTAGTTGGGAGTTGGGACATCCCAAAAAGGAATACAACCTAACTTAGTTGGAACGAATGGAGTATTTATTATTAATTTCACAAAACAACGGCAAAAAAGAAACGTCTCACTTATAGTGGAACGGAGGGAGTATAATATTTCACTGCAAACCCGACACTATGACCATTGTGGAGTAGCTGTCGTTCGGACCTCTTGGGCAGGGTGACTTGGGCATTTGACTTGCCAACTAACACTTTCAACTGTCTTTCTCGCTCATTCATCTTTTAATACCTCAATTCCTTCAATCATCCCTTATTGAGATTTGATCACCCGGTGGAACATTAAAACTACACATTCTCTTGCATATTCATCAGTTTTAACCCGAAATCTCGAGCAGGACAACAAATGAAGCAATAAATTTCATCAACGATTCTGACATAAACCTCGTATTTGAGCCGTGCACGAATGCACAAGTTTCAAGATTAGATGTTTTAGCATTTAGGCTTGCATTTTCTAAATGGAACAGTTCTTCTTGGACGACACTCATCTCTCCTTGTGATTCTTGCCTCTTGATGCAAGAAAAAAAAGTGCACAACATGGTTTACCTGTGACCAACTTCGCCATAGTAAATAGTCATTATTAGAGAGGAAATCAAAGAATATCGAATCGTGTTCAACTGTTTTTGTTATGGCATGTTCTTGAATTCCAGAAGGACAAGTGCGGGTCATGTTGAACTGTTTTTGTAATGTCATAACCCTAAGTAGTGTGCCCATATCAAATACCGTACGTACCATCTCGACTGAAAGAAAACGTAAAAACCAAGTAAGCGATCTTAAATTTCTTACTTGTAATGCCTGAAGCTCTTTGAATGTCAAATAATCAGTCGTGCTAGAATAAATCCGGTGTTTTTCATTCCTTTTCTTTTTCGAACTTTGCTCGTAGAAATTTCTAACTGCTGAAGGATCAAATGGTCACATATACACAAAAATAGACAACTGTACATAGGCTATTTTACATTTTGTACAACAAAATTGAAACTGCGTCACCCCTGAATTGATGATAGAGGCTTAACCATCTTTAGTGAGTGACTTAGGACTAAAAAAGATTTTTTTTTAATTTCTTCTATACTGGTTGAGATCGCGACTTTTCGTGGATATCCAAAACAAGCTCCTCCAGTTCGGGAAAAATTGATATTAGAACAAGTTCGAGTATTCCATAGCCGAGTTGCTTCAGACAAACTGTGGACTGCAAGTGATTGAAGCAACGAGATTTAATGCCAGGCAAATAACAGTATACAAACACACACATGTACACATACTTTCATAGACAAGCATACAGGCGTACTTCTTGGCATAAGCCATGTAGGAAAGATGAGTGATATACCTGAAGAAAATAGTAGAGATCTCTAGTGCACCGTTTGTACTGTTTATGCCCGATCAAACTGACTAAAGTGGTTGGAGCACCATCTGCCAGGAGGAAGGGAATGAGATGGTGATATTCGCAATATTCACACGACAAGGAAGGTCAATCAAAATGAAAGTTTGGATAATATTATCATGCTGTCACAGGAACGGTTACATGCATAGCAAGCTTCCAGACAAAGCCCATAACCAGAAAATTCATCTTATAACATCATCTCCCAGTGACAACTAGAGGAGCTGGGGCAAGTGCTTTAATAACAAGGAAAAAAGATAGGGAAAAAACGGTTTAAGTAGATGCACACTAGAGAAACCAGCTAGCTGTCTGTGCAAAATGAGATATATACACTGAGTAATGTAACAAAGTTGAATAGAAGTCATGGATATCAACAGAAAGATGTGAGTACATGTGGCAAAATATATGGGACCATCCAGGGAATCAAGAAACACAAGGAAGATTGAGGAGGTTGTATAGCCGAATTATCTGTCCAACTTATTGGCTAAATTAGCATCAGCTTACTACTACTACATTCCTAACTTAGCCAACTGCATTTGTAGTATACAATACAATAGAAAAACATTTGTCTCAAAAAAAATAGAGGAAATAACCAAGATACTTACTCAATAACGTATTTTTCACAAAGCTAGCTCTGCGGGCAGCTTCCAGCTGTTGCTCAAAAGACCCTGATTGAGTAGCTCTCATACCACCTGCTTGTTTTGTAGTTTGCTGAGATTTTTGTGTAGTTTCCAAATTATTTTGTTGAGCGCGCAATCTTAGGAAGAATGTGCCTTCCGGCCAGAGAATCTAGTGAGAAAACGATAAAGGTTCTTCTCAGAGCAGGAAAAACAGAGCAACAAAATCAAAATATTGAAGATTAGTTGAGTTACATAAAAAAAGGCAGTTTTTTGCTGATATAACCTAAAAATAGATTACTCAGTATTTGGGAATATTAATCCTATTATAAGAAAAATATAACATTAACAATGTAAAAGCTGCAGTCCTCCAATTCATTAATTTGTTCAACTAGAAAGTGGCTGGAAGCTCAAGTGTATATCATCAGATTGACACAGAAAAAGTGAGCTTCTCTCATGCAACACAGTGGACTGGTAGCAATCAGAACACAAATGCTAAATATCAGAGTCCTGCTAAGTAGAAACTACTCAACAATCAACATCAGGAAAACAGAATTATAGTACTATATTAAAATAAAAACTTACATCCTGGACCCATCGAATCCCTTGTGCAACAACATCCCCTCTACGGAGCCACTGGATTTGCCTTAAAAGCCAGTCATCAATGGCATCTTCCATGACTAACTGCAGTATTTGTTTTGATATCCAAAATACCTGTCTCCTACATCAGAGAATATACAAAATTATAAATCTTAAGGATTAGAGTATCAGCTTCACAACAGCATGTTTTTTACAAGTATAAGTCAGTAGATACATCAGTTGATTGCATAATTTAAAAAACGAGTGAATTTAAAAAATGATCCCTGATGCCAGCTCCACCAACTATAAGTACTTCAGTTGCATTTCTTTGTTCTTAGTAGTGACACTTCGTTTCCTTGTCCTTATTCTATTTTACTTTGTTTATTTCTCTATATTCGTACATGTGGGAAAATATATGGGACCAAATTCATAAAATGGCCATATGTTTAAGATTAAAATAGACTTTAGTCTTTAACTACTTATGAATTAGTATTCAAATTAGGTAAATAATTACTTGCGTTGACCGTTAGTTTTGTGACGGCGCCGTCCAAAAAGAACCGTTTCCGTTTGTTTGAGATTCAAAAATAAAAAAGTAAATGTTTTAGACCAAAAATGAACTTTAGTCTACTTTTTACCATTATCTCTTTTTTGAGTAAGTTTGTGTGTGAAAAATCAACATATTAACATTTTCAGCAGAAATTATATAGATAAGCTTTGAGTTTCTTCATGCAGGTTCTGAAGTCAATGTGCCAAACAGGTCATAGAATATATATTCACTTAGTGCTAACGCAAATTGACACACAATCAATGAATGTTAAAAGAAATATCACCTCAGCCAGCCCCTTCTTTTGAGTTGAAATACATTATCAACTAAATTCAGAACAGGAACGCTTAAATTTGGCGGCACCCACTGCAAGGAACATTTTATGTCAATCAGACAATGCATTACCAAGACCATGAAACATTGATATATAATGCTTAACAGACTCATATATAACAATAGCATAGTCCCTCACGTATCTCCAGCCCTTGGAGTAAATAAAAGAGTAACAAGATATTGAGAGGGTGGTGCATTAAATAATATTTTATGCAAACTAACATTTCCAATAAATCAGTTTGAATATGGTCCGAATATTATAGTAGAAACAACACAAGATCATGAGGAGAAGGGTGATGACCAATAAACAAACATGAACAAAAGGATATGGGAAGTACCTCTGGGGGCACCGCAGTTAGAGCATCTTGTGGAGTGGATGATACCACTAAACTAGACTCCAGATATCTATCAGAGTTTGATTCAGATTTCAACCTCACATTTCGCATTTCATCTGAGTTGAAGTTACTGACTTCTGCATCATGTTTAACAACCTTATGTGGTAACCCCTCTGAGGTTGACTCGTGGTCTGAATGCCACCCTCTATTTCGGCTTGCAGCTTCAACGTCCCGATCCCCAAGGTTTAGATCTTTCTCACTTTCGTCATTGTCTGAGAAACTGTTAGTCGACTCTGACATACTAGGCCTGATGGCCAATTTATTCATATCATCAGCATTATAGAGCAAGTTTTTGCTTGTAACAGAAGAACCTTCTCCAGCTAAAGATGAGGGTGAGCCAGCTACTTTCATCAAAAGGCCATCGGAAACCCCTTTGAATTGACGTAATATATCATCCACAGCATCGTCAACATTAACTGTTTTGATAAGAATATTTCGTAAATAAATTTTAAAATTAAGTGTCTGAAAGCAATATTGAAAACAAGAAGGTCAGGTCCCATGAAAATGTTGAGTACGGAGCCTGAAAAGAAGTTGATCAATCCACGATCACAGCAACGGTTTAGCATTTGTACTGTTTACATTTGGTCCAGCCCAATTCCTATAGGGATAGGAATAAGGATTACCTAAAATTATCCTCTTCATTGTAAACTGTATCTGAAAATTATACTCCGTGTAGTGAAATGTCTGGCTTAGCATCGCCCTCAGATATACGTAGATACACATCGTATTGAAAAGGTAAACAATTCTTGTGTTTATTTCGTTTATGTTTGTGCTATCTGTGTTTATTTTCTAACAGAAAATGTGAAGGCCTAACTTTTGACTAACAATTCACTCTTCAAAGCATCTAGTTTATATAAGACTCCATGACACGTATGATAGAACGAACTGATCATTAAGTTGGATATGAGTATTTATAAACAATGTAGTTGAAAATGAAACTCTTTAGCCAGTTTACAACCAACAAAGGATGATAGTGAAGGAACAAGCTATTATTGTTAAAGAATCTAATGAAGCATCATAGAGCATACAGATAGACTAATTGAACTTTCATAGACAAGTGAATACCTGAAAACGATCCAACAAAGAGAAGGCACATACCTGCCAGAGATCTCATCACTGACGTAGATTTCCCAAAAGAGTAATTCTTCATTGATGAAAAACTATAATTAGTTCAGAAGCCATACTAAATGTATATGCTTTGAACAGATAACTAAATGCATACCTTGGAGGAGGCACTAAGAAAATCCCACACTTCGTGTTGCTCAGCTACATTAGCAATTGATAAGAGATCCTATTAAAGACAGAACATTAGTAGAGAAAGCAAGAACATTGTCTCTGTACCAGAAGGACTAAATAATTCATACTTGAAGATACTTGTCTAGCTGAATACAACGTTGATGGACAAAAGCATCCTCTGTACTTGAAGAGAATATCCTTTTGGGAGGCAAATGTAATGTATAATTGGCAATATCCTTAAGATGCCTATGCAATCTCTCAAAGTTCCGATACCTGTAGATAAAGTACCCCAGCAAGAGGAATTAACTATCGATAATAAATAATCAATCCAAAAACTTTCACATGGTGATGAAGCCAGTGCAGTTGCAAGCGCTGAGCTACACTTCATTGCGCACCATATTAGGTGCTGGCCTCACTGTTAGAGTTTTTTTATTCATTTTTAGTTTTTATGCAATATTTTTCTGCCCATATACTGTCAGAATCCAAATTGTAACATCAAATTTAACAAAACAGATAAAAACTGCTCATATGCGTAGATGCCTAGGCCATTTTTTGTAACATTGGTTACAACTTTCAAGACAAAGCAGCAATATGTTATAAACATAATTTTTTAGTCTAAAATTGCGACGAAAATGTACCTCCTTTTCACAAACCAGGTGGTTCCATTAGCATCTGTAACAGCGATTGAGTAAACTGCAAAAGATGTCGAACCAAGTTTCTCAAAGTATGCTCCAATAACCTGCAGCATCAAGGATCTCTCATCACCCAATGCATAGACTATCCCCAGGCAACAGTAAATAAAGGTGGTCTAGAAATGCACTGACAAGCTAAAGGTGTAGCACATAACAATTAATGCAATTCCACTATGGAGAAACCACAAGTGACATAATTATTTGCCTATATTAGTTAGATGCCGACTCTTTAACATAACGAATTAAACAGTACTACAGTTAGAAGAGTTGCAGCATACGAAATGAACACTTCATTTCCAGAAAAGTTAATCCTGTAAAGCTAGTTTTTCATGAATAGTAATTTCTTTTTCAATATATAAGTAAAGTTGCGCAACACATAAATAATTCACTGCCATACCCGACATCTAAGCTTTGAAGCATGCACTCCTTCATGACGTAATACAATGTCTGATTTGCTCATCAGGTTATGTACATTAAGTTTATTACCATCTGCACTGTAGAACTCATTAATGATAGGTGTACTGCCTTCACTTGTATACATATCTTCCCGGTTTAACTGAACTGTCAAGGCAGAGGTGCTGTTTGATCTTTTAAGCTTATTTCTGTTTTCATGGGAAATAACAGCAGGGCTATCCAGTTCATACACTGAAGATCTTCCTTTTGGAACCACCTCCATATTATGCTCTTGGTAAGTGCTTAAAGCATCAACATTCAGGCTAGTGGACTGCGATTCCTGCAGGGGCCTGGGAGGTAGCTGCATGGAAACTTTGTCCTCTATTCGAGGATATTGTCCAGGCTTCTGTTTGGGTACTTCAGTCACCAAATCCTGTGTAGGTGATGGGCCATTAACTGAATCTGGAACTCCTGAAGCCTGAACACCTCGAGCAGCCTTTTTCTGGATTTTCTTTTTGTAGTTTCTTCCAATAGTCCACATGTTTTCAAGATTTTCAGGCATAAGAACTTCTGTTCTTCTCTGAGTTGCAGCCTCAAACTGTTTAGCCCACTCACCATGTCGTATATGAGTTGGTTCACTCTCACTCATACTAGATAAGGGATTGCCTGAGCTACCTGAATCTAGTACCTTGTCATGATCCAGTCGAGCCAATGATAAACTAGCCTCTTGATTGTTCAGAGACGATCTTTTTCTCAAATTAGAATCACTGCTTTGACCAAGTTCTCTCGAAACTTGGTGGTCAGGGTTATGACCCCCCGCATTAGGTGATTGGTCGCTGGACGACCCACTGAACCCCTCATTATTGTAGGCAAGAATAATATATTCAATCAACTCATTAATATACCTGAGGAGGGGAAAGTTTAAAGCGTTACATGCCAATGGGGCAAGTGCACAACAACACAAGGAAGTCAAGTTTAAAATCTACTTGAAAGATGAAATAAACCAGATAAATACATGAATGAGAATGAATAACTAAACAGGAACTCTCCAAACAAAAATTATAATAACATACAATATAGGAATAAACCAGTACAGCAAGATCAAAGTTTTAGAGTTACCTAAAATTTTGAACCAAACTTAACAAATCAATAAATTGAAATCTGCACAATTTTTCTTGAGTAAGTTAATTCATTGCTTGAGCAGATAGATGCATAAATAAGAGAGACAGCCTAACTGAGTTATTATATCAACATAGTACATATCTGTCTAATGTGTGTTTAATAACATAAAAATGAATTGATCCTTTGCTACTATTAAGTATCAAAAGAAATTACTCATTCAGGGTCAGTATCACTTGTTACACCATTGACCACTCACATTGTATTCGATACAGTTGGTCACAGTACTACAACTAGATTGACAGTCTCCATGTCTCCATGACATTATTGCTTCCTAATGCTTCAGTCAACATTATGTGTTCCTAATGTAAAGGTTTGCCCAAGTCCTACACAATTTTCCAAGTTTTCAATTCCTTATTTTCAATTAAATCAACAATTTCCACATGCATAACAATAAAGCTATCACTTATTCAATAATTGGGGGCATAGTCCTTATTAAGGCCCAAATTTAATGTCTGCAATGGATGCCAAATATGCTGCTATGAGTCATGACTAGCTTGTTTTCATGTAGTAAGTAGTTCTCACCCCTTCCCATTTGCTCAAATTGCAACAACACTTGGTTCTATTAATTTGTTACAGGACTTTGGATACAAATGTTTAGAGAAATAAAGGTCCTAACATGTGGCCTATGGCTGTAGCTAAGTGAAATAGATTTCCAGCTCTACACATTAGAATCCAAAATTACTTAATTCTGGCTTTATGACTTTGTATCTGTGGGATTATACATTGGAAAGTATGATCAGGTCATATCAAAATAAATTCCAGTTTATCCTGCCTAATATAATCAAATAACAAGGCAGGTGATAGTCTTTGCCAAACTTGTTTTCTACAAATTTATTTAATTGAAAGTTAACGTTACAGCTTTCAAGTTATTGTCAACATGCTACCATCAGCCAAAATATGGTTTTAACATAACAAACATTGAAATAGGTAGCCTTCTCTTTCTGCATTGCATCATGTAATAGGATGGATAACGAACCAACTTTTTTCTTTGTAAAACATCTAGAGAAATAGCATCTTACGAGGGACTTGCAAAATTCAGAAGGGGTTGCACAACCAAACAAGTTAAGAGTTCGCGAGCAATGCAGCGAACTAAAGGGCATTGAGCTTCCCTTGGTCTCAGGACAACAGCCAAAAGTCCAGCCATGAGCCGTTGAAGAACCTAAAATATTATAAAGTATTAGAAACTATAAAATTTTAACCACGAAACAAGGAAAAAATAGTAAGGCAAATGATACTTCTGAACTAAAACACTTTTACACCTTGTACTCACTCTCTGGCGATATCAAAGCAGGGTGAAGCTCCTTAGAAGCCAGGAGATGATGTTTCAACCTTTCATCCCTTTCCTCAGAAGACAATGTCCCCATAACATCTGCACCAATAGCTGCTTGGTTCCTTCTGAAGAGATCAAGGTGCTCCCCTATCAGGTCCACTACATCCCTGGAGGATTGCAGGAAGAAGGGTCACTTGCACATCATATATTATTCAGCTTGGATCATTTTACAACTTTATCAAAGTACACATATAAAAGACAGACAATACCTTGTCAACAAGTCAACAAGGTTTAATTCTTTGATTCTAGCAGATACTTCTCCCAGAACATCCATGACTATAGCATATATTAGTTCTGGTGCCTCTCTGTCAGGTGTAATTTCAGAATACCACAAATCTGTGACGAAATCGTGTAGAAGTTTGTTGACGAAATCCTCAATAGCAGCTTCGACGGGGGGTGAATCTATTTTTCTTTTCCACTTTTTGGTTGGTAGCGGAGTAGTGAGTCTGGAATCATTTACTGATAGCTGCTTCTTCTCTAAGTGTGATAAGTACGATGCTGTCCTGTTGTTCCGAACCTTCCATCGGAATTCCACCTCATTTAACAAAATTCTCAGTCCAGAGACCAAGAGTATGGCTATGGGTATATTCATTAACATTGACTTACTACTGTCTGCAAGTAACAATATATGCAGAAAACTGATCAGTAGTATGATTAGTACAAAGTAAAATTATCATTTATCTAACCAAAATCTTATAAAAACACAAGCACTCATTAAGTTATTTTACACGCGTTTCAAACTAACATTAACCACAAGCATATATCATAAACATGTAACGAAATCAAATGAAATCAAACCCCAACATAAGGCTATAGGAAACTAAAAAAAACTTCTTAGCAACTGCAAAACTGATGCAAGATCACGAAATTAACGAAGCAGTGCCGTCATCGCAACTCAGGATTGATCAATCTCCACAAAATCAATAAAGTGCAGAGAAATTCAAGTACTTACGCGTCAAGATGTACGACACAGCGAATATGCAGAGACTCCACCACACAGTTCGAAGCTTAGCTTCTTCAATTAGATCCTGTATACTCTCCATCGCTCTACTCATGATTCGCTTTTTCCTTAGCCACAAATCAAGCTAAGTACTAATTGAGAAACTATTGAATGACCTGCACACAATCCGTCAGAAGCTAAAAGTGTAAAACATTTTGAACTATACAAATAGTAATTCCGCCAACATTTCTTCGAAATTAGGATCACAATAATACAAAATTGAATTATTTCAAAATTGCGAGTTACTTTGACTCTTTGAGAGGGATGAATTTCTCTTAGTTTCCCAGTGTTTTTGGTCTGGTCATGGTTTCCATTTTGTGGGAAGGAGAGAGAAAAAAGGAAGGTGTTTGGGGAGGTCGTGACGGCGTCGTATAATCGCTGTAAATGTCGACCTTAGCTATGCTTGGTTGTACTGTCGCGGGAGAAGTGACGGCTTTACCCTTACTATCATTACCTGTGGAATCCAAATTCCAACGTGCAAAAGAGTGCATATGGAGTATTAATCATAAAATACTGGATAACCAAGATTCGTAATTATTAAACTATATTACTAGTTTCTAGTTAGAGTGACTGCATAAATGGATACATATTTCACTTTTGTATATAAATAGTACTCCCTCCGTTCTAAGGTATTAGATTAATTTTTTTTTTTGGGGATGTCCCAACATATTAGACTCGTTTTCTTTTTAAGCAAAAAGTATCTATCTTATTTTATTCTCCACCTACTTTTTTTTCTCTTCTTTCCCCTACTTTTTCCCTCTCTCATACTTTACTCTCTCCACTTTAACTATTTAAATATCAATTCCTTAAATCATGTGCCAAAAAGAAGTGAGTCTAATACTCCGGGACGGAGGGAGTATCTGATTTTTATTTTATATTGTTTTTGGTATTTATAAATCACATTTTTGGTACCTAATACAATTTTCTTCCTAAAATGTCCTTTAAACAAATATATTTTCTCATTTATATCATAGAGGGTATTTTGGGCATCCATAAAATTAATACCAAAAGTGATATTATAATACTCCCTCTGTCCCGCTTTAGGAGTCCCGGTTGAGTCGGGCACATATTTTAAGAAAAAAAGTGTTTAGTGTGTAATAAATAAAAAGTGTTTGGACACTTTTAATTGAGTGTCCAATAAATAAATGTTTTAGTGGATGTTGGGGCCCATTTTTAACACTTTTTTATTAGTTGTAGTGGGTGTTGGGACCCACTTTTAACACTTTGTAGGCATTTTTTTATTAATTTATCTCAACCGGGACTCCTAAAGTGGGACGCTCAAAATTGATCAACCGGGACTCTTAAAGCGGGACGGATGGAGTATCTTCTTTCATTCTCCTCATTCTTTATACTATTATTATAATCAATATTAATATTATTATTTTAATGTTATAAATTAATAATTATTCATTTTTAATATCATTCAAATATACTTAAATATAATTAAAATTATATTTTATTTAATTATTATAATTATTTTTATAATACTAAAAACTGATAGTAATTAATAAATAATTATAGTATAATTATATAATTTATGAATCACATAATATTATATAATATAATAATAATAATAATAATAATAATATTTGATTCATAATTTATATAATTATACTACAATTATTTATTAATTATTATTATTATTATATAATATTATATGATTCATAATTTATATAATTATACTAAAATGATTTATTAATTACTATCAGTTTTTAGTATTATATTATTATTATTATTATTTTACATTAAATTAGTAACTAATCAATATAGCCTTAATAAAAATTTAATATTGTGAATTGTAATGATATAAAAGTTGAATATTATTAGTTAGGTGTTTCAACCTTAAAATGAGTATAAAATAATTTAAAAAAAATATTCAATTAATAATTACTTTAAATAATTAATTTAATTTGGTATTTTATTTTTTATTTATATTATGAATGCAATTATATGTATGTATAAAACACTAAAAATAAAGAAGAAAAAGAAGAAAAAAAGAAAAAAGAAGGAAGAAGAAACATAAATTAAGGAGAAAAAAAGAAAAAAAGAAAAGGAAGATAAAATACTAAAAAGAAAGAAGAAAATGAGAAAAAAGAAAGAAAAAGGAACTAAATAAGAAAAAGAGAAATAAGAAAGGAAGAAAAAATAATCACATATTTGGTACTATTTAATTGAAATTTCCAAAAATATCCTCCATGAAAAAAACCCACATATTTGGTACCTAGGGTTATTTTTGTCACTGGGTACCAACAACGATATAAAATAAAGATCGGGTACCATTTATGTGCGAAAGTGAAAGATCAGGTACCATTTATTTAGTTCACTCTTCTAGTTAATACTCCTCCATCCTTTAAATATTATCAAACTTTGATTTGACCGGACACAGATTTTAAGAAATATAATAAAAAATTAATTGAAAAAATTAGTAGAATGTGGAGCCTACTTTTAATTATTAATAGTTTTTTCTATATTAAAATGTGAGTGAAGGAGTTAGTGGAATGTGAGATTCATTATAAAAAAATGGTAAAAAATTAAATGTGATAAATTTTGTGAGACGGACGGAAAAGGATAAATGAGATAAATTTTCAAGGACAGAGGGAGTACATCATCAAGATGCAATTAAAATTGAAATATTTTTCTTTTGGTTCGTCCCATTAAAAATGAAACATTTTACTTTTTCTATCTGTTACCTTATTTTCTCTTTACTAACTCACAAAATAATAATACATGAAATCTCATGACAAAAAATAAATATTTTATATTTAATGGGACATAGGAAATATTAGTAGGGATAATATTTTTTATACGATAAGAATACACATGAAATTAATAAATTTCGGCTAAGTCTTATTGTTCTTATTGGATTCACTTGTTAGAAATTTGATAATTTCGAATCGGTTTAAATAGGGTTAGAGTAATCATTAAAAATAATATTATTTTTATTTTTTAATCAGATTTAAATTAATCAAGTTTATTCAAATATTATTCTTAGGATGCGTCTTAGATAAAATTTCTTTTGTACAATTATTAAAATACATAGGTTTCGGTTTTGTCCAAAAAACATACTCCTATAAAGAAATTTTAGAAATTTTAATTATTAATTTTACTAATTTTTAGTACTCCTATTATATCAAATTAAAAATATATTTAATTTGATATTAAATATTTGTTGTTAAACTAAATTAAATTTAAAGTAAATAGAAAATGAGAGAGAGGCATACGAAACTAAATAAATGATGAGAATACAAGAAAATGGGGAAATAGAAGGAAGAGATGTGAGAGAAATATTAAATACAAAAACTAAAATACTCCCTTCGTTCCACAAAAATATGGACTATTTCCATTTTAGTTCATCCTTAGAATTATGAATTTTCTAATATAGAAAACTTTTTTCTATCTAATAAGGAGGAACTCATTATTCAATAACAATACTTCAATTATTTTATTAATTTTATCGCTCTCTTACTCAACCAATTGTGTATTACAACTCGTGCGCATTCAAAAGTTCATATTTTTAAGGGGACGGAGAGTCTCACTATCTCTCTTAAAACTAAAAAGTGAAAAGGCAAAAAGTCCAAAAATAGTGCAAAAGTACATCAAACATGATTAAGTCTTTGTCCAAAGATATCTAAATATATATTTTACTAGATATCGGAATTTTACAAACCACATCGTGCAAAGATATTTTTATAGTTCAATGTTTATGTTTAAATGTCATCAACTCTTTGCCTATGTGCATTAGAAAATGTTACATCATTGTTTCATGTTGGTGCAAAAGTTCTAATACTATTATTTTATTTTGTTACTAAAAATTTTATTATTATTTTATATGTATATCACGTAGGTAAAGAGTTAATGGCATCCAAAATCATACGACCGAATGTATAAAATTGAAACGTAAATAAAACTTTTTGTATAATTTATGCAAACTTCAAACATTTTTGTACTGTCCCAAAATTTTTGCTCCTTATGCCAAATTGCCAATGCAATCCTACTGTCAAAGAACCAAAGTCTTATGTACTTAAACTATGTGATCCCATTCTCCTGTCATAATTTAATTTGGTCCAATTAGAAAACAATTTTACAAGTCGAAGTCACTAGTCGTGAGTTCACAAAATGTTTTAAGCTTTCGTAATAAGAGGGATCCCCTTTACTTACGTAATTAAAGTGTCGATGACACAAGTATTTGAAATCGTTGATGAACATCTTACTTTAAAGATAAGTGTCATAGGAGAGGATTCTTGGGCCATCAGCAGCCCTATCTCACTATCTCTAGTCCATCTCTACATCCACTCTCTTCACTATTTATAGGTTTCACACCACTTTTACTCTATCACTTAATCAAAAGATAACACCTGCAATCTTTCATCTCTTAACCATCTCTTTTTAACTATTCATGGATCCCACTATTTAATTCTTCAATTAAAATTTCCAACTAATTAACAAACATTTCATTTAAAATAATTGATTAAAAATATCAAAAATACAAATTAAAAGCCTAAAAATTAAAATTTATATAATTAACAAAATACAAAATTAAAATTTTGCATAATTTAAATGCTATAAATTAAAATACATAATTAAAATCCTAAAAAATTACAATATCGGCGATTGTGGAGGTTGCTTTGGCGGCATAAACGACAGGTCAGCATCAGGGACAGTCCCAATTGAGCCATGAGAAGCGAAGTTCTTGGTTATGTGCTCGAATTGGAATGATGTTGGCTGTTGTGACCGCAAAGAACAAGGTCATTAAAGTATTATTCTCCCATCTGGAGGGGCCGTCTGGCTTGGTTTGCCTCGTTCCCTGCTCTAGCTCTAGCCGTCTTCGTCCTAATCGGATGACGTTGCACATATGAGCTCTAGCCGCCTTCGTCCCAATCGGACAACGTCGCACACAAGAGCTCAAGCCCCCTGCATCGGTTCCCGAACATTGGCTTGCGATCTCCTCATCGTCGGGCGCAGATCGAGCACCACCACTTGATGTGTATTGGCTACCCGCCATGTGCTTCGCTTGTTTCAAGATCGAGCCTGTGTTGGACTGGATGTCACCCGCCCGCCTATCAATATATCGAACTTTATCCCAAGTACTGCATACTTGAAGGCCCTCCTGGTATCTTGTAGGAAGAACATCATAGCTGGCCTCAGAATATCGGCTCCACTTACTCTGTTTTGGTACTGTTCTTCATTCATGTAAATGCAGCAATAAATTTTGACATCCTTAATGACTCGTCGAAATGACTGCGAAGCATCTTCGCTAGGCCTGTCAAATCGGGTATGCGCAGATACCCAATCCGAAAATTTCGGGTACCCGATCCTAAATTTTCCAAAATCTAATACCCAATACCTGATCTGAAAATAATTTCGGGTACCCAAATACCCGACTCGGGTATCCAGTCCCGATAAATCGGATATCCAATCCCGATTTTATATATTTTTTAATTTGTTTTTAAGAAAATAAAAAATTCATAAGTTATAACAACCATAATAAACATCACAATTCAAACACTAATCCTAAATGTGACTTAAGAGTGAAGGATTTTAGGAGTATATTTAATTATTTAATTTTTTTAAATTAAAAAATGAATATATAATTTATAAATTAATAAAAAATTAAAAAAATCAGGTAATTCAGTTAATTTGGGTATACCCGATCGGATATTGGGTAACCCGATACCCAATAATCTAAAAATCTTATACCCGAACCCGATCCCGAAACCCGAAAAATTGGATATCAGATATCCAATTACCTGATATTTCGGGTTTGGATATCGGGTATCCAATATCCGATATCCATTTTGACACCTCTAATCTTCGCAGTGCGGGGTCATTCCTCTCGGGTGTGCTTTGTTGTAGTTTTCAGTCACCCTCGCTGAAAAAGCATTATGGTTTTGTTGATTCCTGACGATTGGATCCTCTGAAGTGGCAATCCACACTTCGAACAATTTCTCCATCTCAGGCAGAGTGCAGGGATGATAGGTGCATCGTAATCGTCACCGGTCGCCGGAGTATCTTTCAGAGTTTCTTCCAGATTTCCTTTATCCTCCGGTTGGGTCTCCCTGATTTGGGATAACAATGCGTCCAACCCATGGGACCCTTGCCATAAGTGGAACAAACTTTAAGTACAAACTTTAAGTAGGAGATTCTTAATATATTTGTTTCTCTGTACAAACTTTAAGTAGGAGAGATAAAACTCAAAAGTGGCTAATGTAGATTAGAGCATCTCCAATGCCGGCTAGCCGGTTCGCGTCGCTAGCCGGTCGGCTAGCCAAACCATTGGAGTAGGCCAACGGGAAATCGGCCAAAATTTTGGCGTGGGCTAGCCGATGGCGTGGCGCTGGCCGCCATTGTGGCGTGCCGATCGGCCAGCGCTATTTTTTAATTTTTTTTTTTAATTTTTGAAAAACTATATAAACGCGATTTTCTCTATCTCTAAATTTCTGTACAAGAGCAACATCTAGCGATGGACAACAACAACTAGCCCAATACAAAATTAAGACCTAAAACAGAAACATGTCATACCGGCGAGACCCCCGTTCGGCTAGCGGCAAACTATAACAGATTCAAGGCATACTAACATTTTTTAATGTATTTTTTTAATAAATTAGTGAGGAGTAGAGTGGGGCGGTGGCTCATGTGTGGAAGCCCGAATTTTTTTTTATTATGTAATTTTTTTGATTTTTAGTTAATGTACTTTTTTTTATTTAAATAAAATTAATGAATTTTCCCGTATATGTCTCGTAAATTTAATTCGGTAATTTAATCGTAATTTTAATTCCGTAAATGTAGTATATTTTGAATTATTTTTATTGCGGCTGGCCTAAATCTGATGTGGCAGGTGGATTTTTAGTACTGCTGACGTGGCAGGGAGAGAGAGTGGCTGACCTATTTGCACTGGAGATGCTCTTAATGAATTAGAAAAAACTTTCCATTTTTAATACTCCATGAAAATAGTTTTAGTGGACATGCTGAAATGGAAACAAACATGGTATAATAATTCAACCCATCATTTTGAGTTTGATGATGGTACAAGGCATTTCCAATATAAACATATAAACAAAACTAGGACACTGGAACACACTCACACTTGGTAAGACTTAAGGCTCTGGCTCGATCACTCAAGCCTCAGTGTCTATTCATAAGAAGAATAGATGCGAACTTGAAAGTCCATCTTCGCATAGTCCACCTCCTGTTCCTGCTTAATCACCTCTGCCGATTCCACAGCAGCTGGACCGCAGTCCACCAGTTCGATCAGCTTGAGGGGTCCTATGAATCCAATATCTGACGGGATCTCCTCCAAATCATAGCAATGCCTGAGGTAAAGTTGCTCCAGCCCCGGAAAGTGGGTGTGATCAGCGTTCCACGTCTTGAAATTGAGGTACTCGACCATCAAGAACTTCAGCTTCTCAAACACATGGTCATCTAGTAGGCACCATTCATCGCCATTGAAAGCAAGCTCTCGCAGTTTCAAGACTTCAAGATCTTCCAGATCCGCGATAAATCCCATTGCTTCCCAAGGAAGTCCGCAGCCACTTAAACTCAGCTTCCTCAGTTTAGGAGGCAGGTAAAATTCAGATTCGAATTCAACCTTTTTGCTCAGACTGGGATTCAAGACAGAGAAATTGAATACCTCGAGCTGCTTGAGCTCGTTCAGATAAAGGCTTACCACACCCGCTTTCTCAACCCACATGCTTAACTTTTTCAAATTAGGCATCCTTTTAAGAACCTCTCTGGTGCAAGAAGCAGCATTGATATCTGTAAGAGATTGAAGGTTGGCAAAGAGAGGAGTCGTCTCTGGTATTTTGGGCAAATCGGTTTCTGTCATTACAAGATGCCTTAAGTGCAGCATGCCCCAGAATTCATCAGGTAAAAACGATTTCCCAACGAATATGATTCTAGGCTGTCTACGAACAATCAAGACTTGAAGACTTTGAAGCTTGGACAATGTTGATGCAAGCTTCCCATTATATGTCATCGACAAGTACCTCAAATGAATCAAATGAGCCAATTCCTGTGGGAATCGGATGAAGTAAACGGTATAAGCATCCAACACCCTAAGCAGATCATAAGTCAGAAACAAGGGCATCGGATGATGATGATGCGATCCAGCATATATCAGAGTTCTTGCATCTGAAATCAATTTCGTGCTGTGATAAACATCCTTCAAGCAAATGAGGATGTTTTTATGAACAGACACACGCCTCTGAGTCTTAGCAACTTCCTCTAATTTTTGAGCGTTCGCATACCTCCTTACGGAGTGAAAGAACTTCTCCGTCCCTGACTCCTTCGCAGCTAGATCCCGCAGACTGTCGTGCAATCCACAGGTTTTAATCCTCCCACTCGAACTAACCTTGCGAACTGATATCAGATTCCTCTGGGTGAGATCCACCAAGTACTCCTCCGCAACCTTCTCCAGCCTCCTCTGGTGCTTCGTTATCACGAGAAACCCCTCCGCAATCCATAGCTTCGACAGTTTAGACAGAGGGATATCACTATCTTCAGGAAATGCCCCTAAATAAAGGAAACATCCCTTGAGCTGACCAGGCAAGTGATTGTAGCTCAAAAGCAGAATCTCCGAGTAGGCCTCTTCGCCTTTTGCAGCTGCAGCATTCGTGTCCTCCTCAATCGTCTGCCAGTACTCCTCCGTCTGCCTCTCCTGAGAGAGAAGGCCTCCGATGACGGTTAGCGAGAGGGGGAGACCTTGGCAATTGTCGGCGATCCCTCTCCCGATCTTCTCCAAGTGAGGAGGGCATGGCTTCCCCTCAAACGCCCTGTCACAGAGCAAAATCCAGCTGTTTTCTTCATCTAGAGTCTGCATCTTATGGCAAAAATTAGAAGATTTCACAGTTTCAGCAACTTTGGCAACTCTGGTAGTGAGAATAACTCGACTACCGTTTTTATTATCCGGTAACGAAAGCTTCACATTATCATAAGTAGTAATATCCCACATATCATCAATCACGACTAGATATTTGTTATTGTACAAGCTCTGATGCATATCAACCCTAAGCTGTTCAACGCTGCCTTCATACACTCTCTCTCCGGCTTTCCGGCCCCTACTCTCCATCGAATTCAACAATCTAGCTAAAATATCACCGACTTGGTAATCCTGTGACACGGTGACCCAAGCGCGAAACCCGAAGCTATTCATGATTGTACGATCTTTGTAAATGCTTCGAGCGAGAGTAGTCTTACCGATTCCCGCCATGCCGCAGATCGGGAGGATTTGGAGACTGTGCTCGTCGTTGGTGAGCTCGTCGGTGAGGAGCTGCTTGTCTCTCTCCTGCCCTACGATCCGGAATGCGCGGCTGACGAGGTCGGATCGGGGCGGCGGAGGGATGTCGGCGCCGGCGGCGGCGCCGAGGATTGATTTCTCTTTGCGGATTGAATCGGCGAGCGTCTGCGCCTGAGATGCGATGGGGTCGATTTTGTGTGTTAATTCGGGGAAGGAGAAGGTTGGGGATTTGGCGGAGAGGAAGGAATCGAAGGCGTCTTGAGCTTGGTAGGCTGCGTCGCGGATTAGGGTTGCGAGGGTGGATGCGGTTTGTCGGTGATGTTTGGGCGCGGGGAAGATTGTTTCGACGGATTTTTGCAAGGTGAAGATGGTGTGGTAGAAGGATTGGAGGTGTGGCTTTTGATCAGGAAGAGGGAATTGGTCGGAGTCGAGGAGCTGCTTCAGATGCTTCTCTAAGGAAACTACGGCGGAATAAGCCGCCATCTCCGATCGGAAAGTAGAGAGAGACAGAGAGAGAGATGAAGTGTGTGTTGTGTGTGAGGGGGTTAGAAACTGTGTTGGCTCGCTGCGTCAACGGGTCGTGACTCGTGATTGATCCACTCGTGTTGACTCGGACAGAATCATTGTTTTTATTTTATCTTGCGTACTCAAAAAGTTAGTCAAGAAACTTTGAAGATTAAAATTATAGATAAATATTTATTTCAAGATTATCAACAAATCTTTCTGCGTAAGTATTTCGTGTATGACTTGCTTCTCTATTCCATCGGTCCAGATCACCTAATGCATTCTCTAATCCATTTCCTATTTCACCCCTCACAAACATATTATATTATAGTGGAGTCCATTCTCATGTATGTGAGAAGTGGAGTATGAAATGAATTAAGAAATGCATTCGGTGATCCGGATTGATTCCCGGATATTATTATTTTTGTGTTCACTAAATCAGTAGATTCCTTTATAATTGAATAATTTTTTCATTTTAAGAACTTCTAGTAGAGTTATTTTTATATATTAATAATTAATTTTTTTTAACTCTTACGTGACTATTTCTTGCTTTATTCTCTCTACTTTATTCAATCTCTACTTTATTCAATTTCTGATCCATTTTCTTTATATTTTTCTCTGGTGAAAAGTTCTATAGCAACTACGAGGAAACAAGGAATATATACAAAGATTACCACTCTCTATTGTTCAATCTAAAAGAGGTCTCATAAATTCTTGGTGATCTAATCCCTAGGAATCATAATTTTTGACATTGTCATTCCTCGGAAGTCTCATGGCATTAATCATTCCCTTTAAACCAAAACGTTTATTGAAATATTCATATAATACGAATATGGTATGAAATTGATATGAAAATCAATATTGATTACTACTATCTGGCTTCACTGAAACATACACTCCTCTCAATAAATCAAGGACAAAATCAAAATAGTTTATCCATTAGTCACCAACCTCTCTTCTTTGGTCAGGTTTTAATAAAAGAATCCTTCAAATCGTATTTACTCGGTATAGTTGGCATTTAGGTATGACTTTTGGTGGCATGATAAATTTGATAAGTTTCTTATGGACGAGAAAGAAGCTTGCATAAATTGTGCATGTATTCCTCAGCGACAGACAATCAATATTCAAGAAGATATAACATCAGATCATTTGCGAGGTTGAAGACAAGTGGTGATTGACAAGAGCTCCTTCAGCCTTAAATTGGCCAATCTGCCAAAGAGATTAAGTTCATCAGATACAGGTAACATGTGTCATATTGTTCATTCTCACCTTCATTTGGCTATTTGATTGATTAGCCCACCTCCAATGCAAAGTGCAATGAAGAATGGTCTCTAAATCAGTTATTGTAAATGTTGTGGCATTATTCTTTAATGTAGAGATATAATAGCTCTAACTAAATAAGTCATCAACTAAGTATATTCTTTTCGAGTCTGTATTTAGTTTGATCCTAAAATTATTTTTTTGTTGTTTTAATTAATAAAATAAATTACAATTAATTTGTAATTAAATTAATTTGTAAAATTAAATTAATAATGATTTTGAAAGTATTAGAATCACACTCAATGAATAAAATGAAAAAAGTAAAAAACTATGCTAACGTGAATTAAATGAGAATGTGGTCCTTAGATCAAATTTGATTACAATATCAAACTGTTATGATTAATGCAACGTTTCAAGTTTCAACCAAATTTCATTAATTATAACATGCAAATGTAGTTTTATCAATTAATACAACAATTATAATGATGTACTTCATTGTTAATTTATCAATTAATACAACAACTATAATGATGTACTTTCATTGTTACTTCGTTCGTCCACGAAAAATAATCTCATTTTATCATTGTGATCCGTCCACAAAAAATATTCTCATTTCTAAAATTGGAAAGTTTCTCTCAAATATTTTATCTATTTTTTTCCGTTCTTTGATATTTTTTTACCCTAAACCCATACTTTACTTACTTTTTTTCCATATATCTCTTACTCACTATAAAAAACAACAAATTTACCGACGGACAATTCCGTCGGCAATTCCAATATTTTCGTTGGTAAATTGGGTATCGACAGAATATTCCATCGGTAAATTACACGTTGGTAATTTGTTTTAGCTATGTCCTTCGGAAATGTCGTCAGTAACACCGTCGGTAATTAATCAAATACGTAGGTAACACCTTTTTCCGTCGGTAATTGAACTTTTTTGTAGTGATTTATTAAAACTCGTGCAGGCCATAAATACGACTATTTTTTGTGGATGGAGTATAATATTATAAGAGTAATTGGTCAGTAAAATCATAAACTATTGCCGAAATTTGGTACTTCCCACAATCTTTAAAGTTGGTAAGATAAATTACGAACTTTAATAATTGTGCAAATTTCCCGTATTTGGAAAATTAGAGATTAAATAGTATAGATTGATTACTTCCTGTCAGTTTTAGCCATGGTTAATTACTTAATTACTTCAGAAACGACTCATATGCCGCCACATAATTAATTACTTCATGTCAATTTTAGCCATGATTGAAAATAATCACCATAAAATATTTCGCAGAATTGTTAAAGTTTGTGATTTCTTCTAACAACTTTAAAAATAATGAAAAATAACAAATTTTAATATAGTTCCGACCAATTACCCATATTATAATGAGTGTAAATTCAATGTTATTATTATTGTTGTTGCGGATAAGAGATTTACGTGTTGTATGTGTTCCTCTTCTAAATTCTGATTATGGTGGTGTGGTGTGTTAGGTAGATGTGTTGTGGTTATGGTGGTGCGTAAAGTAGATGTGGTCAAAGGGAAGAGGGAGTAGGCGAGGTAGATTTGGTGTTTATATGTGCTTCACAAATGTCACATATATTGTTGTGTTTGGCAACACTAGTTGAATGGGGAGGATGCAAGAACCGGCGATGGTTGTCGTTGGCTCAATTTATCAATTAGTTTTATTTATAGTTATTATTAACTTCTTAATGGAAAAATGTTAATTTATTCTATAATCTATGAAATAATTTAGTTTATCAAACATTTCAATAAAATTATCTTAATTAGATCTTATCCATAAAAAGCAACACATAAAACCAAAACCAATATTCATTTAATCTTATCTTTTAACATTCCAACCCAAACTAATTTACTCTTAATTCTTGTGTTAATTTTAATTCAATAGTCCTATAAAAATGAATCATTTACTATGAATGTGAAATTTACATATAAATCCTATAGAATAAAAAGTACCTTGAAAGCCAAAGTTTGGTTGAACAATGTGGCATTTGATTTAAGACTAGTTAATAAATAAAGTTTAATAATAATGATATACTGTGTCAACAGTCAACTATCCCTTCCAAAACCTAAAGGCATGCGGCTATTTTATTCATTTTTTTCTCTTTATCTTTTCACACATTCATCGTTAATTTTCTTTGTTCTTTCCTCTAAATTTCACATGTTTTCTTTATTTAATTTTATTGACTGTTCTCCAATATTTTACACAATCTAAAATTTCCTATTTACTTCATTTCTCTTATTTTATTTAACTTTGTGTTGTATACTCATTTCTATCTCATTTCAATCTCATTTTCTGGATGCGTCGTTGATTGTTACAATTTGTTATATACATCACGAGAATAGTTTCTAACACATCAAAGTATACATTTACTCAGTGTCAGACCATTGGACAAGCAACAATGTCAATGGTGGGTTTCAAATACGAGGAAGCAAAACTATTAGGCTATCTCATGGATGAGAAGGAGAAGCTTGATGTCATCTCCATCATCGGTATGCCTGGCTTGGGGAAGACAACGTTGGCGCGGAAGATTTTTGAGAATGAACAAGTATGTTATGAGTTCCCAATCCGCATTTGGGTTAATGTTTCTCAAAATTTCAACAGTAGGGATGTGTTTCTCAACATCCTAAAAAAATTCACCAGCAATGACATGTCTGGCCTCAATGACGAGGAGTTAACCCAATCAGCTCGTTCGTGCCTGTCCAAAGAGAAATTCTTGCTGGTAATGGATGATGTGTGGAGGCCTGAGGATTGGCAAGTCATACAAACTACACTTCCCAATAGTAATAAATGGAGTAAAGTCTTGATCACCAGTCGTCTGAGTACTGTAGGTGAAAGTGCTAGAGTTGGACACTTCACGGAGCCTCACAATCTTCGCTTCTTCAACCTAGAAGAAAGTTGGGAACTGCTGCAATTGGTGGTATTTGGCAATGAAGAAAATTGTTTCCCTGAGTTAGTAGACATTGGAATGAAAATAGCAGACCAGTGTCATGGAGTATTGTTGACAATTGTGGTGATTGGAGGTATTCTTGTAGATCTATTCGTCAAAACACGTGTGCCCCGTCTTTTGAAAACGTTATGGGATGATGTGTTACGTAATATGAGCAAGTTTGTGAAGAATGACGAGGAGAAGCGCATATTAGAAGCTTTGGAGTTGAGTTATCAAACATTGCCTAATTACCTAAAAGAATGTTTTCTCTATATAGTAGTGTTTCCCGAAAAACATGTGATCCCAGCTTGGAAGCTTATGCACTTGTGGATTGCTGAAGGATTCGTGCTGCCTAAAGGAAGAAGTTTGGAGGAAGCCGCAAAGCAAAATTTAAGTGAACTTGTCAGTAGGAACTTACTCATGGTTGACCGTAAAAACCTAATGGGTGAAATAAAAACATGTCGCATTCATGATATGATTCGTGAATTTTGCAAAGACATAGTTGTGGAGCAGAAGTTATTCCAAGAGATAAGGAAAAATAAGGGAGTATTTGAACCTCCAGTTTCCGAGGTCCAAAAGTTCCACCGTCTTTGTTTCCATTCAGATCTTCCTGCATTCTTCTCTAGAAAACCGAAAGGCCCTCACGTTCGTTCATTCCTATGTTTCTACAAGGCACCTGTCAACCTGGAAGACAAATACCTAACATCAATTCCAGATGCCTTCGAGTTGCTCAGAGTTTTGGAGTCGATCTCCATCCGATATAGTCAATTTCCTGCAAAAGTGACCAAACTTATTCATTTAAGGTATATCACTCTACATATTGAGAAATTTTCTATTCTTCCGGAGCCCCTCTCCCAGCTATGGAACCTACAAACTCTTGTAGTCGAGACAAAGTCACATTCCATTACCATGAAAGCAAATATATGGAAGATGTATCGTTTGAGGCATCTCAAGTTGAATGCAGCCATAGTCTTGAACCCGAAATGGGATGGTGAAGGAGGCGAAAACCTCCAAATACTCAGCAGATTGGCACCCGAATCTTACACAACAAAGGTTTTCAAAAAGGCCTGCAACCTTATTGAATTGGGAATACGTGGTAAACTAGCTACTCTTTTTAGCCACATGTCCATGGAAAATATGGTTCGTCTTGAAAAGCTGAAGCTGATGAATGATGTACCTACCGACTCTGAACCTCTCCCTCGCCTCCCTCGGCCTAATTCTTTCCCTCCGAATCTCAAGAGGCTGACATTGTCGAAAACATTCCTCGATTGGGAGCATATGTCGACGTTGGCTGAGATAAAAAGTTTGGAGGTGTTAAAGCTGAAAGAGAATGCATTTATAGGAAGCTATTGGGATGCTTCGGCTAGTATTTTCGACAATCTCCAAGTCTTGGTCATCATAGATGCAGATATTGTTCATTGGTTGGTTTCTACGTATAGTTTTTGTCGTCTTGGTTGTCTCGTGCTGAAAAACTGCGACAAACTCATTCATATTCCATTTGAGCTGAGCAAGAAGTTGGAGTTGCTAGAGATTGAGCGCATTCAAAGATCAGCAATTGCATCTGCAAAGAGGATCGAAGAGGTGAAAAAGGGTGAGCATGTTCGGTTCAAGCTCCAAATGGGCCCTGGATGTGGGATAAAACCTAATCATTACTAGCCTACCCCTAGGTATGTGTATGTGATATGTGACAATGAACTAGTACAAGGTTTCTACCTCTTAACAGAGCATAAAATCTAAATGGTTATCACTGCAAACATAGTTTGCAGATATAAGAAAGATTAGTGAAGAAGGTTGAAAAACTCAGAAATTTACTAGAAAGTTAGAAATCATTAAATGAACGATGAAAAATATTGAGAATAATCCGGAGTGAACTGAGGGGTAAAATATAAGAAACCAAAGCGGTTATCCAATTTGGTAATGGCTTTCGATTTCGGCCACAGTAATTGGGCCTAAGTAATACAAAAAATTGCTTGGAACTAATTTGATACCCTGAGCTCAAGGTTACTTCATAAGAATGAATTGAAATTGTGGTCCACCCACTTCACTCCTTTACAATTCTTTCAAAATATTCTAAAATTTTCAGAATTTTTAGTTTAAAAAGTTAAATTATTATTATTATTATTATTATTATTATTATTATTATTATTATTATTATTATTATTATTATTATTATTATTATTATTATTATTTATTGATGTTAGTTATTGTTTATAAAAGTACTCCATATGTCCCAAGAAAGTCGAGTCACTTTTTTTTACACTTGTTTTGAAAAAATCGTACTAATAAATAGTTAAAGTGGATAAATAGTAAAGTAAGAATAATGTAGAGAAGACTCTTATTTACATTATTCTTGTTTTTGCTGTTCTATTTATTCACTTTAACTATTTGTTACGATTTTTTTAAAACGAGTGCAAAAAAGAATCGACTCAACTTTCTTAAGACAAAGAGAGTTGTAAATTATGAAATGCGTTAACCAGCGGTCTAAATGACGAAATGGGTCAAAATACTTTTTTAGTACAGTGTTGAAATGAATCATCGTCGCAATGAAATTATTCCCAACTCTAGAAATACCAAAGTGGCAAGATGACTTGGTGTGCCCAATCTATAAATATTTGACAAATGGAATTATAAAGAGGTTCACTCCCAAGTGTAGAATATTGATAAGGCCAATTTCATGTATCGGTTATGGGGGTAAATTTTGTGATTTCTAGGGTCTAACATATGTTTTAAGTTCAGGTGTGTAGAGAAATTCGCCAGGTCCAGGGAATGAGGAGTAATATCTACCAGGCGGAGGAATTAAGCGAAAAAGAGAATGAAAGAGCAACATTCCACCTGACCGAGGATAAGCATGGAGCAGAAGTAAAGCAGGCGAAGTGGATTTCTAGGAAGGGCAAAATGGAGAATTCGAAAGAAGGAAGACTCTAGAAGACCCAAGCCGCGTCTATAAATAGCGGAGCACTCATCAGAATAAGGGAGATCGCATCATACACACTGGCTCTTAGCTCATACTCTTTTACACACACTTTCTCTACACACCTAGATAGAATGGGGTAATTTAGGGGTTTCATCGGTGGTTTAGTCGTAATATCCGTGGTGTAACACCGTCCTTACGGAGGGCGAAGATACAATTGTTGTTTTAGTTTATGTTTTTGTGGGTTTAAAGCCGAGACTTCATCACTAGAAGCTCGGCGTCTTTTGATTCTGTGTTAAACATGTGAATATTGCTGCTAGAAGTTTATGTTTCGTTTTTGTTTACTTCGATGTTGATTGATGCTATTTACTGATTTTGGGTGCTTTTCGCATTTGACTTGTTGGATCGGAGTTGATTTATGGTTGAATTGTTTGAATCAGAGTCGACGAAGATGGGTTTGATCGTTGTTGAGTTCAGATTGCTTGGATCCGGAGTGGATTAAGCATTCGACGTGTGGATCTGAAACAGGGTGGCGAAATTCTGCATGATTATGGATGTTTACTTGCTGTTCTCTTTGTTTACTTGACCTAGTAGTGTAGATCTGCTTATTTTTAGGTTAATCGTTATTTCCGACGTCCGATCTGGTATGCTCTGTTTGATCTGTTATGTTACTCTATTTCATTCATGTTTATGCTTAATTTGTGAGAGAGATGAAGATCATTGTTAGTTAGAGTCAGAAGTTTCGTCTAGGGGTGTGCATTCGGGTTTTGGTTCGGTTTTTTGCCCAAACCGAACCGAATCCGAAAAATCGAATTTCCTTGAAAATCAAAACCGAACCAAACCGAAAAACTGAAAAACCGAAAACCGAAAAACCAAAAACCGAACTATAAAAACCGAATTAAACCGAAAAATTGAAATTCTATAAAATTTCAGAAAACCAAAAAACCATAAAACCGAATTACACCGAAAAAACCGAAATTCTATAAAATTTCAAAAAACCGAAAAACCGATATTAAAAACAAATATTCACAAAACCATAGCAAGATTAACATCACAAACAACAAAAAACAAATATTTAGGCTACAACTATCAACCAAAATAAAGTTTCATAAATATATAAATATGTAGGCAACATGATTAACTAATGGAGATTTCACTGTGTTTTTCAAGAATCTAAAGACTTCATAACTTCTTCTTGCTCAAACTTCAAGTACTCCCTTTTATTCAACATCTGCAAGAACAAACATTAAGAAGATTATAATAATAAATTATAAATTATAGAAAATGCAAATAATAGTAGAGGAAAAATTCTCAATTTGACCATATGTGCATATGAATTTCAGTAAATTGGAGAAAATTAAACTCAATTTCAACATATTAAAATTACAACACACAATTTCAACAATCAAAGTAAAAATAACACATAGCCAACATCGAAAACTTATAAATCTGGACATATTACACTTTAATTAATTCCTAAACATAAGTCTGAATTTGTACCTTCCCGGAGGCGGTGTGGATGGCTGAAAGGCGGAGCCGCGGAGGTGACGGATGGTCGGCTGGAGAGGCGACGATGTGGAGACGGGAGGCGGCAAACTGGAGGACGGCTGTTGACCGGAGGCGACGGACTGGAACACGGCTGTAGGGCGGAGACGACGGGCTGGAGGCGACGATTTGGAATCTGGAGGAGATAGCCGTCGATTTGGACTTGGGAGATTGAAGATGGAGAGTTTTAGGTTTAGAGAGTAAAGCAGAATGGAGGCGGAAGAAATTATTCTAGGGTTTGAGTTTTAAGTATTTTATAGGTAATATATATATATATATATATAATTAATATATTAAATATAATTCGGTTTTTCGGTTTTTCGGTTTTTTTTTCATCCGAACCGAACCGAACCGAAAAACCGAAAATTTCAAAATTTTAAAACCGAACCGAACCGAAAAACCGAAAAAACCGAACTGAATTTCAAATTTTCGGTTTGGATCGGTTCGGATATCCGGGTTTCGGTTTTTTTGCTCACCCCTAGTTTCGTCACTTGCTCTTTGCAGCTTTTCTGCCGTACCTTTCTGTTTTGGGAAAATGATCCACCCTGCATGTTTTCGTTCCTATCTAGCTGTTTAGGGAAGTCTGTTTATCAGGTCTAGTAGGTGTAGTTGCTGAGTTCTAATTGCTGTTTGATCTCTGTTTATGATGAATGTGTACGTTGCCTTTTTCGTTTCCTAGGTCTAGCTGTTAAAATAGATAATTCTGCTGTTCCCAAGTCTAGTAGTTTGAATTCTCAACCCTTAGTTGCGTGGCAGCAGCCAACCCCCTTTCCAAGTCCTTTAGATTCCAACTCGCGTCCTATCCTTCTATGTGGGATCGATCCTTTGCTTACCTATACTAATCATTAGTGTAGCGGGTTGAGGTTTTTGATAGTTGTCTGAGTGTGAATCCAATGACCAGAGTCTTTCCGGTATGAGATCTCCTAGACCCTATGATCTAGTGAATCCTTTTGACCTGGACATTGTGAATTATTGAACATATATTATGCTCTCAGTCTGAGCATAAATATATATGTATAATTTTAAATATTCTAAAAAAGGCATTATATTGATGAATGGAAATTGCCTATGAAATTTTTATGGAAACTATTAATCCAATTTAATGTACACGGCAATTATATTTATACACGAATATATGGTTAATGTAATACTCCTAAAATTTGTTTTCAAATAGTTTTGTTGCTAGTTTTATATTTATAACATATTATATAATTATTTTAAATAATAAAATAAATCAAAAACTACACTATATACTCATTCATATAATTAAAGTATTTTATCATGTGCAATGTTATGAATAAAAATAAAAAGTAGTCCGATCAAAATAATTATACTCTCTCTGTCTCATAAAAAATGAAATGTTTTTTTTTTGGATTGTCCCATTAAAAATGAAACGTTTTCTTAAAATCGAAATAACATTATTTCTATTTTTTCCTCTCTCTTACTCTGTCCTTTTTTCAATAATTCACAAAACAACATTACACAAAATCCCATGCCAAAAAGAAGTATAGTTAATATGAAAAAGAAAAACAATTCCTATGAAATAAATTGGTGATAAAATCTGTAATTTTTTATTATTAACGTTAAATGATGGTTATTATATAGTATATACTTTTTTTGTTATATTAAAAATGAAACGTTTTCCTTAAACATTTTCCTTTTGGATTAAAAATGAAACATATTCTAAAATAGAAATAATTCTATCTCTATTTTTTCGTCTCTCTTAGATCTCTCTTCATTTACTCATAAAAAACACTATATAAAATCTTGTGCTAATTTCCAAATGTTTCATATTTAATAGGACGGGGGAAGTAGTAATTTTTAATAGAGTGAACTGCATGAAATATCCCTAACTTTTGCACTTGTTACACCAGTGACCCCTAACAAAAATAGCACCAGAGGGGTCTAACAAAATATACAATAAAAACCAGATTTTTTCGAACGATAACACTCTCAGGGCATTCTTATCAAATTATCCATATTGATGACGCCGTCCATTTGATTGAGAGCATAATTATGGTGTCAAGTGTCAAATTAAAATTTGTATCAATCCCCATTTTCATTTCATGACTCTTAAAGCATTGCTAGCTTGTAAAAAGAACGTGGTGGAATAAAACTAAAATTTGCATTTATCACTTTCAGTGGCTTAATCACATGCCAACAAAAAAATTTCTCCCCTTTTTCTACTTCAAATTTTTTTGAAAATTTCTAAAGCAAACTTCAACCCTTGCCAAGATAGTGCCGTTGAAGACTAAATCAACTAAAGTTTAATGGTAGAAAGGGCTGAATACCTGGAAATCAAAAATTTACAGAAGATAAAAAATGGCTGCCTAAATGTGTGAAGGGTGAAGGAAGATGACATACAAGCTACAGCCATATAGGATTATTATATTAAGATTTAAAATGATGAACAATTACTTTATTGAATGTTGTGTCTTTTGCGTCTTTTGACTTTACCAATAATTTCACTTCTAAAAAAATTACGGTACCTATTGGAATGTTAGTTAATTCACTAAAAAGCTATAATTTGGTATTAAAAAATAATATTAATTGAAAGAAGAAAACAATTTAGGTCGACCAAAAAGTGAGGGATGTTAACTGGGCTAACTCGTTCGGGTTCGGGCTAACCTATTCGGGTTGCCAGGTTATTTGGGTGCGGGCTATTCGGATTATGGATTTTTCGAGTTATAAATTTTCAACCCTACCCCTAAACTGCCGGATTTTGGGCTAACCCATCGGGCTATTTGGGCCTAAAAGCTTTCGAAAATAATTTCTTGTATCAAAATTTTCTTCTATAAATGATTTAAAAATTTTAGATATTTTTTTTCTTTTTAGTTAGAATCATATAAAATCTTCATATTTTCATAGTATTCTACAATAATACTTGGAAAGAAGCATTTCATCTCGATCAACAATAACATAAATTAAAGCTTGTGTTCGTGTCATTATTTTGGCATTGTTCGTAACTAATTCTTTGTGAAAATTAAAAATCATATCTTATATGAATCATAATTAAAATGATAAATATATTAAGATTTTGATGAGTTATTTCTTAATTTTGTCTTGATTGGCTTTGGTGGTGGTAAGACAGACAGATGATGGGACGGTGGAATAATGAATTGAGATGGAACTTGAAAGCTGATATTGTGGGATCGAGTGAAAAAGTATAATGATTATGTAGAAAGATTGAAAATTCAAAAATATAAAAAAAAAACCCTAAAACTTAATAATTTTTAATAAAAAGTTGCAACCCATCGGCCCGACCCGCAACCTATTAGGGCCAACCAACCTATTTAACTCGTCAACCCATTCGGGCCAACCTTTTTAACTCGTCAACCCATTCGAGCCAACCCGTTTTGCCCGTTTTATATTCGGGTAATAAAATTACAACCTTAACCCGCTCATTTTATCGGATTGTTCGGACCCACGGGTTTCGGATTGAATTGACATCCCTACGAAAAGTTAGTAAAATTTAGTGGCTTCAATTTATTCTCACGTAATCGATAAAATTTATCATGGGGCAGTTTTAATTTTGAAGTTCAGCTTTTTCTTCTTTATTTTTTATTCAGTTACATACATATATTTATTTTTTATGGTAGTTCTTTATATTTACTTCATTAAGAAAAATTGAGAATAAAATATAAAAAAACTATGCACTGGATGTGTGACAGTATAATTCATATAAAGTTATGTGATTTATTAAAAAAAATGTGAGGAATGAATTGAATAGAGAGGGAGAGATAATATAGTCGCAAACAAAGTGTTACGGGAAAGTGGAACAATATCTTGTATGATTTGACAAATCTTTGCACGTATGTGTAGTTGTGCAGAGTAGGTGTGCAGGTTTGGGGTCATCAGACAAAATTGTCCTTCAAGCCATTTGGGCATTTTCATCCGAAAAATGGCTAAAAACACTTGATTTGTGATTGTATATTTTGTTAGCCCCTCTGGTGCTATATTTTTTTTTTGTTAGCGGCCATTGGTTTAATAAGTGTAAAAGTTATGGATATTTCATGCAAATCACTCTTTTTAATATTAGTGGTGCCTCACTCTAAGTGGAGTATCTCTTTTTTATCACAAAATTATTATTTTAGAGTTAAATTGAGAAAATAAAGTAAAAATATATCATTTAGAGTGAAACATCCAATAAGAAAAATATTTACATTGGGACGAGGGAGTATATAGTACTCCGTGTATATTATAAATCTCGAATAGTTTCATAGCTTAAAATATTGCCAATTTTTGTTTACTTCCAGACTTCCGGCCTGGAGTGTTTAATTTCCATTCTTTAAATATCATGCCTCTTTTAGAGTATTTACAAATTTAAATAGGAGTACAGGATTATACAGTTGGAGATAGACCCTTTTATAATTCATTTGTCAAATGATTATAGGTTGAGCACACCAAATCATCTTATCACTTTGATATTCAATTTGGTATTCCTAGATTAGGAAATGTTTTCTCTATTGCAATTAGGTTGCATCCAAAATCAGATATAATAAAATTAAATTTTTTATATTAAATAAGTAAAGTAGAAAACAAAATCCTCTGATTCATCACACTCCTTACTCTAAATCAAATTTTTGAAAATAAAATAAAATTTGACAATTATAGCTGAAACTTCTTTCCCCGGCTCATTAATAACATTTTTTTCAAGACTTTTTCAGATAACAATTTGCATTTTTAGATTATATTTATCAACAACCACTCTACCATCCCATCCACTTTTTTAATAGTAATTTTTATATCCTCCACATCATCTATCATATCATCAATATTTATTTAACCCAACCACACATTTTTCATGGTTTATCAATGACCACCCAACCACACCATTATATATTTTTTATACTATATTTTAAAAATATTATTATTACATAAAATATTTATTATTGCACAGTAAAATTTATAAAAAAAATACAATAAATAACAAACTAAAAATTATAAACACAAAAAATAAAGGGGACTACAAAATATTCCCTCTGTTCCATAATAATAGAGTCATTTTGTTATTTAGTACGTTCCATAGCAGTAGAATCATTTATCTTTATAGTAAAAGTCAACACAAATATTACATATTTAATAAGACGGAGAGAGTATTTTTTTAATTAAAATAACCTGGTCGGTCGGCCTAACATGACCGATAAACTTGGTCATATTTTATGAATAAATAAAAGTGACTTTGTGGACAAGTTGATTGGCTTGGTACAGTCAAATTAAAAAAGGTGAGAAAAGGGCAAAGGAATCATATTTCATGGGCATTGGAGGATGGGTCAGACTCAAAAGGATGCCTGCCAAAGTTGACGATTGAGGAGGTAAAAAAACAAATGGACTACTAATATAATAATGACGATAGTGAATACTCCCTTCCGTTCCATAGTAATGGATGTGTTTCTTTTCAGTACGGAGATTAAAAAAAATTGTGTTAGGTGAGTTAACTAAATGAAAAATAAAGTGGAAAATGAAAAGGGTAGAGAGATGAAGAGAAAAAAATGAGAAAGAGTAAAGTAGGTGTAGAGAAATGTGTTGACTTTTACTAAAAAAGAAAATAACTCTATTACTATGAAACGTAACAAAATGACAAATGACTCTATTACAATGGAACGGATGGAGTACTAAAAGACAAATAGTAAGTACGTACAAGTAATGATCCTTCCTTTGTCATTAGTACTTAATTGACACCATTTTTCTTTTTATATTGATTTTCAATTAATTAACACCGTTACTTTATAATCCTTCCGTCCATTCGAGAAAAGAAAATATTTAGTGGTCTTTCCGCACTATCATGACACCATAAAGTGGTGTGTCGAACCAATTATCTATTGACAAATAGAAATATAAAAAACCACACATCCAACTAGACATGCAATTATTTAGGAACATTCATTATACCACTTTTATGGAAAATTGCATAATATAAATATAGAAATTTCTACTATATGGTAGTATATTCCATATTTATATATAATATAAAAATAAAATCTAACACTTGCGGGTATATTCTTTTGGGTATGAATATGATTATTTTTTCTCTTATTTATTATGTATATAAATAAATATATTATACATATAAAGCATGATAGTAATTTAATTTTATTTACAATATTAACCTATTGAGTACACATATAATCATTTATATGCACTAAAAAAAGATAGAAAAGTTATATTATGGGCATACTTATTTTAGTTTATGTAGAATTTTTAATTAAATATATTTATTTATGTATATAAAAGTAAGAAAAAAAAATTATACACACAAAAATATTAACAAAATGATGTAGGATTACATTTTAGGATTATATTTTTTATTGCGATACATATTGGCTATTATTATTATTATTATTATTATTATTATTATTATATTAAGTGCAAATATAAATATGAAATATATATAGAAGCTGAAAGTATATTAGAAATGTCCATATTTATATTATGCAAATTTCTATAAAAGTAGTAGTATAATGAATGTTTCCTAAATAATTGCATGTCTAGTTGGATGTGTAGTTTTATATTCCTATTTGTCAATAGATAATTGGTTGGACACACCACCTCATGGTGTCATGGTGGTGTAGAAGGACCACTAAATATTTTCTCCATTAAATATCTCATTATTCCTTTTTCGTCCATCCACCAATAAATACATTACATTCTTACTAACTTATTTCACTCACATTTTATTATAAAATCAATATATAAAAGAAGATTCCGCATTCAATTAACCTTTTCTATCCACTTTATTTTAGTAAACTCAAACAATTTTTTAAAACTTGTGTCGGTCAAATATGATACATTTAATCATGGACAGATGGAGTACCACTTTAGGTAAATGGACCTCATATTCCACTAATCCATTTCACTCACATTTTATTATAAAACTAGTATCACCCACGTGCGATGCACGAACCATTCTCTTTTATTTAAACTTATTTTATACTGTGAAATGATGTTATAAATTCATAAAAATATCATTATATAAAATCTGAAATCATAAATATATAAAATAAAAAAAATTATTAAAAAATATAAAATCAAACAAAGAAAAAAAAAACACATATACCGAATGAGAAACTAAAAAAGTTCTAAACTCATATAATCAAATAAGTTTATAAACTAAAAATTGCACACAAATCACATATCATTTAAATCACTTTTAGATCTATATTACAAAAGATCAATCACGAACACATGTCAACAAAAATAATGTATAAATATATATTAGAAGATAGTCAAATCGATCAAAATCATCAACAAAAATACAACAAAATAACATGGAATATACAACCGATATGCATGCATTTAGCTGGAAAAAAAAACTGGTTGCATACCCTAATAGTATTCCCGCATCGCCTACTTCCCGTGTAGCTGCTACCACCCATACCACCTCCAGGAAAGACAAATGAATAAGAGCTGCCACCAACCTAATATTCATATAGAGCACCACATGAAAAATTTATACATTCGACCCTTCACAATAGTACATGAAGAAAAGGAAAAAAAATCACATAATTAAGCTCGACACTTCAAAACATAAATCACTTCCACCATAAAGACCTTCAAAGAGAACAACAAAAACAACACGAAGAAGAATTTGAAAAGGCTGTGTTCATGCACGGCCGCAGCAAAGAGGGCCACCTCGTCTGCTACAAAGTACGAAATTACCAGCACCTCCACTCACACAATCCAAAATTTCGAATTTCACTAAGCAATTCACTGTCGATATCCCGAGCTTCTCAAAGCCTCAATGTTCAAGAAGAACAACGCATAAGCAACATAATCCAATCAAAACCACCCCACTCGAAAAACAGAGCAATTCCTCAAACATAACCCCAAGGAATAACATAATAATATCAAACCCCCACCATCAAATCCAGTTACGAAATCCTAAATCCCTAGGGTTTCATCACTCTACTAACACCCAAAAATATCCCCAAAATAATCAAATTAAATATTGTCCGTAGCTATCAATGACTAAATAAATAGAATTTGTTGTGCAACATTACCACTAACTATACCACTAATCCACTAACTATGAAAATTAAATAACCAACTAACACTAATCACACGTTTTATATATTTTGAATTCATTTAATATCTATTTTAAATGGCCATTTCCCTAAATACCCCTAAAATTCCTCTTATTTCCCTAAACACTCTCAAAACTCCCCTTTTATATATTGTATAGATTAATATATAAAAGTAGGACCTACATTCACTATATTTTTTAAAATCCGTGCCAAGTCAACCGGTGTCAGATAATTGGTTGGGCTTTTTCCTCGGGCATTGGTCTGGGATTGAGTCCTTGCTACAACATTTATTTTTATTTTTTGAAGTATTTCTGGTTTTGTCAGGATAACTGAGAACTGAACCAAACCTCATTTGGTGTTGGTTCTGGTTCTTGGTATAGTGTATCTTGGGTGTCGGTTAACTAAACGATTCAGTTCAACCGACCTAATTTTCAGCCCTAGCCATAGTCGCTTACGTTGATCTTCACGCTACCATGTGGACATTCATGTGAGTCCCTCATTTGAATAGATTTGGAACTTTCCAAAGTTTTAACAATCAATTTGTTTAGATCTATACTATTTTGTTGACATTAGAGAAAGAATTATTGTTGGAAATTTGTGTCCAAGATTGAATTTCAACGGATTGAGATTTTTAGGAACCATTGACTTCGAATTTATAAGAATATAGTATGAAATATATGAATAGGAAGAAGAAATATTTGTTGTTAGATGAAAAATAGTAATAAGAAGATTGAGAGAATAAGGAATGTGGAAATAATAGAAGGGGAGAAACAATTAATTTTTTTTTGTAGAATCTGATTACACTATTGCTCTTACCTCTAATGTGAAAATCTCCTTGAACCTCATTTTTTAAATATTACTACCTCCGTCCCCCAAAATTTGCTATACTTTGATCCGACACGGGTTTTAAGAAATGTAATGGAAAGTGAGTTGAAAAAGTTGGTGGGATGTGGGTCCTACTTTTAAAGTATTAGTTTTATAATTAAATGTGAGTAGGAATGAGTTAGTGGAATATGGGGTCCACTACCAAAAATGGTAAAAGTGAAGTGTATCAAATTTTCAGGGACGGACCGAAATGGTAATATGTATCAAATTTTCAGAGACAGAGGTAGTATAAATTAATATAAAAAGTACTCCCTCCGTCCTATAGAAATTAGGTCATATATATATATATATATTTTTGTCCATAGAAATAGTCCATATTTATTCGTGACAAACCTTTTCTCCTTCTCTTTTACATTATCATTTATAGGTCCCACCATCCAATACACAATTTCAACCCTTTTCTCCTTCTCTTCCGCAGTTTTGCATGAGCTCATATTGCTTATGTGGTTAGGTCGGAAAAATCCGGACTTTGTCGGTCATGTTCTAAACTATGAGTATATTTTACTTTAAAAATTAGTACTCCTTCTGTGACATCCCTAATCCAAAATATGCATCATTTTACATTATTGCATATTATTTTATCACTTGCATAAAGGATATATGCTAAAAGAGTTTTATAGATATTAATTTAATTAAGAAAAAGAAAATGTAGTTAATTATATATTTAGACTAGGTACTAAACTACATTAATAGGTATATACGTATAAGTAAACAAATGTAAGTATAATTAAATACTGGATTAGATTGGATTAGATTACCCAATCATAAATATACATACGCATAATATATATATATGTATATATATATATATATATAGGGATGTACTAAGATGACAACCCTCTTTATTGTAACACCATACCACCATTTTAGGCCATTGGATCTGAAAATCGTGTGCTTGTCATGCTGCCACGTGTAAAAACACGGAGGGGTAAAATAGGAAATTTCTAATTTTACGTTACCAGATTGCAGTGCTGTTCATTGAATATTGCAGTCTTTCCACAACAATATTGCAGTTTACCACGACTGCAATATCTAATACAGTAGACTGCAAACCCGTGTTTTTTCACGAAACTTAATCCTAGGCGTCCATAGATGAGATCTAACGGACTATATTGGTGGTAAGATGTTATTTTAACTATAGTGGCACCCTAGTGCACCCCTATATAGGGATGTGTTAAGATGACAACACTTATTATAATGACATCATACCACCATTCTCGGCCCTTGGATCTGGAAATCGGGCGATTGTAAAGCTGCCATGTGGCAGCAGATTTTATTTAATTTTAATCATGAAAAATTGCCTAGGGGTAAATTTGGAACTCTCCTTCCCAGATCATTTACACGGCAGCAACAATCACACAATTTTTCATTCCAGAATCACCAAATCAAACTCCAATTTTCATCCAATTCTGGGAAATTTTACGCGATTTAATTGCGCATTTCATCTCCAATTTAACTCAATCCATTCCATATGAATCTGCTCCAATTTCTCTCCACATGAATCTGCTCCAATTTCACTCCATAAAAATTTGCCCAATCCATTCCATACGAATCTGCTCAATCCGTTCCAATTCCACTCAATTTTTGATTTACTGAATCTCGTTCATCTGATATGGCGGACGACTCTATTCTCAATTTTATCTGTAATTTTGTGCATAATTTTGGAGCATATTGTTAATTGAAATCGTTGAATTTTGTGAATTTCGTTCTGCAAGTCTTGATCTGTAATTGAACTCCATGAGTTTTGATGTGTAATTGAACTCCGTGAATTTACTAAGTAATTGAACTCTCCGATTTGTAGTAGTTTACTTCGTGTATTCTCCTTTGGTTTCTGTGAATCTCTTCTTGGTTCTTTCCTTTTTGCTGCTGATTTCATAAATTTTGTTGTTTTGCTGTTGGTTTCAGTTTTGGTCACAAATTTTTTCCAGTGTTATTGAATATTGCAGTGTTACCATGGTGATATTGCAGTTTACATGTTCTGTTAATAATTTTTGTTCATGTTGTAGTTTAAAGAAACAATTGCAAATTAATTATTAATTTTTATATTATTGTTCTCAGGTTGCATTCCATTTTAGTAATTAGTGTTTGTTGACGAGAATAATTTTATTTGTGTCGAGATTGCAGTGCATCCAATAACTAAAGGTTCAGCAAAGTGATTCTAAAAGCCGTTTGGTGTCCGCGAAGGAGAAGGCTATTAAGTTGAACAACAAACCATTGCGTCGTTGTAAAAATTGTGGAGAATTAGGTTACCGTGACTCTAGGAACTACGACCGACAAAAGGGAAAATAAAATTATTAGTTCATTTTTTTCATACCCATATTGCAGTCTTATACTTTGTATATTGCAGTATTAGTATCACCATATTGCAGTCTTATATGTTGTATATTGCAGTATTAGTTTCGCCATATTGCAGTCTTATATGTTGTATATTGTAGTATTAGTATCGCTATATTATTGTCTTATATTATACATTGTATATTGCAGTATTAGTATTGTCATATTACAGTCATACGTTGTATATTGCAGTATTAGTATCGCCATATTGCTGTCTTATACATTGTATATTGCAGTATTAGTATCACCATATTGCAGTCTTAATGTAACGATTGTCGACTACACTATTTGCTTCAATCTATTATTTCCAGAAGGATTAATTATTAATTTTATACTATTTGTTTTCAGGTTGCCTTCCATTTCAGTAATAAGTGTAACTTCAATCCTTTTTAATTACAAATTTTTACATTATCATATTGCTGTGTTGTTTAATGAATGTTGCACTGTTACCAAGACAATACTGCAATTTACATATTATTGATGAGAACAACTTAGTATGTGTTGAGATTGCAGCACACGACTATATGAGTTGCAATGCACTTAATAACAATATGATGTATAATGTTGAGACGTATTCTTTACCTATATTTAATATCAAGCATGAAACATTTTATAAGTAACTGACATCAAAACAACTACGCAAAAAAAGTCAAATCAAATTAAAACTGCAAAATTACATGTTTCAGTACTAAGTTCATTCACACAGCCAAGATTTCATTCATGTTCAGAAAAGCCAAGAGTTAATTTATTGTTCATGGTTTCTTGTACTCCGCAACCATCTTCTCAACATCTATCGGTCATCTCTTTTTTACCTCCTCGAACTGATGTAAGGAAATTCTCAACACACAGCCAAGGGCCTATTCTTGTTGCAGGACCTTTAATCTGAACAGCAGGACATTTACCCCCTTGTTTAGCTTTACCAGAACTACAAAAAAAGAAGATTGTTTCAATACTGCATTATTCTAAATGATGCACTGTAATATATAACAAGCAATACAGTAATATAACATGCAAAACTGCAAGATGATGCATTATCCTTAATGGCCCACTGCAATATATAACAAACAAGACAACATTATTCTAAATGTTGCACTGCAATATATAACAAGCAATATAACAAGACAATATATAACAAGCAATACAACAAGATGATGATGCATTATTCTAAATGGCCCATTGCAATATATAACAACCAAGAATGCATTATTCTAAATGTTGCACTGCAATATATAACAAGCAATACAACAATATAACTTGCAAAACTGCAAGATGATGATGCATTATTCTAAATGACCCACTGCAATATATAACAAACAAGACTGCATTATTCTAAATGATGCACTGCAATATATAACAAGCAATACTGCAAGATGTATCACAATACCTTCACCTCCTGGTCCTCTTAGTTCTTCATCGATATTCATTCTATTGCTTGTTTCACCTTCCACTTCCTCCTCATTCATATTCTGATGATAAGTTCTGGTTTCAGCTTCACGTATATCCCTTCTAGACTCTTCCTCTTCTGCCTCTGATCTTGTTCTTTTTCGTGCCATTTAATTTGTCTTGCACTGCATTAAACCAATAATATCAATCAAATATCGTCCACCAATCAAGCAACATCCACAAAATGAACCATATACAATAAAGCAACATACAAAATGAAGTAGATACAACAAAATCATCCACAAAATGAATCATGCAATAACATAATTAACACCGCTTTTATACATTAATACAACCAAATCAGCAATTGACCCAAATCATACAGTAACATAATTAACCCCACTATTATAATTAACACCACTTTTTTACATTAATACAACCAAGTCATCACCACAAAATGAATCATACAGTAACATAATGAATCATACAACCAATCAGAAACTAGCAACCACAGAAGCATAAAATTGACCCAAATTCCATATACTAGAAGCAAATCAGCAATTCAGATTTCAAATGCAGACACAACTTGAGCTAGAGAACTTGCAGACAAGCTATTTAAAGAAGAAATCCAAGGAATTTTGAGCTGTAGATTGCACAGGGTGTAAACTATTTATTTTCAATTCACTTCAGGTACAACAACACTTAATCCAATAGAAAAAAATCACAATAGTCGATCACAATGTGTCAAAAAACCTTTATATCACCACTGCATGGAGAAAATCATCATACAATTGCAAAAATCACCAATAGATGGAGCAAAGAGCTACACAATTGAGAAAATCACCAAAAACACCCATTAAAACTGAACTCGCGACTATAAAAAACTTTCATATCACCAATGCATCTCTGAAAATCGATATCCAGAAAAAAAACCATACTGCCGTCCGAAATCGAGTTTTCCATCGGAAACGTTGCTTCAGTTCGCCGTCGAAGTGAGTCTTAATCATCGTCGAAGTGAGGGTTAATCGCTGACTCACGGTGTAGAGGCGGAGGCGGCGTGAACTTGTGAATTTAGGGTTTCTCGTAGTGAATCAGCGGTAGAGAGAGGGGGGGGGGGGAGGGGGGGGGGGGAGAGAGAGAGACAGATTTAGAGGCAGAGGTGGCGGGATTCGGAGGCGGCGGGATTCAGAGTAATCGCTATCGGAGAGTTAGGGAGAGAGAGAGATGGATTTGGAGAGTGATGTTATTTTTGGGGGATATCCCCAATTTGATTCTATATGAAATGACTAAACTGCCCCCGACTGCAATTTCGTATACACTAGACAGCAATCTCAATTCTGTTCGCGAAATTCAATCTTGAGCGTTGGATTTTCGGATCTAAGGTTGTATATTGGTGGTATAGTGTTATTTTATTTATGGTGGCACCATAGTGCACCCCTATATATATATATATATATATATATATATATATATATATATGAATTAGGATTTTTTTATATATAAAAAAAAAGAGAGAAAGAAGAAGAAAAAAGAGAGGTGAAAAAGAAGAAGAAACAATGAGAGCTTTAAGACTATCAAAGTTTGAAGAGGGTCGGGTGTTGTAGACCGGGACGCAGGAACACGTGCTCGGTTAGATTACTGGTCGTAATCAGGTGTGCATAAATCACACTTTTAATTTTACATGTTTTATGTGCTTCTTGCTAGGTATTTATATAAAGTGAATAATTAGACTATACGATATGACTCTAATATGATTATGTGTTATTTGATATCAATGGTGGAATATGATAGAAATATGTCATTGATGCAATTGATATGTTTGCACATGGTTTTGGAATTATTTGAATCATTGGATTACAGAGGATCTGTGACAGTCATGCCCTGAGTCTGATATCAATGGCAATGGACCTACAGGTCATATATACAATGGCAATGGACCCTCGGGTCATATATATGTATACAATGGCAACGAGACCTACGGGTCATATATACAATGGACCTTAGGGTCATATATATATGTACAATGGCAATGAGACATTCGGGTCAGATACAATGGAATTTCGGGCAGATGTCAGGCTTGATTTGTCACAGAATAATAAAGTGAATATTGTAGCATATGCATATGTACATGAAATTGTTTCTAATATTTGTTGGTTATTGTTATATATATTGGTTAAAGAATATATTGATATATGAGATATGGAATTAAAGGTAAGGTTTATATACACTGAGTTGTGGCTCATATAAACCACTAATATTTTTCAGGAATAAGATATGAGGGAAGTATTTGGCTGAGATGAGTCGTAGGAATTGCACATGTTATCAGGGTCGGCGGCTGACGCATTTCTGCAACCTTCTCTTCCTCATCATTTTTGCATGTAGATAAATTTATAGTATATAGAGTGGTGAGAGGGTCCCACTGCTTTTCAGAATGTTTTAAAATATGTAATTGATAAAATAGTGGTTTTTGAAATTATATGATATGTGTGCTTTATTGAATTGAAGTGTGATTATTATTTTAAATTTTGAATTTATTTATAGTAAGTGCATACGTCATAAGGGTTGAGGTGTGACAGATTAGGTGGTATCAGAGCGGGGATAGAATCCCGCTGGGACATAGTATTCATGTATATCATATGATACATAAGTTTCATGTGCATTTGTATTGTCACGAACATATGTCACTGAGGAGAGAAGGGTCAGCCGCCCTGCATCATCTATTAATTGTATCTCATATACATGCTGCATCATATTGGGATTTTTGGTACATGGACGAATGATGAGGTAAAGAGGTAGAAAATTTAAAAGAGCTCGAAAAAGTAGAAGTTGTTGATTTTATGGGACTAATCTGACTGAGACTGGGATATAGCTAAAAGTGATAGAACCGTTTTTCAATCAGATGAGTTGTATGTCAGAAGAAGGTTTTGATTATAAGGTATCTCTTATTTGAAGCAATACTTCCTATTGGTGGGAAACAGTCCCACAAGCTATGATACAACCTCTGGTATTCAATTCAGACGATTTTTCTAGAGAACTCAATACTAAATATATGCAAAGAAGTGTATTGTGATAAGAAGCAGAGAAGGTTTTGTCTTTTATCAAGGAACTATGTTTGTTGATTATGAGCTGACATTATTTCAGTATCTCGGTTTATCTAGACTGCGTGGTGCGAATTAATTCAGTAGAACTGCCAACAGATATTGATTATCTTGTTCATATACAAATTTGATATTATTATGGGTATAGATTGGTTTTCACTTCATCGAACCAAGGTAGCTTGTCAAGTTAAAGAAATGGTAATATAATCTTCGAGACGGGATCGAGTGATTGTTGGGACTAACGCAGCGGAAGACACGGAAACCAAACAGGTCCTTGACCGGATCTATTTAGGTGATTATGCATTCGACTCCAATTTCATGCAATAAACATAGATCTATAGATATAACATCAAATAAACACATAATCATGCATATTCGATGTAGATTCGATTGTTACCTCATAATCCATCATTGGATTGACGTTGCTAGCTGCACCACCCGGAGATCCTTGGTTTATCGACCACGAATCTTCCAACCTATTCCCTTGTCCTTGATTCTCCATCCGTGTGGGCGGATCTCGAAGAACCAAATAAAAGTGATATGAGATCTAGGGAAAACCAACACAAACACGAAATTGTCTTGGTCTAATCCTATGAATTAGGATAGAACAAGAACAAAAACCAAAACCCTAATCCCCCTCGTGCAAAGGCATGAAAACCGAGGCAAGAGGGGAGAGAGAGAGCGCCGGTTATGGCGGCTAGGGTTAGGGTTTGTGATGTGTGGAGTGCTATTTAGGGTTTCCCATCTCTACACTATTTATAAGCATGGACTTGTTGGGATAGGATGGGGATCCATGGAATGACTTAAGTGTTGGGCTCACCCATTAGATAAATTACTAATTAAATCAAATGACCCATGATTTAATATATTATCAATGAAATATTATTTTGTTCCACTAAAGAATAATATTGCACTCCCACTTAAATCACCAAATTACAAATAACTTGAGCCATTTTATTTTATAATATTTCCCGCGTTTAAGATTATCTTGATCCATCAATTTAATTCTTTTGTCTGCTATGTGACTAGAATTAAATTAATTCTCCAAAGAGTTTTTCTAGTTTGAAACTTTATTTATTATTCGTGGAATAAATTCAAACTGCGCAGATTTCTGAATAATAAATTCCTCTTTCAAACACCTCATTGGGGATCACCCTTTTAGGGATTTAATCATACCACACTGGGCACGCGAATTCTATGAAATAATATTCCAATACCTTCATGTTATTCAATTACTACCACCCAAGATATCATGAAGTTGAGTTACATACAAACTCTCACATATTGATAAGTCAAAGTGGCGTTTGATTGAATAAACAATATTGATATTAATATCATAGACTAGAAAATACTAAACTTTCTGAAATATATTCTTTCAGTAGATAGCAATAAAGAATACATTTCGGATTAGATCCTTTCAGTGCTTTACCACACCGGTGTTACTAATCTCTTCTTAGGTAAGAGAGAATTATCACAAACACCGCAACCGTACCAATAGGTAGCCAAAACCTATCTAGGTTGTGAATTCGTTTTTCTTCTTACTAGATCTGGCCAAGTCCCCTACTGGAAAACTCATGAGGAGATTCATCGAATTTCCCTACTTGACCTTCTTAGTAAAAAGCCTTAGACTTGTTTATCATATTTCAATAATAAACCATTATATTATATTATTTATTCTCATAATTAGGTAAACAAGTGGACGTGGCGTTTCTCGTATACATGCACAAGCTGACTGTACAAAGGCTTGTACGCTCGAAGCATCTTTTAGTATACAAACCCCAACAGTGATATTTTACGGTAAGCAATATATTGTTCCAGGTTTTCTTATATTATCTAGATCGGATTTTTGATTTATTGGAAGTGCTGATTTATCTGGATATTCACCTTATCAGGAGACATATTTTTCTATTGAGTACTGCATTTATTTTTATTTCTACTTATCAACCGTCTTCATTAGAGTTTCAAGAATTTATGAATCAGTTACAAGAGTTGTCTGTTAGGAGATTTATATGACCCAGTGTTTCATCTTGGAGTGCACCAATATCATATTTAAAGAAGAAAGACTGCACATTGTAATTTTATATACACTATTGAATGTCGAATCAGTGACAGTGAAGAATAAATATTCATTACCGAGAATCGAAGACTTGTTTGATCAGTTTCAAGAGACAACATTTCGATATCAATACAATCATTATGAGTTTTGCTTATGCCTTTCGAATCA